>NC_135493.1:61988798-62304215 GCF_052094955.1 Ictidomys tridecemlineatus
GAAAAAATTAGTGAGCTCAAATGCAGGTGCAGTGGAGAAAAAAGAAATGAAAAAAGAAATGAAGAATGTTTATGGAAATTGTGAGATAATATTAAAAGAAAACATTTGTGGGTTATTTGGACTCAAAAAGGACTTGTGAATATCCAAGAGGTAGAAAGATTATTCAAAGAAATTATAATAGAAAACACCCAAATCCCAAAGAAGATCCAAATATCTTGAAAGAAAAGTCAAAGGTCAACAGATTTGACCCAACTAAGTCTATCCAAAGACATATTATTATCAAACACAAAGAAGAAAAAGATAAAGAGAAGGTTTTCACTGCAGCAATAGAAAACAAATAACACAAAAGGGTGCTTGCATTTGTCAGACAATAGATTTTTTTAGAAGTAACTTTACAGATCAGCTAAGAGTGGCATGAGATATTCAGATTACTTAAGGAAAAATAATGCCAACTGAGAATACCATACCAAGAAAATGTAACATTTAGAGATGAAAGATAGAAAAAGCCATTCCTAGAGAAACAAAAGCTGAGAGGATGTACCGCCACCAGACCTATCCTTTAAGAAATGCTAAAAGGAGTTGTTCAAACTTAGATAAAGAAAGGTTAATGAGTAAGAAAAAAAAAGTATAAAACTTACTGGTAAGAGCAATTATACAAATTCAAAATGCTCTACTACTGTAATCATGATGTATAAAATATATATTTAGTATAAAGATTAAAATGACAAAATAATTAAAATTGTAAATATAAATATATTAATAGATATTAAAAAGTATGTATAAAATTTAAAATGTGAGAACACCATGGATTGGAAGAGTAGATTTCTTATTAGGACATTTTCTCTTGGTCTTTATGTTTATTCGGTTTCTTTCTCCTCTTTATCATTATGTTAAGTTGTTGGCATTCTGAAATAGCTTGTTTTAAATAAAACATGTTTTTCTCTCTCTTGGTAATCAAAAATAAGAAATCAATAACAAAATTCAAAGTTAATGAGCAAGCTATCAAAAATCACTACTAGAATAAGTCACTTAATTACAGGAGAAGACAGGAAAGTAGAAAGTAAAGAAAGGGCAACAAAACTAGAAAAAAACAAGTTACAAAATGACTGTCATGAGATCTTATCTATAGATAATTTACCTTGAATGTAAACACATTAATTTTCACAATTAAAAACAGTGATTGAGTGCATTAAAAATATAAGATATAACTATATATTTCTAAGAAGGAATGCACCTCACTTCTAGTGACATACGTAGACTGAAAGTAAAGTGGTACAAAAGATATTACAGACAAATGGAGCCCAATAAAAAACAGAATTCGCCATAATTATATCAGATAAAATAGACTGTAAATCCAAAATCACAAGAAGAAAGAAGGAAATTACGTTATGATAAGGGGTCAATTCATCAAGAGGAAGTAATAAATTCTAATTATAATAATAAATAATAATCTAATAATAATAATAAATTCTAAATACATATATATGTGCCTATCATTGCCATAGATAGATATAGATATACAACAAATATAAATAGACTTAATGGGAGAAATGGAATCCAATACTAATAATATGTGGGGACTTCATCATCCCACTTTCAGTAATGGACAGATCATCCACACAGAAAATAAACAAATAAATAGCAGAGCTAAATTTCACCCTAGACCATAGGGACCTTTATATAACATTCAATACAAACTTTGTAGAATGCACACATTTCATCAGCCAATGAAACATTTTACAGGAAAATCATACAACAGGCCACAAAATAAGCTTTCCCATATTTTAAAAATTGAAATCACATCAAGTATCTTTTCTGACCACAATGCAACAAAACGAGAAATAAAAATCTAGAAAAAAAATGGAAACTACACAAATATATAGAAATTAAACAACCTACCTTTGAACAACCAACATTTCAAGGAAGAAATCAAGAATAAAATTTAAAAATATATTGAAAGATAAAATTGGAGACAAAAATACCAAAATCTATGAGATATATGAAAAGCAATACTAATATGTAGCTTATAGCAATCAATGCCTAAAACAAACAAAACAAAAAAAACAGAAATAAATCAAACAAGCAACTGATCACTGCATTTCTAGGAACTAGAAATATGAAAACAAAGCCAAAAAATAGTAAAAGAAAAGAACATAAATAAATGAAATAGAGACCAAAAAGAAATTAATACCGAAGATTTAATTATGAAAAACAAAGAACTGGTTCTTCTTCTTCTTTTTTTTTTTTTTTTGGTATTGGGGATTGAATTCAGGGGCACTCAACCACTGAGCCACATCCCTAGCCATATTTTGTGTTTTATTTAGAGACAAGGTTCTCACTGAGTTGCTAAGCACCTCGCCATTGCTGAGGCTGGCTTTGAACTTTCCATCCTCCTGTCTCAGCCTCCTAAACCACTGAGATTACAGGCGTGCGCCTGTTATAACATGTATCAATGCTTTAATTCATTTTTGAAATGAATTATAAAGAAATTGTTCTTTATAAATATAAATAGACAAATCCTTAGCTAATCTAGGTGAGAAAAAAGAAAAATTCAAATAAATTCCCATATGCCTTAAAATCATGAAAAAAAGACAATGTGGATACTCTAATAACAAATAACAAGCTTGAGTCAATAATAAAAATTATGAAAATCCAGGACCAGAATAATTGACGGCTAAATTCTACAGCTGAATAAAGAACAAATAACAATTATCCTAAGTAATTCCAACAATAGTTATAAGAAAGGATTCTTCCAAATACATTCTCAGTCCAACATCTCATTGATACTAAAATCAGATTAGGACACAAACAAAAAGAAAATAGGCCGGGCTGGGGATGTGGCTCAAGCGGTAGCGCGCTCGCCTGGCATGCGTCCGGCCCGGGTTCGATCCTCAGCACCACATACCAACAAAGATGTTGTGTCTGCCAAAAACTAAAAAATTAAAAAAATTCTCTCTCTCTCTCTCTCTCTCTCTCTCTCTCTCTCTCTCTCTCTCTCTCTCTCTCTCTTACTCTCTCTTTAAAAAGAAAAAAAGAAAATAGGCCAATATGTTTGATAAACATGGATGCCAAAACCCCCAACAAAATACTAGCAACATCAATCAAAAAGCATATTATAACTCTTTTCACCATTATTAGGTAAGATTCATATCAGGAATTTGAGGATGGATCACTAAACACAAACTAATAACTGTGATACGACACATCAACCTAATGAAGGAGAAAAAGGTGTGGTCATCTCAATTGATTCAGAAAAGACATTTAATAAAACTCAAAATCCCCTCATGATGAAAACACCAAGCAAAGGAAACACATAAGGAATGTAACTCAACATAATAAAACCCATTTATAATAATTTATAATAACAGCTACCAATATACTGAAAGGAAAAATATTGAAAGCTTTCAAAGCTCTGGAACACGACAAGGATGCTCACATTCACCACTTTTAATTCCATATATCTGTAATCAAGAAAGATAAAGAAATAAAGGACATTCAAATTGGAAAAGGAGTCAAATTTTCACTGATGGCTGATTATGTGATCTTTATCTAGAAAACCTCAAAAACTTCACCAAAAAAGAAAAGGGAAACCCTATTAGAACTAATAAATGAATTCAGCAAAACTGTAGGGTACAAAATTAACACAAAATTATTAACATTGCTATGTATTAATAGTGATCTATCTGAAATAGAATTCTATAGTGCAATCCCACTCACAAATAGCAACAAAAGTATAAAAACCTAAGGTTAAATTTAACCTAATAGGTAAAAGATATCTATAGTGAAAACTTTAAAATTCATTAAAGAAATTAATGAGAACACAAGTATGTGGAAAGACATTCATGATCAGAGATGGGAGGTACTGAAAGTGGTAAAATGTCCATACTACCCAAACTGATCTACATATTCACCATCATGTACCTCCACAAGAAAGGAGATCTAATTTGAATAAGATATAATCTATGTTTATATAATGGATTCTACTGTCATGTATAAATAATAAAAACCTGTATAAATAATAAAAACCTATATAAAGGAAAAAAGGAAAACACCTTGTATTTTGAAGTCAAAAAAGAAAGTTAATAGTATGCTTCTTCACCATGCCATTCTGGTGTAGCTATTGCTCTAATAGTTACACCACACGTTTTTCTCCTTCATTCTGTTGATGTGTCATATCACAGTTACTAATTTGTGTTTAGTAAGCCATCCTCAAATTCCTGAAAATACTAAGAAAGTAGAAATGTCAGTCAATTACTAGAATTAGGATCTTCCTAAGTCCCTAAACCCTTACCTTCAATTATAATCAGCATACATGTAATTTGACAATATCTGAGTCATTTCAAACATAATAAAATAGAAACATACTCAATAAACATTTCAATTTAAAAGAATCACAATGATATTCTTCACAGAAATAGAAAAACTAATTCTAAAATTTATAGAGAACAAAACACACAAAATAATAAACTAAGTAACCAAAGCCATCTTGAGTAAAAAGGATGAAACAGGAGGTATTACACTACCCAACTTCAAAATACACTACAAAGCTGTAGTGGACAAATAGCATGGTGTTTTCATAAAAACAGAAATATAGACAGAATAGAAAGCCTAGAAATAAACACATGCATCAACAGCCAACAAAATTTCAACACAGGTGCTAAGAATACACACTAGAAATAGAGTAGTCGTTTCAATAAATGCTGCTGGGAAAATTGAGTAGCCACAGGCAAAAAAAATGCTATTAGACAACTTCTGCTCACCATTTACAAAAATTAATCCAAAATGAGTTTATAACTTAATATGAGAGCTAAAATTATGAAACTAATCTGATTTAAACATTATTAAATGTACATATGTATTAAAACATTGCACGGTATATTAACATGTACAATTTTATGTTTTTATATATCAGTTAAAACATAAGTAAAATTTTAATGCAAAAATCTTCTCACCGTGGGACATCATAAAAAATTGTATATTATGTACAAGAAGGTAATATTATGCCAGGTGAACTACAGTTTCTCAATTGTTGTATATTTTACAATGAAGTTGAATCCTTGTAGTCTGTCATGTTCATTGTATATACATTGTGGTATGTTTTGCTTAGATGATTAACAGCTGTTCTTGTCTGCTGTAGTTGGACAGTAAGCTAGATCCAAGAAGGCACAAAACCACTTAACAAAAGATAAGTAAATTATATGAAAATAGTATAATGTTTCATAAGATTATAGAAAAATCACTCAAAATTTACTCCATTTCAATTTACTTTTCTCTCTAGTATTCTCATCCTCTGGAATATTCTGCTTTATTGGATGTACTATCCCAGCTAATATGGTTTGGATATGAGGTAGTCCTCAAAATATAATGTGTTAATGCAGGAATATTCAGAAGTGCAGAAGTGAAATGTTTATATTAGCTGTAACCTAAACAGTCTATGTTAGTTTGAGTTGACTGAGTGGGAATTATAAGTAAATGGATGCAGCTGAAGAGGTGGGTCACCAGGAGCGTGAGCTGGAAGATGTAAGGGCTTATCTTCTCTGTGGCCCCGTCCCCTTCCTCTCTCTGCTTCCTGGCTGAGAAGTATAGAGCAACTTCCCTTCACCATACCCTTCCACCATGATGTTCAACATCATCTTGGGCCCAGAGCAACAGACTTGAACAACCATAGGCTAAATCTCTGAAACCATGAGCCAAAATAAATTTTCCTCATCTAAGTTTTTCTTGTCTAGTATTTCATTCATGGTGATGAAAAATTGATGAGCACTCCAAACACCAAGAGAATTTTATGAATTTTAGGACACCATTGGAGGGTATTGGATCATGGCTTTTCAGGGAAACAGGTTAAATTAAAAGTTTTAGCAAGTAAACTTGCACTATTCTGGCCATTAATGTACTGCGATAGGATTACAAGGACCCCCTTATGCAATCACCTCTCCTTGAGTATAGATTGGACCTAGTAGCTTACCGCTAAACAGTGAATATGGAAAAAGTCATGGGGTGTCCCTTCCAATATGAAGGGGATCATGGTAAGAGTTTTCCTTGACTCTCAAAGGACACTATGGACTTGGGCACTACTAAAACTGACTAAACTCAAAGAGAGGAAATACATGATGTCATGGTGTGGAAAGTGATAAGAAAATGGAAAGCAAATTAAAATTATGGAAAAAATCTTACTAGCAATACATAAATAAACTCCAAATTAATAAAACTGGAGATGACTTACAATGTTCAGAATTAAATCAACAGAACAAATATCCAGTGCTTCTATAAGTTGAACAAATATGGTAATACTAGAATTTAAGTTACATAAAATTTTTTATTAAGAATATCTGAAGCACTCTCTTAAACTATAATGACTCACAAAAATAAATTTTAATTCATTTGCTATTTAAATGACACTTTTCTCTTTTTTTTTCTTCTTTGGAGATCTATGGGGATTTGGGGCTAAGTTTTTGTTGTTGTTAGATTTCAGGGTATAACACAATAGTCATTTTAAGACACAATATTTCTGTTGAATATATATATTTAGTTATTTATTGAAGGCTAGGCTTTGGTAAATGGTTATTTTGCAGTTATTGACAAATACAAGTTCTGCATACCCTAAAATCAACATCCTTGCCTCATCTTTGATAAGTCACCCAAGACTGGCTCTTGCAGCTATACCCTACCATTATCTAAAGATGCCTCAAGTTGCTCTTATTGTTTTCTAAATTTGTTATTTCCTTTTTGCTTAAATTGATTAGTACACTAAATTTTCATCTATCACTTAAGGAAATGCTATATTAGCAAGTGGGATTATTAGGATGCACTGAATTAAGTAAAAAGCAATTATAGAGACTGAAATGTGGTGGTATTTCCCTCCAAAAAACCTATGGCTGCCCTCCTACCATTTTCCTTAATACATTAAGCTACACACACACTTCATTCTGATGAAAACCTTGCAAGATTGTTCTTTTTATCTATAAAACTCTTTTGGAATATAGAAAAATGTGAAGTCAAAAATAATGTTTTTGAGAATTCTGTAACTTTGCCCCAACTACAAAACAAAAAAAAATTGCTAGGGTAACATGATCTAAGTAGGCATATTTGAATCCTGAATTCCAAATGAATCACTGACTAGATCTTGTATAACTAAGGGAAAATATAAGTATTCAAGACATCTGAATAGTCAAAAGGGACATATTGCCTAAGGCAAATGTGAATATATGACTAGATGTTAGACCTCAGAATGACTACTGTTCCTCCATTTTCTAATACATGTATGATGTACTTCATTCTCCTTGTATTTATCTAAGCCCATCAGGTCTCTGTCATTACTTAAGGTAATTGGCAATGTTATAATATCATTGAAAATTATGAAATATTTAGTTCATTTAAAAGAAGAGACAAGGGAATATAACAAAGACATACTTTGTAAAGATGAGCCCCTAAAATCTATTTTTGCTGACTATTTAGAAAGAAATTCTTATATTATTTGATGTCATTAAAGATTTAAGAAGAATTTAAACAGAATCAAGTCTGATTTAGATATACTAATCATATAAATGCTTATTTCAATGGCATATCAGAATCAAATAAATCTCATTACACTTTGGACCTGAATCATTTTCTCTAGCTAAATTTTAACCACAAAATGGCAAAATCATGTCTACAGGTTGCACATCCCTTATCTTATTTGGGACACAAGTGTTCTAGATTTGATATTTTTTGGATTTGGGAATATTTGCATATACATTATGAGATATCCTGGATAGAGGACACAAGTAAACACAAAATTCATTTATATTTCACATACATCTTATACACATTGACTAAAATTCATTTCTTATGGTACTTTTAGAGTACCTGTTTTTTGACTGTGACCTATCGCATAAGGCCATGTGTGCAACTTTCCATTTGTGTTGTATTTAAGTGATCAATTTTTTTAAGGTTTTTGAAGCATTATGGATTCCAGATTTTTGGATTAAGGATGCTCAATTTGGATTTGAAATGAATCATAACAGTCATTGGATATAGGTAAAGAATTAAACATAAATCTAAACATAATAAAACAGATATTAATACTAAAAGTTTTAATTGGTTAATGAAAACAGGGGGAATATCATAGCCTCTTCTGTCTAAGACCTACCTTGCTACAAATTGTCTAGACCAAACAGCTCTAAAGTGTTGAGCTTTCATGGTTTGAGCTTTATTTTTTCATAGCAGAAGTATAATCAAAGGAGCTAGGTACAATGGCTCATTGCCTGTAATCCCAGTGACTTGGGAGGGAGAGGCAGAAGGATTGTTAAATTCAAGGTTAGCCTCAGCAATTTAGCAAGGCCCTAAGCAACTGAGCCAGATAGTGACTCAAAATACAAATTTTAAAAAGTTGGGTGGACTAGGGATATAGCTCAGTGGTAAGTGCCCCTTTGTTTAATATCCAGTACCCAAAAAAAGGCAAAGGACCTAACATTCTAAAATACCCTCCTCGATACTATATAACTGAAAATAAAAATACTACAAAAGAATGAAATTAACCCAAAGAAATCCACAAAACTATTTTCCCTAGTGTGAATATATTTACTTTTCCAAAAGGAGTTAATTTCCTGAAAGATGTCTTTCTCCCTATTCTTCCTGAAGTACAAGTAAAAATCTGGATATTGTAAACAAAACAAACTTAAGAAGATTCTGAAAATTGGAAAGAGGAAGGTAAACTTTCTAATGGCCCAGGTACCTAAGGAATTAGTAGTGAATTCCCTGCATTTTCTTTTGGACTTGAGACAATAACTACTCTACTCCAGCCAAACACAATGAGAGAAATCTTGTGTATTCCCCACCCCTGCCAGCCAGGGCCCAGTGGGAAGTTCACATCAGGCTAAAACAAGTTGTTTTACAAGCTATAACAAGTTGTTTTACAGTCCCTTACTCTCTACCCCACCAGGAATGTAATAGGGAAAGCATAATAAAGAGTCATGAATTTGATTTTCATAAACCAATATAATGGAACTATGTTGAGAGCCACAGCCAAAGGGGCCCCAGCAAACTTCCAGCTGCCAGCAAACTTCTAGCTGCCAGCTGATGATTGGCTCACAGCTGCCCCAGAAAACATCTAGCTGCCAACTGATTGGCTCCTCTGCGGTGATGTTCATTGGGCTGTTTCCCCGGCCCTTTCAGACCACAGAGCTGCTCATTGGGGGACTTTTTTTGGCTCTGCCCATGCGACCCAGCCAATCAGCCTCAAGAGCAGGAGGAGTGGGGGAGGTTGAGAGGCTTGTGGGAAGCAAGTGGTGACAGTTGGGCTCTGAGGATTTTCCTGAGGAGCTGTGATGTGGTGTGTGTGCTCTAAAAATAAAGTTTGTTTCTTTTGACAAGTGGCTCCTGAATTGTGCCCAGCCAGACTGTGGCAGGACTATATGAGGTACTGGAATTCCCAGCCAGCAGTAATAAGATTCATTCACATTAGAGGGCATGAATAAGGGAATGCCCTCTCAGGCTTGACGTTCAGTAAGGAAACTAGATTTTTATTTTCATCAGAAAGTAGTGAGTTGATGTAACCCACTGCTTCTGAGTGGAGTCAAATAAAATGAACTAAAGCAGAAAATGTAAATAATATCCAGAATTTCATAATGTAATGTGACATTGTCAAGGTTTCATTCAAAACTCATTAATCATTCAAAGAACCAGAAACATAAATGAACTGTCATCACTGAGATAAAATGTATTAGAATTATCTGACAATGATTTTAGAATAGGTATGACTTAAAATGTCTCACCAAATTATTAAGAATACACTTGAAACTGGATATGGTAGTGCATTCCTGTAATTCCAGTGACTTGGGAGGCTGATATAGGAGGATTGCAAGTTCAAAGTCAGACTAAATAATTTAAGGAGATCCTAAGTAACTTAGAGAACCCTTTACTTAAAAAATGGAATATACTTGGAAAAAAAAAACACAAAATACACTTGGAAAAAGAAACATAAAAGCAAAGCTATAAATGAAATAAATAACATCCAAATATGTTTTAAAATTGAAAAAATATAATAAATAGGAAACTCAACAATAGGATGTAAAGGGCAGAGAAAATAATCAGTAAGCTTAAATGTAAAACAAAAAAAAAAATACCCATTTGGGACAACAGGAATAAAATCATACCAGAAAAAAAAATGAACAAAGCCTAAGCCATTGGAGAACTAAAAGAACAGCTTTAGTGTTCATATCACTGGAATCCTAGAAGGAGAAGAGAAAGAAAAGGCTGCAAAAGTAATAGCTGAAATAAAGGCTGAGAACATCTGAAAATGCATAAATACTCAGATTCAAGAAGCCAAGTGAATCCAAAACAGGATAAACACAAAGAACTCCATAAGAGACATCACAGTCAATCTTCTGAAAACTCCAAAGAAAAAAATCTTTTTTTTCCTTTAATTTTTATTGTTGGTTGTTCAAAACATTACATCGTTCTTGACATATCATATTTCACACTTTGATTCAAGTGGGTTATGAACTCCCATTTTTATCATGTATACAGATTGCAGCATCACATCAGTTAAACATCCACTGTTTTATATACTGCTATACTAGTGTCTGTTGTATTCTGCTGCCTTTCCTATCCTCTACTATCCCCCATCCCCTCCCCTCCCATCTTCTCTCTCTACCCCATCTACTGTAATTCATTTCTCCCCCTTGTTTTTTCCCCCTTTCCCCTCACTTCCTCTTGTATGTAATTTTGTATAACCATGAGGGTCTCCTTCCATTTCTATGCAATTTCCCTTCTCTTTCCTTTTCCCTCCCACCTCTCACCCCTGTTTAATGTTAATCTTCTTTTCATGCTCTTCCTCCCAACTCTGTTCTTAGTTACTCTCCTTATATCAAGGAAAACATCTGGCATTTGTTTTTTAGGGATTGGCTAGCTTCACTCAGCATAATCTGTTCTAATGCCATCCATTTCCCTGCAAATTCTATGATTTTGTCATTTTTTAATGCAGAGTAGTACTCCACACCATTTGACCCAGCTATTCCCCTTCTCGGTCTATTCCCTAAAGACCTAAAAAGAGCATGCTACAGGGACACTGCTACATCGATGTTCATAGCAGCACAATTCACAATAGCAAGACTGTGGAACCAACCTAGATGCCCTTCAATAGACGAATGGAGAAAAAAATCTTAAAAGCATTGAGAGAGAAATAAGGCTTTACCAATTCAAACAAAAACAGATTTCTCAAAGAAATAGCAGGTCAGAAAGTAGTGGCACAATTGTTTTAGGTGAAACAAAACAAAACAAAACAAAAACAACAAAAAACCAAAAAAACAACTGTCAACCCAAAATCCTGTAACTAATGAAAACATATTTCAAGTTGAGGGGAAATTGAGAGTTTCTTAGATGAGGAAAAACCAAGAAAATTTGTGACAAGCAGATCTTCTTTACTTGAAATTTAAAAAGAAGTTTTCCAACTTCAAAGGGAACATAAGAAGGAACCTTGAGAGACCAGGATAGAAGGACAAATGTGTATGCAAAAATGTGGGTAAATTTAATATGCTTTCCTTCCCCTCTTCCATTTTCTAAATTATATTTGATATTTGATGGAAAATTATATGATGCAATTCTAAACATTACAAAGGCAAAGTCAATAAAATTCTAAACAGGAGAGGATAAAAGACATAAAAGAAAGCATGATTGCTAGATTTCACATCAACATATGTACTAATATGAATAGACTATGATGAATTATGTATATTTAATGAATGTGTATATGTGTATATCTAGAAGAGCCCCACTTAAAAGGGCTGTACAAAAATACATTCAAAAACTATACATAAATGCCTCACAAGCACAAAGCCCTGGGTTCAATCTCCAGCATCACACACACACACACACACACACACACACACATACACACACACACACACACACAACTGTACATAAAACTGAACTCTGAAAAATGATTATGTAACCCACTTGAATGAAGGAAAATAAACAACACAAAGAAAACAAACCAACAACACCAAAAAAATAGAAAACAGAATCTAAATGGCAGAGTTAAGTCCTAACATACACAACTACAATAAATGTCAATATTTGGTATGACCAACTAGGATTATCTCAGAAACACAGTTGTTTCAATGCAATGAACCTCAATCACTGCAAAAAAAAATACTAATAAAATAAATAATAGAAAAACATCTGGTCATCTCAGATGACCAAAAGAGCATTTAACCAAATCTAATACCCTTTAATAAAAAACAATAGAAAACTTAGGAAAAGAAAACATTTCCCCAGCCCTATAAGGATTGTCTACTAAAAACCAACAGTGATTATCATACTTAATGGTGAATGACTGCATGTTTTCTCCCTACTTATCAGTAAACAGACAAGGATATCTGCTCTTGCCATTTTTCTTCAACATTATACTGGAGATTCTAAACAATGAAACTAAGCCCCCAGAATAAATAAATAAAAGACATTCAGACCAGAAATGAGGACCTATATCTTATTACATGATACAAATTTGTAAAAAACACACACACACACACACGTACACATCTGCTAGAACTGATAAACAAGTGCAGAATGTTATAAAATTCAAGTCTAACATTTAAAACCAATTTGAATTACTATATATAAGCAAAGAACAACACATTTAAATTAAGAAATTAATTGCATTTATAATAGCATCACAAGTAATAAAATATTTAGAAATAAATTTATCAAAAGATGTGTATTATACAGAGAAGACTACAAAATATTGATTAAAGAAATTAAATAATATATAAATAAATATATTCTATATTCATATTTAGGTATAATTAATATTGTTCATATGGCAATGCTTCCCAAAGCAAACTGAAAAATCAGCACATTCCTTATGAAAATCCCAGTTGGATTTTTGTGGGAAGTAACAAGCTAATACTATAATTAGCATAGAATGGCAAGTGACCCTGAATAGCCAAAACAACGCTGAAAAGAAGAAAGTTAAAAAAACAAAAAACAAAAATCTCACACTTCCTGATTTCAAAGTCAACCATAAAACTACTATAATTGAGAGTTAAGGACACAAAGCTAGACCTATGGATCAATTAAACATTCAAATTAATTAGTGAGGGCTGGGGTTATGGCTCAGCTGTATAGTGCTCACCTAGTATGTATGAGGCCTTGGGTTTGATCTTCAGTACTAATAAAAGTAAATAAATAAAATACAGGTATTGTGTCCAACTACAACTAAAAATATAAATATTTTAAAAAATTAATTAGTGAGTTCTGTTATTTATTATGAATTAATTTTTTTAAAAGATGACAATTTTGGGGGGAAAATTGTCCATTTTAAATTAATAGACTTTATTTTACTAGAAAAGATTTAGGTTTGCTTAAAACTTGATTATAAAGTGTAGAGAAGTCTCACATATCCTCCCTTTCCTCCATGCACATAGGCTTCCTTTTTTGTATCTTTTTATAGTTTGTTACATTTGATTTTATAGGAGATAAGTCAATATTGATACATTATTATTAACTAAAGTCCATGGTACACACTAGGTTTTACTCTTGGTATTATACATTCTATGTGTTTTGACAAATGTTTAATGGCTTGTGTTCCCCTTCACTGTTTCCTAAAGAAGAGTTTAATTGCCCTAAAAATCTCTCATGCTTCATTTATTTGTTGCACTCCCCCCAAAACTTGGCACTTGCCAATCATTTAATCTCAATAATGTTACTTTTTTTCAGAAAGTCTTATATTGGAATCATTGTTTTAGTTAGCTTTTTTTGTCACTGTGCCCAAAACACCTGATGAAGGAAAATTAGACAAGAAAAAGGTGATTTGGGGCTTAAGTTTCAAAGATTCCGTTCATAATTGGCCAACTCCATAGCTCTGGACCTGAAATAAAGCAGAACATAGTGTGATAGTCAAGCCAAAGTGACTCCATTTTGTTTAGTAACTCCATTTTGTAAAACAACCATGCCAAATAGAAAGGTCATGACTGGGGCAAGTTGTTCTTTTCCTTTTGCTATAGAAACCCTTAAGAACACGAACTACCTAACGGGGCATTGTTTCTGTAACTAGGGTAATGGGGCACGGTTTCTGTAACTGGGGTGACATGGCTAACTGTGATTGATTAGGCTTCCCTCCAGTTGACTGCACTATCCAGCTTCTGTAACCTGGCTTGCTATCATTGAGTAAACCCCCAAACGTCCTTTTTGTGGTTTTCAAGCTTAAAAGGAGCGCGCTTTCAATTATTTGGTGGTGATCCAGAATACTTTATGTTCCTGGTCAGTCTCCACTTGTGTGCTTCAATAAAGGCTTGATTCGATTATATGTGAGTGGTCTGGAAGTCAATTTATGAAACCCTGGGACGTTGATTTAACAATAGCAGAAGGTCATAACAGAGGAAAGCAACTCAGGACATGGCAAAGAGAGTTCCATTCACTAGGGACAAAATATAAACATCAAAATCATGCCCCAGTGATCTATCTTCTAAATCCACATCCTACTTGCTTACAGTCATCACTCAGTCAATCCCTATCAGTGGGATCCACTGATTAGGTCACAATTCTCATCTCTATTCATTTCACCTCTGAATATTCTTGCATTTTCTCACATATGGACTTCTGGGGTTCACCACAAATCTACAGCATAATAATCAGAAAGCACATAATCTTTTCAAATTATCATAAGAAAAGCCTTTTCAAAAAATGATGTTAGAGGGCTGGGGTTGTAACTCAGTGGTAGAATGTTTGCCTATTATGCGTGAGGCACTGGGTGTGATCCTTAGCACCACATAAAAATAAATAAAATAAAGGCAATCTGTCCATCTACAACTATAAAAAATACCTTAAAAATGATGTTAGAACAATGGGAGATCCATATTCAAAGAAATGAATTTGAAATCCGATCTCAGACCATATACAAAAGTTAAGATGAATTGAAATAAATTAATGCAAGTGCTAGGGTTATAGCTTAGTAGTGAAGCACTTGCCCCTCATGTGTGAGGCCCCATACCCAGAACTACAAAAAATAAAATAGTAGTAGTGGTGATAGTAGTAGTAGTAGTAATGCCAAATGGATCCTGAACCTATATGTAAGAGCCAAAACTATTAAATTCTCACTGAAAACATAGGAATGAGTATTTATGACCTTTCATTAAGCACCAATTTCTTAGATATAAAAATTCTAATGCAATAAAAAATTGATACATCGAGCTACATCAAAATTTTAAAACTTTAGTACTGTGATTGTAACTCACTGGTAGAGCACTTACCCTCTATGTGTGAGTCACTGGGTTTGATCCTCAGCACCACACAGAAATAAATAAATTAAATTAAGATATTGTGCCCATCTAATTTTTTTAATGCGAAACTTTGACTATTCTTCAGCCCTTTAAAACAAATAAATTTTCCCATTTGCAATAAGATATATAGACCTGAAGGACAACATGCAATGTGAAACAAGCCAGGTACAGAAAGACAAATACTGCATGATCCCACATATATGTGCAATCTAAAATCTGAACTCAGAAGTAGGAAGTATAATTTTTGTGGTAACCAAAGCCTGTTGGAAGAAGAAGAATTGGGGTATATTGGTCCAAAGGTACAAAGTTTCAATTATCTAGGATAAGTATGTTCTAGTTATCTTTCATGCAACATGGTAACTATGGCTAATTGTTAAGAGAATAGATCTTAAGTTTCTCAAAACAAAAGGAATGTGAAGTACTCATTAGCTTGATTTAATCATTCTACTCCCTCTGTGTGTATTGCATTGTAAAATATAAATGTATAAAATTATTATTTGTCAATTACATCTTAATAAAAATGGAAAGAATTTAAAAATGTATGTGTCTCAAAGAATGCCAACAAGAGAGTGAATAGAGGGCTGGGGTTGTGACTCAGTGGTAGAGCACTTGTCTAGTATGTATGAGGCACTGGCTTTCATCCTCAGAATCACATAAAAATAAAGTTGTTTAAAATAAGATAGTGAATAGACAAGCTAGAAATGAGAGATTTTGATATGTTGTGTTGCTATTCTCATTTATTGTTAAGTATTTTTTAATTTCACCCCTTATTTCTTCTGCTATACATTGTTATTCCATAGTATATTATTTAGACTCCAGGTGTTATAGTAGCTTCTATTTTTTATTTTATAGTTCATTTCTAATTTTATTCCATTATGATCTGATAGAATGCAAGGTAACATCTCTATTATTTTTTTGTATTTGTTAAGAGTTGTGTTGTGGCTTAAGATATGGTGTATTTTAGAAAATAATCCATGTGCTGCTGAGAAGAAAGTATATTCAGTAATTGATGGATGAAAATTTCTATATATGTCTGTTAAGTCTAAATTATTAATTATATATTTTAGTTTTATAGCTTCTTTTTTATGTGTTGTTTTTAGATATATATGATAGTAGGGTATATTTTGATATATATACATGGAGTACAACACATTACTATTTTGATCCCTTCATTGTAGTTGAACATGAACTGTAGTTAACACTGGTTGTGTATTCATATATGAGCATAGAAGTTATGTCTAATTAATCCTAATGTCTTTCCTATTCTCATCTCCCCTCCCATCCATTCATTCCCCTTTATCTAAGCAAATGAACTTCTATACTTCCCCTACCTACTCTCCCTTGTTATGGGTTAGCATCCACATATCAGAGAGAATATTGGACCTTTGATTTTTTGGAACTGGTTTATTTCACTTAGTATATTTTCCAGTTTCATCCATTTACTAGCAAATGCCATAATTTCATTCTTTATGACTGAGTAATGTTCCATTGTTTATATATACTATATTTTCTTTTTTTTTAGAGAGAGAGAGAGAGAGAGAGAGAGAGAGAGAATTTTTTAATATTTATTTTTTAGTTTTCAGCAAACACAACATCTTTGGGGTTTTTTGGGGTTTTTTTTGTTTTGTTTTGTTTTGTTTTGTTTTTTGTTTTTTTGTATGTGGTACTAAGGATCGAACCCCAGCCACACACATGCCAGGCAACCGTGCTACCGCTTGAGCCACATCCCCAGCCCCTATACTATATTTTATTTATCTATTTACCTGTTGAAGGACACCTAGGTTGGTTCCAAAACTTTTCTTCTGTGAATTTGAGCTGCTATAAACATTCATGTGGCTGGATCACTGTAGTATGCTGATTCTAGGTCCTTTGGGTATAAGCCAAGGAGTGGGATAACTGGGTCAAATGGCAGTTCCATTCCAAGATTTCTAAGGAAACTTCACATTGCTTTCCACAGTGGTTACACCAGTTTGAAGTCCCAACAGCAATGTATGAGTGAACCTTTTTACACACATCCTAGCCAATATTTATTGTTACTTGTGTCCTTGATTGTTGCCATTCTGACTGGGGTGAGATGGAATTTCAGTGTAGTTTTAATTGCTAGAGATTTGGAACATTTTCATACTTTTTTGACCATTCATATTTCTTCTTCTGTGAAGTTCCTGTTCAGTTCATTTGCCCATTTATTGATCAGCCTATTATTTTTTTGGTGTTTTTATGTTCTTTGTATATCCTGGAGGTTAATGCTCTATTTGAGGTACATGTGGTACAATTCTGTAGGCTCTCTATTCATGTTTTCTTTGCTGTGAAGAATGTTTTTAGTTTGCTATCATTTCATTAATTGATGGTTGATTTTAGTTTTTGTGCTTTAGGAATCTTATTTGTTGAGAGCCACAGCCGAAGGGGCCCCAGCAAACCTTCAGACTGCCAGCTGATGATTGGCTCACAGTGGCCCTAGCAACATCTAGTTGATTGGCTCCTCTGCGGTGATGCTCATTGGGCTGTTTCCCCGCCCTTTCAGACTGCCAGCTGATGATTGGCTCACAGCGGCCCTAGCAACATCTAGTTGATTGGCTCCTCTGCGGTGATGCTCATTGGGCTGTTTCCCTGCCGTTTCAGACCACAGAGCTGCTCATTGGGGGACTTTTTTGGCTTCACCCACGTGACCCAGCCAATCGGCCTCAAGAGCAGGAGGATTGTGGGAGGTGGAGAGGCTTGTGGTTTTGTGGGAGAGGCTTGTGGGAAGCCGGTGGTGGCAGTTGGGCTCTGAGGGTTTTTTCCTGAGGAGCTGTTTTGTTTGGCCTGTGTGGTTCTAAAAATAAAGTTCGTTTCTTTTGATAAGTGGCTCCTGAATTGTGCCCAGCCAGACTGCAGCACTTATTGAGAAAGTTTAATCCTAAGCCAATATGATGGAGAGTTGGGCATAATTTTTCTTCTAGTATGTGCAGAGTCTCTGGTCTAATGCCAAGGCACTTGATCCTCTTTGAGTTGAGTTTTTGTGCAGGATGAGATATAGGGTTCAATTTCAATCTAATGCTTTTGTTTGGAAGGTCTATTCCATGATGAGTGAGGCATGTTAAAGTCACTCAGTATTATTGTGCTGTGGTCTACTTGATTCTTGAAATTTAGAAGGGTTTTTTAAATTTTTAAAAATTTTTTATTATTAGTTGTTCAAAACATTACAAAGCTCTTGACATATCATATTTCATACATTTGATTCAAGTGGATTATGATCTCCCATTTTTACCCTGTATACAGATTGCAGAATCACATCAGTTAAACATCCAGGTTTTTACATACTGCCATATTAGTGTATGTTGTATTCTGCTGCCCTTCCTATCCTCTACTATCCCCACTCCCCTCCCTCCCCTCCCATCTTCTCTCTCTACCCCATCTACTGTAATTCATTTCTCTCTCTTGTTTTTTTCCCTTTCCCCTCACTTCCTCTTATATGTAATTTTGTATAACAATGAGGGTCTCCTTCCATTTCCATGCAATTTCCCTAGAAGGGTTTTTTTTAAAGAGAGAGAGAGGAGAGAGAGAGAGAGAGAGAGAGAGAGAGAGAGAGAGAGAGAGAGAGAGAGAGAGAATTTTTTAATATTTATTTTTCAGTTTTCAGTGGACACAACATCTTTATTTTATTTTATATGGTGCTGAGGATCGAACCCAGTGCCCCGTGCATGCTAGGTGAGTGCATTACCACTTGAGCCACATCCCCAGGCCATAGAAGGGTTTGTTTGATGTACTTATATACTCCACTTTAGGGACATAAATATTTACATTTGTTATAACTTGTTAATTTATAATTCCCTTAAACAGTATGAAATGACCTTTTTTGTCCCTTCTGATTAATTTTTGTTCAAAGTCCACATTATCTAATATTAGGATAGAAACCCCTGCTTGTTATGAGATTTGTGTGAATGGTATACTTTTTTCCCTATCATTTTACCTTCAGTCTGTGGATATCTTTGCCTCTGAGGTGAGTTTAGGCCATTTATATTCAATGTCATTACTGAGAAATGATTTTTATTACCAATGATTTTGATTTGCTTTTGGTTTTCAGTATGTATTAGTTTCTCCATTGATTGGCTATTATTCTAGTGCAGTTCCTCTCTTTGCTGGTTTACAATTTTATTTTTTAATTTCTTCTTCATGAAATGATTTATTGAGTAAGTTCTGCAGTGTATGCAGAACTAGTTGTGAATTCTTTTAATTTTGTTTATAATGCACGGATTTTAGTTCATTATCAATTCTGAAACTTAATCTTGCTGGGGATAGTACTTTAGGTTGACATCCATTTTCTTTCAGAGTTTACTATATATTAACCCAAGACCTTCTAGCTTTTAGGGTCTAGGTTGAGATGTAAGCTGACTCTGCATTGGTTTCCCTCTAAATGTGACATGTCATTTTTTTCTCCAGCAGCCTTTACAATTCTATTTTTATTTTCTATGTTAAGCATTTTCATAATAATGTGTCTTGGTGTGGGTCTGTTGTAATTTTTTAATATTTGGGATCCTGTAAACCTTATGTATTCAAATGTTCAACATTCCTAGCAGATATAGAAATTCAAATTAAAACTCCATTGATATTCCATTTCACTCCAATCAGAATGTCAATTATAAAGAATAGGAGTAAAATAAGTGTTGGCAAGTATGTGTGGAAAAGGTATACCCATAAATTGCTAGTGGGAGTGCAAATTCATGCAACCACTCTGGAAACCAGTACAGAGATTCCTCATAAAAACTTGGTATGAAGTCAGCATTTGGCCCAATTATCCCACTCCTCAGTATATACTCATAGTTGTTAAAATCAGCATACTACAGTGATGCAGGAACACCAATGTTTATAGCAGCACAATTCACAATAGCTAAGCTATGGAAGGTACCCTTCAACAGATGAATGGATTAAAAATACACACACACACACACACACACACACACACACACAATGGACTATTATACAACCATAAAGAAGAATGATTTTTTTGACTTTTGCTAGTAAATAGATGGATTTTGAGACTATCATAATAAGTGAAATAAACCAATACCACAAAACCAAACGTAAAATGATCTCTTCAATATGGGTATGCTAACATACAACAAGGGGAAAGGGAAGAACAGAAGTTCAGTGGATTAGACAAAGGGAATGAAGGTAAGGGAGAGGGGATATGAATATGAAAAACAATAGAATAAATATGACCCTTACTTTCCTATATTCACACATGAATGTGTGAAACTCCAGAATATGTACAACCACAAGAATTGGATCCTAATTAGAATAAGTTATACTCCATGTTTGTATAACATGTCAAAATATATTTTACTGTCATGGATACCTAAAAAGAATAAATAAAAAAGAAAATGAAATAAAATGCATAAATATTTAAAAGTAAGGCTTTAAACTATTTATTAAAAGACAGCATGATTGACTGCATAGAATAAGACCCTCCTATAACTAATAAGTCAGTTCATCAAGGTTTCAGAATCCAAGAAAAATGGAGAATAATCACATTACATTTTTGAACAAATACATGAACACTAAAATTAAAAATGCAATACCATTTGGAAATTCCAAAAAAAATATAAGTACAAATATAACAAATTATGTACTGTACTTTTATATTTAAAAACTACAAAATTGTAATGATAAAAAAATCTAAATAAATAGTAAAATATATGATGTTGATTGAATGGAAACCTCTACAATGTGTGTGTATACACACACACACACACACACACACTTTCCTCAACTGGTATATTACTATACACAATCATTATCAGAATTCAAATAAAGTTATACATATATATGATTATTCTAATATTTATATGTTAAAAAGGAAATTGAGTTATAATAATTTTTAAGAAAATAATAAAATTGAAATAAACAGTCCACCTGATTTCAAGTCTTACATGGTTACATTAATGAAAATTGTATAGTGTTGACAGAGGTATAAACACATGGATCATTGGAACATACACAATCCACAAACAGACCCATATAAATGTGTTCAAGTTATTTTTGAAAATGGTAAAAACTCCATTCATTGGAGAAAAGACGGCCCTCTCTACAAACTGTGATGGAGTCATGAACATTAATAGGCAAAATAATTAAACTTGACCTAATTAAACAGAGAGGGGAAGATGTTGAGAGCCACAGCCGAAAGGGCCCCAGCAAACTTCCAGCTGCCTGCAAACTTCCAGCTGCCAGCTGATGATTGGCTCACAGTGGCCCCAGCAAACTTCTAGCTGCCAACTGATTGGCTCCTCTGTGGTGATGCTCATTGGGCTGTTTCCCCGCCCTTTCAGACCACAGAGCTACTCATTGGGGGACTATTTTTGGCTCTGCCCACGGGACCCAGCCAATCAGCCTCAAGAGCAGGAGGAGTGGGGGAGGTTGAGAGGCTTGTGGGAAGCAAGTGGTGACAGTTGGGCTCTGAGGATTTTCCTGAGGAGCTGTGATGTGGTGTGTGTGTTCTAAAAATAAAGTTCGTTTCTTTTGACAAGTGGCTCCTGAATTGTGCCCAGCCAGACTGTAGCAGAGTCACAAAGAATTTTGTTGGATTAATACAATAAAAAATTAAAAGGTTGTACATTACATCAATTCATTTATGTAACAAATTACAATAGAAATGTAGAATAGGCTAATATTTGTCCAAGTTTAAAGAAGTAATGAGGTGGCAGGGGTAGATGTGTTTCTAAAAAATAGCTGAGAGATCATTATGGTGATAGAAATACTCTGTATCTAGACTATATTAATTTTGATATTCTAGCTTTAATATTATAGTATAATGTTGAAAGATTTTTCCATTTTTGAAGCTGTGTAAAAAGTACCTGAGATCTATGTATTATTTTTACAACTAAATATGAATCTACAATTATTTCAAAATTTATAAAAATAATTTTAAAATACATCAAATGCAAGACTTTTACAAAACAAATAATTTCAGGTGCTTCTGAGGTGCTAGTGTCTACCAGGTGATCAGCACCATATTTAATTTTTGCACTTGCTTTAGTATCAAAGGATTAAATAATCACAAATGTTTCAGAAAAATGTATATTTTTGTTCCTTACAGTTAAATGAGACAACACAGATACTAAATGCAGGGCAGATTGAGGATGATGTAGAAATGTCATCCTATGGCTTTATTAATTCTCACAAATTTCCTATGAATTTTCTAATTCAAAGCAAGGATTAACTTTTGTTCAAGGAACCAGTAATAAAGCATAATGAATTTACTCCACTGGTTTTGGTTCTATTTAGTTTCAAAGTCTTATGGAAGATGACATTGTCCTTTTCAGGGAAATTTAAGAGGCTGTAAGTTTACAAGCCTCTCTCTTTTTTAGTTATCCCTCAGCATGTGACTGCTTGATTTGACTCATGACAAAGTGGTTGGTTTTGCCAGTAAAAATCCTTATTCTTTAGGTTCAATATCTGACAACATATCTGAATCAATCAAAGGGTATATTTTATTTCACCAGGAGTGAGAGAAACATTCTAATTAGCATATACCACAAACTAAATGGATGTTAGTTAAGGAAGAATAACACTTAAATGAGATTGAGGTCACTTGGATTTGGCTCTCAATGTTTATGTTGCCTTTATCTTTTCTTACCTTAATATCAAAAGGTAAGTAATAATATTTACATTCTTTTTCTGTATAATTAGGAAGTAAGACTATTGCTGTGTGAGGCTTCAGAAATATACTTTTACTCCAAAATTTTATGAAAGCTGTAATGATCCCCCCACCCACATATGTACTTCACAGAAATAGAAATCATTTGTGTTTGTGAACTATTTTATTACCAGCACTTAACACTGTAACTAACATATAGCAAATGCTCAATAAACAGATAATGCATGATTAAATCAATTCTATGAAAAAAAATCTAAAAACAATGCAAAAGATTATCATTCTCTAGATTAACCTTTAAAGAATGTTCCAGAGCAAAAGGTAAGCCCTCAATTATATTAAACTGCTTCATAAGTAAAAATTAGATATTATTTATTAGAAAAAGTGTAGTCTTTTTAACAAATGTAACTAGAACAACTGAGTATCCATGAGCAAAAATAAAATATATGTGAATATAGACATTTCACAATTATCTTTATAACTTAAAATGGATTGTAGACTTAAAAGATGAAACTCAAAACTAATAGAAGTAATAAAGGAGAAAGTCTAAGTGACCTAAGGCTTGGCCATGACTTCTCAGATAAATATCAAAATCAATAAATGGGTTGGTTTCAAACCAAAAAGCTTCGTCTCAGCAAAGGAAACAATCAATAACTTGAAGAGAGAACCTACAGAATGGGAGAAAATCTTGTACCTCAGATAGAGCATTAGTCTCCAGAATATATTAAGAACTCAAAAAATAACACCATAAAACAAATAAATCAGTCAATAAATGGGATAAGGAACTGAACAGACTCATAACAGAAGAAGAAATAAAATCAATCAACAAATGTATGAAAAATGTTCAACATCTCTAGTAATGAGAGAAATGCAAATAAAAACTACTCGAAAATGTCCTCTCACTTCAGTCAGAATGGCAATTATCAAGAATACAAGTAGCAATAAATGTTGGTGAGAATGTGAGGAAAAACATATAGACTTATGCATTGCTAGTAGGACTACAAATTCATGCAACCATTATGGAAAGCAGTATAGAGATTCCTCAGAAAACTTGTAATGGAAAATTACCATTTAATCCAGCTACCTCACTGCTCTGGTTATATGCAAAGGACTTAGATTCAGCATACTACAGTGATGCAGGCACATCAATATTTATAGCAGCTCAATTCACAATAGCTAAAGTATGGAAACAACCTAGGTGCCCTTCAACAGGTGAATGGATAAAGAAAATGTGAATACACAATAGAATATTACTCAGCCTTAAAGAAGAATGAAATTATGGCATTTGCAATTGAATAGATGGAGCTGGGGAATATTATGCTAAGTGAAATAAGCCAATCCCAAAGAACCAAAGGTTGAATGTATTCTCTGATATGTGTATGCTAATTTACAATAAGAGGGAGCTAGGGAAGAATAGAGGTACTTTGAACTAGACAGTAGGGAAAAGGGAGGAGAGGGGTATAAGGGTAGGAAGGATAGTAGAATTAATCGGACATTATTACCCTATGTGCATATATGATTACAGGACCTGTAAGATTCTACATCATGTACAACCAAACGAATGTGAAGTTATACTCCATTTATGTACAGTGTCAAAATACATTCTACTGTCATATATAACTAATTAGAACAAATGTAAGAAAGCAATACTGTGAAAGGAAAAAAACTAATAATATGGACTCCAGTAAAATTAAATATTTCTGCTCTTTGAAGGACTCTATTAAGATAACAAAAGTACAAACTATGGGTTTGGAGAAAATATTTGATCACATGTCTAGTAAAGATTCTGATAAAGAACACTTGAAAGTATAAAATAAGGAAATAATCCAAATAAAAAATGATCTAAACAGGCCCTGTAACAAACAAGATGCATAGATGGCAAAATGCATATGAAATGATGTTTGACATCATATGTCATAAGGGAATTACAAATTTAAAGAATAGTGGGATTCCATTTTAGACCTTTTAGAATGGCTAAATCCAAAACACTGGCAATAAATTCTGTCAATAATGTGGATTAAAAGAAACTGTCATGCATTGTTTATGAGAATGCAAAAAGGTACAACCACTTAGAAGACATTTTAGCAGGTTGTAACAAAACAGTCTCTAACCACATGATTCAACAATTGAATGTTGATATTTAGCCAAATGATTTAAACTTATGAGCACACACAAACTTGCATATAGATGTTTATAGCAGCTTTATTAGTAATCTTTCAATTTATGAATGGATAAACCAGCAGTGTTACATATATACAATGAAACATTATTCAGTCATTTTAAAAGGAGCTATCATATCACACAGAGACATGGGCATACTCTGAAAACATAGTTAAGTGAAAGAAGTCAGAAAAGATTTCATACTATGTGGTTCCAAATACATAACATTCTGGAAGAGGGAAAATGTGGAGGCATTTAAAAGTTCAGTGATGACCAAGGGTGCGGGAGGAGGAAAGAAGGAATAAATCCATGAAAAACAGGGAGCATTTTGGAGCAGTAAAGCTATTACATGATTCAGGAATTATATATTTAAGAAAGCCATAGAAGATACAAAATAAAGAGTAAACTCTAATGTAAACTATTGGCTTCAGTGAAAAATAATATACAGATATTGGCTCATCCATTAAAATAAATGTATCACATTAACAAACCAAAAATAGTAAGAATTGTGTGGGAAAGAGAGGGTATATTTAGAACCTTTATATAAAATTTGCAATCATATTTTCTATATTTAAAAGAAGTTCTAAGAAATTGTCACTTTAAAATAATAGTAATTACACTTATTAAATTCAATAAATTTATTTTTAAAAATCAGTGTGGTGGTTTGTGATCTTGCTTTATGTACAATTGATACATTAGGTTTCATTTAGTTAAGTAAAACTTTGGAAACCATTAAGCCATGATTTTGTTTAACAAGTGTTGGCAATTTGCTTCCAGTAGTGTATTCAAATCCCTAACTGATAATAATTTTCTTGAAGTGGCAGTTATTTATATGAGATCAATGTGCACTTATTTAGTATTTTGCAGTCTTTACTATTGGAAATTAAAGGATTTTGAAAGAGTATTAAAAGTCTGTCTTTTGTATAATCTACACCTGATTAACTGCCATATAAGCCAATGCCTTCCAATCATATTTTTTATATTTCTATGAAGAATGTCATTAAAATTTTAATAGGCATTGCATTTAATCTGTTTAACACTTTTGGTACTATGGCCATTTGGCAATATTAATACTGCCTATTCAAGAACATGAGAGATCTTTTTGTCTTCTAAGATATTTTTCAATTTCCTTCTTCATGTTCTGTAGTTTTCATTGTAGATACTTTAACCTGTTTTGTTAAATTGATCCTCAAGTATTTGGGGGGGCTACTGTAAACGGGATAATTTTCCTAAATTCTCTTTCAGCTGATTCATCATTGGTGTATAGGAATGTATTGAACAGCCAAAGCAATCCTTAGTGGGGAAAACAGCAGGCATCACAAAGGCAGACCTTAAATTATTCTAGAGAGCTATAGTCAAAAAATACCATGGTATTGGCACCAAAACAGGCATGAAAAACAATGGAATAAATAGAAAACACAAAGACAACCATACAAAATTACAGTTATCTCATACTAGACAAAGGTGCCAAAAACATACACTGGAGAAACAATCTATTCTACAAATAGTGCTGGGAAAACTGGAAATCCACATGTAGTAGCATGAAATTTAACCCCTATCCCTTACTCTGGACAAAACTCATCTCAAAATGGATCAAATACACAGGTGTCAGACTTTTGTACCCACTAGAAGCAAATATTAGCCGAACATTCCAACATGTTGGCATAGGAACCAACTCCATCAGCAAGACTCCTAAAACACAATATGCAAAATAAAAAATAAATGGTTTGGTATCAAACTAAAAAGCTTCTTTACAACAAAGAAAACCGTGCAGAGCAGGAAGAGAGAACCTACAGAATGGGAGAAAAATGTTTGCCACACACACCTCAGATAAGGTGTTAATTATTAAATTCCAGGATATAAAAAGAACTCAAAAAGCTTAACATCAAAAAATACAAAGAACCTAATTGATAAATGGACAAAGGAACTTAAGAGACACCTCTCAAAAGAAGAAGTACAGTCAAAATATATATATGGAAAAATGTTCAACATCTATAGTAATTAGAGTAATGCAAATTAAAACTAAACTGAAATTTCACCTTACACCAAACAGAATGATAATTATCAAAAATACAAGTAACAATAAATGTTGGCTAGGATCTGGGAAAAAGGGTACACTCATACATTATTGGTGGGACTGGAAATTAGTGCAATACCTCTGGAAAGCAGTACCTCAAAAACCTAGGAATGGAATCATCATGTGACTCCATCATCCCTCTCCTCTGTGTATATCCAAACAAGTTAAAAATGACCATACTACAGTGAGACAGCCAAATCAATATTTATAGGAGCACAATTCACAATGGCTAAGCTATGTAACCAACCTAGATGACCATCTACAAATGAATAGTTTAAAATAAAGTTTAGTATACATACACAACAGAATATTATCAGCCATAAAGAATAATGTATTTATGACATTCATTAGTAAAAAATTGGATCAGGAGACTGTCATAGTAAGTGTAATAAGCCAATCCCAATAAAACCAAAGGTCAATGATCTCTTTGCTATATGGATGGTAACCCACAACAAGAAGGTCAAGGAAAGAATTGAAGTTCAGTGGATTGTTTAAAGGGGAATGAAAGGAAAGGAGGGGGAGTTAGGAATAAGAAAGACAGTGGAATAAATATGACCTTACTTTCCTATATACATATATGAATACACCATAGTGAATCTCAACATTATATATGTGTGTGTGTATGTATATATATATATATATATATATATTCCACAAGACTGGGGTCCTAAATAGAATAAGATATATTCCAGGCTCATATAGTATAAACATATAAAATTAGATTCTACTGTCATGTATAACTGAAAAGAACAAATAAAAAGTAATAAACCAGCTGGGCATGGTGATGCACACCTGTAATCCCAGGGGCTCAGGAGGCCGAGGCAAGAGGATCCTGAGTTTAAAGCCAGCCTCAGCAAAGTGAGGTAAAAAACAACTCAGTGAGATTCTGTCTCTAAATAAAATACAAAATAGGACTGGAGATGTGGCTCAGTGGTCAAATGCTCCTGAGTTCAATCCCCAGTACCCCTCAGAATTAAATAAAAAAATAAAGGTATTGTTTCCATCTAAGACTAAAAAATAACCCATAATTTAAAGATACACTTTGAGTGTCCTTATCCAAAATGTTTGGGATGAGAGTGTTTCTACTTGGGAGACTTTTGTATTTTGAAATATTTGCATAGCTTTTACCCGTTTGAGCATCCTTAGTACAAAAATTTGAAATGTTCAAAAAGCCTAAGATTTTAGCACTCAAAAAATTTGAGTTTAGAGCATTTCTATTACAGATTTCCAGATTAAGTGTGCTCAACATCCATATACTGAAATAGTTATAGATGAAGTAATGAGATAATTGGAATTTACTCCAAAAGACCATAGGATAGGGAAGAAATTTGTAGGAGCACTGGTGAGACAACTTTAGCCATACATTAATACTTTTTGAAGCTAAGTGATAAATGCATTGTAGTTCATTATGTATTTGTCTGTACTTTGTATGCATTTAATATTTCCACAAGTTAGAAAATGAAAATAACAGTGTTCATTTTTTGGATAACTTGAGAAATCCAAAGATACAAACATATGCCAATACTGGACAAACATTATGAACAGCTTTTATTCTCAAAGTACTGATACAATTAGCAGTTGTCATTACATGCATTCAAAAGGTTACTGCTGTCTTTATTAAGTGACATGACTATTAAATGTTACAGCATGCACCTTATTAAATTTAAATAAACTTTGAAAGCTAACAAAAGTGATTAATTATGCCAACACCACAGAAATATCTACATTAATTTCAGTGGGCATGATTCATTCATGGGATAAGCTAAAGAAGCTTATGTCTAAAACTCTCCCCATATACCCATCTTCCCACACAGTTTCTTCCTTTTTACCTCAAGTTATATTTAAAGTAAAAAGCAAGATGAGTCAGTCCTCCTAGGAGTTAAAAACTTATTCAGAATTCATTAGCTGTTTATCATCTTGAATGCCAAAAGGAATGCCTAGAACAAATATCTTCTGTATCAGTTTTCTTAGACTTTTTACATAGTCCCTAGATAGTTTATGTAAATACTTTGCTGTCAATTATACAATATTGCTTTCTCATCTGAAAATTAGGTATATATATATATATATATATATATATATATATATATATATATGTGTGTGTGTGTGTGTGTGTGTGTGTATATATATATATATAACAGCAGAATGCATTTTGATTCATTGTACACAATTATAGCACAATTTTTCATCTCTCTGTACATGATGAAGCATTGCACCATAAGTGCAGTCATACATATACCTAGGGTAATATTGTTCATCTCACCCTATCCTCCTCTTTGCCCCATCCTCACCTTATCCTCCCTTTTTTTCCTCCATTTTCCCCATGTCCCATCATTATGGATTGACATCCACTCAGAGAGAACACTCAGTCTGGTTTTTTGAGATTGGCTTACTTCTCTTAGCCTGATATTCTCCAACTCCATCCCTTTACCTGCAAATGCCATAATTTTATTCTCTTTTAATGCTGAGTAATATTCCACTGTGTATACCATAGTTTCTTTATCCACTCATCTATTGAAGGGCATCTAGGTTGGTTCCACAGTTTAGCTATTGTGAATTGAGCTGCTATAAACATTGATGTGGCTGCATTACTATAGTATGCTGATTTTAAGTCCTTTGGGTATCGACTGAGGATTGCCTGGTCAAATGGTGGTTCCATTAAATGTTTTCTAAGGACTCTCCATACTTCTTTCCAGATTGTTTGCATCAATTTTCAGTCCAACCAGCAATGTATGAGTATGCCTTTTCCCCCACATCTTTGCAAACATTTATTGTTGTCTCTATTTTCAATAACTGCCATTCTGACTGGCATGAGAAACAAACAACCCAATCAATAAATGGAATAAGAAGCTGAACAGACACTTCTCAGAAGAAGATATGCATTCAATCAACAAATACACAAAAAATGTTCAACATCTCTAGTAATTAGATAAATGTAAAGCAGTGTTATCATTCTTCAGAGTAGTGTTTTCAATTCAAACTTAGCTTTAAAGAAATCACAGGTCTTCTTCCCTTGAAATATTGTATTTTTTTCACTGCTACTACTGCCCTCTCCCACCAAAATTTTTTCCTTCACTAGAGGTTTTCCTGATATTTAAACATTACCTATAGCTTTCAAGTGAAAATCCAGAAGGTCAAACCACCAAAATATTTATCCTATAGGATATTCAATGCATAATATTGCCTGCCTACCTGCTTCCCATTCCCTATGTTTTCCTCATCTATGTGTTTGCTAGTTTCACAGAACTACACTCTATACAAAGAATGAAATATCCAAACATATCTCTATTATTCATTTCCCCAAGTAGAAACTCTTATGTAGGATCCTTTTACACACAACATAAGATACATGTACATGCATGTGCTAGGGTAAATAATTACCATACAAAATATCCATATACTAATCCCTGAAACCTATGAATGAATGGGAAAAGGAACTCTGTAGATTTATTTAAGTTAATACATTAAGATAAGGGAGACTCTGGATTATATCAGTAGGCTCCAAAAGAAACCACAGTATCTTTATTTGATGGAGGCAGAATGAGATATGACCATAGAGGAGTAGTAGGAAAATGGACAATGAAAGCTAGAGATTGGAGTGATGCAAACCAAGGATAGGTGAAAAAAAGTCAGGTAAATAGATTTGTTTTTCTAAAGTTTCAGAAAGAATTAACCTCACCAAAAACTTTGCCTTTGGCCAGTGAAACTGATTTTGTATTTTTGTCCTCCAGAACCATAAGATAATAAATTTATGTTAGTTCACAAAGTTTGCAGTAATTTGTTACAGCACCCATAGGAAACTAATACAATATACATGTAAGGATTATAAAAATTAGTTATTATTTGACTAAAAATTCAAAAAATGTCAAAAGCCCTCTACAAATCTCTAATTAAAATGATGATTCACTTATTTGACACATTTTTGAGAAATAATGCACACATTTTACTCTGATGAGGGAAAGATGGGGTTTTGCATGTAGATATTCAGCATTGTTTCAAGTGTGTACTCAACAAGACAGAGACCCCCTTATTTGAAATTATACTTGTAATGAATAAGAAAGAAAAAAGACATCAATTATTTTTTTGTTTAGTTAGGTAACAATATAAGCTAAGCAAATCCTATGTGTTTAGCGCCAAATATGGTCAACTCCTATCCAACTTTCTTATTATAGGACAATACTGTATTTTACATGCTCTCTTTATTACACAAAATATTATATATTTTCATGGTGTCTATGCAGTTTCTAAAAATAGCACAAGATGATTGTCTGTTGTATTTTAATGATTTCCTAAGTGTTTATGTTACATCTAATGTCCAGATGACTCTCAATTCAGATTTGCTAAACCTCTCCTAATTTTCATATGAATTTGTAGGTGTACAATTCAGTCCATAGCTGAATTAATATTAATATATTAATTTCTTCCACACCCACTATGTCCTTCTTCCATATACTAGCCAGAATCTTTCAAAAACGAAATTCCTATAAGAGGTAAGGAAAAAAACTAGTGAATCAACACAAGGGAAAGCAGCTGCAAACACACAATGATATACCTCATTTTCATGACAAAAGAATAACTCTGAGAGCACTAATACTTGGGATAGGCTTCACAAGGTCAATATATTCATGAGAAATAAATGTTACTATAAATTTGAGTGTTTTTCCAAGCATATAGTATTCTGACTGCATGAGTCTAAATATCCCATTAAGGGTCCATTACTTGCTTGTGTTTATCAGCAAGAAATAGAATTTTCTAGTCATTCTTCATGTCTTTCTATTCAAAGACAGGTGAAAAAAAGAGGAATAAAGAAAAAGAAAAAATTTAAGTGGACCATAGCTCATGCCAACCTCCAACCAAGATATAATGTGCTCATTTCCTTGTAAATGTAACTGAGCCTACAGCAAAGAAAATAATTTTTAATTTTATAAATGCTACACAATGTTCATAGTTACCAAAGGTTACATAGTTTGTTATTTTTCTGCCCATCAATTAATCTTTCAAGCAGCAGCAACTGAATTACTGAACAGTTTTATTCAAATTTTTTTCTTATGGTTTAAACCTGAGATTGTTCACCTGTTTGACAGAACCAGAGTTAGCATGAATATTCATGTTTTGTTTCATTTTGCTTTGCTAATCTACAATGCACTTGTTAAGTAAAATAACATGTTAAGGTTCTCAATAAAAAATAGCTTGTAACGGAATTGTCCTTATTTGATTAGGAAATATCAGGTTATTCTCTGTCCTTTGGTGTCAGACTCTGGAAGTCCACAAGAGTTAGTGTTAGAATATTTACTAATTTTTTAAAGATGGTGCTGCCCTCACGTGAAACAGGCATCCCTGAATATTTTCAGCTATAACTCCAAATCAGAATGAAGTGTTAGAACTCATGGCTGAAGATAAAGAATTTGTTGCAACTTGATGAAGAGTGTAACTACTAGATGACAACGAAATTTGCCACTTGTCTTTCAGATAAATGTGAGATTTGTTACACTAATAAGTCTTCTCATTTGAGGTAAGAAAGGAGGCCGTGGAACCCGGAATTCATTCTCAGCGTTTAAGACTTATCCAAGACCTCCCAGAGCTTTCTCAGTGAAAGAGACAAAAGAATAGATCTCAGACCAGCCAATCACTTATGTGGATTATAGCAAATGACCAAATGATAGGAGTCATTATCATTTGTACATATCAGTGTACTTCACTCAGAAGGTATGGCAACTTCTGGACCCCATGATTAACATACAAAAGGATGTCAAAATGGAGAACTAGTTATGGAACCACATGTGTTCTCCACGTTGGATCATGGAGAAGAGTCATTGTTAGAAGATGCATTAACTCCATGTTCAGATTTTCAAAGCCTTCACTAAGGGAATTTCAAAGGGATGAAGATAACACACACACACACACACACACACACACACTCAGAGAGAGAGAGAGAGAGAGAGAGAGAGAGAGAGAACAATCTCAGAAAGATGATCTGAGGTAAAAGAATGAAAAAGAAAACATGAAGAAACGTAAATTCAACTAAATATTTTCAGTGTAAAATTGGTATGTTTCTTTACAATTATAATGTCAAATTTTAGGAGTTACCAAAAATATTAAAGTAAAATACTGGAGGAAAATAGCATGCAAATTAAGTAGAGGTTGACTAAAGCTGAAATATTTTGAAGTTATAAATTGGTTGCAAAAAAGTTTATATGATCTTTTCTAGACTTTGTAAAATGATCTGCTCAAACCTAAATTCTCAGGATAATCACTAAAAGAATACAGTACATACATTACAGATTGAACAGAGAAAAAAATGTATAATAAATAAAATATACTGAAATAAAAAAATGAAAAACAAACACGTAAAAGACAAGGAGAAAAATGACAAATCTTAACAAATTTGTTATTTCATGAAATAAATGGAAAAAATCCATCATTTCAAAATCAGAGATTATGACATTTGATTAAAAAATCCTGCAATATGCTATTTATGAAACAGAGCTAAGGCACAGGAATGAGGAAAGATGAAAAGTAAAGAATGGGAAAATACAGTGGTCATAACCTGATGATATCAAGAATGATATAACTTTTTATTTTATAAAAAAATCATATTTCAAGGGCTGGGGTCATAGCTCAGTAGCAGGGCACCTGCCTAGCATGTGTGAGTAACTGTGTTCGATTCTCAGCACCATATATAAGTAAATAAATAAAATAAACATCCATTGGCAATGAAAAACATATATAGGTAAAAAATATGAGGGCCAAAGATGTAAAATCTGAAAATTCAATATGTTGGTGAATATATAAAACAACCCAAACTCTAGCACATTGTCCATGGGAGTTTAAAATCATACAAACTCTTTAAACTACTCTTTAATAATATCAACTTAAAAAAAGTATATGCCTATTATTTAACTAACAGTCCCAACTTTAGTATATATCTAAGAAAAATAAGCTCATAGGCCCACCAAAGCACATCTAATATTACTAATAGTATATTTACTTATCTATTTATTTATTTATATTTATTCATACTTATCTATTATATAAGGTCTATTCATGTTATAAACAATCTTTGGCATAAAAAGAATAGGACAAACTCCCAATACAAACAACTTGGAAAAAATTCAAGGATATATATCAAATGGAAGAAGCCAGACACCAAAAGAAGACACACTATACAATTTCATTGTTCAAGAATAAACAAAACAATTTCATCATCACAAAATTAACGGACTGAGTTATAACACCAGCCAATTCATATGTTGAAGCTTTAACCACAATGTGACAGCATTTGAAGATGAGGCCTTTGGGTAGTGTTCAGGTTTTCAGGTCATGAGGGTAGGGTCCTCATAACGTAATTATTGCCATTATTAGAAGATACTAGAGAACACTGCTGAATTCCCTTTCTTCCCCCATGATGGCATGATGCAATCATCTGCAAGCCTGAAAAAGAGCCCTCATCAGAAACTAAACTGGCCTGGCACCCTGATCTTGGCATTCCCAGGCTCCTAAAGTGTAAGAAATAAATACTTATTGCTTAAGCCTTCCAGTCTATGGTATTTTGTTATAAAGCCCAAGCCAACTAAGAAAATTAGTTATCTTTGGGGAATAAAGACTTTGAAGTGGCACAGGCGGAAATGTTTGGGGATATTTTAAGTAGTATATGACTTTATCAGTGGAATTACATATATATATATACACACACACAAAAAAAAAAACATCAAAAAGAACAAATACATTTCCAACACAGAGAGTTGATTCAAAAAAGAAAACACAACAGTCTTCTCCCCCAAGCGACTACTGTATTTGGAAAACTAAACTAAAATCCGTTAACTCAAATATGCCTAGGCCACCCCTCCTTTGTATCTTACTTGATTAATTTTGTTCTGATTACTGAATCCTTCAGAAAGGTTTTCCAAAAAGCAAGAAAGATATTAATAGAGAGAGAGAAAAATGAAATGGCCCAAATCAAAACAATATATCACAAGAAAATCACTGAGTATCAGGGAAATAAAAATATGAAACACTGGTTATCTACATTTTAATAAGAAAATATATCCCAAAGGAATGTAAATAGTAGGATACAATTATTATTTCACAATTTATAACATATAAAGTGATTGTATACACAACATAATCTCTTATGATTCTTGCAAATACTCTGCTAGGCAAGAAGATTATATTTTCTTCCCAGTTAACAATGAAGAAACAGGCTCTGAATAGTCAAATGGGTTCTGCATATTAGAAACCTGGCAAGGTATATTAATTCCATTCTCTTTACAACACTAAAGGGAGAAGATTGAGAAAGGAAAGAAGAGGGAAGTTGTTTAAAATTCCTATTGGTCCTTACTAAAATATTTTATTTAGTCCACCTTTTTCTAAAGAAATGTGATTGAATACCTTTTAAAGGAAAGAGAATTGGTCCATTACTCCTTGTACTAGAAGTTACATAATCCTAACTTTAAAAAAACATACAACTGTCTGGTCATATACTTCAATATACTTACTAATGCACATATTTCCTATTTGATTCTCACTCAATATTCTATATCTATAGTTGGAGAATAAACAGAGCCTGATAGAAAGTTATAGTCAAAACGTCAATTCCAGGGACTGAGGTTGTGGCTCAGTAATAGAGCACTTGCCTAACACATGCAAGGTGCTGGGTTCAATCCTCAGCACCGCATTAAAATAAATAAATAAATAAATAAAATAACGGTATTGTGTCCAACTACAAATATATGTGTATATATAAAAATTATATATGTATGTATGTGTATGTATGCATGTGTGTATAAATATACACCCACACACACACACACACACACACACACACATATATATATATATATAGTCACTTCTACAAATTCATCCCAGAAAACCAAAAACTGAATTTTGCTCTATTAAACATAAAATATTTAAATAATGAAAACACTTGTATTCTATCCTACGTATTAAATTCTGCATCCACAAACAAGTGTTACAGAAGGTGCCCCTTTTCTTTTATAATTAAGTAATAAAGAAATCTCTTTCACATGTTCAGGAAGCTTAGGAAATACTTATCCATATGAATGGAACTCAGAAATTTTACCAGAAATATCTCTAATTTTAGTATTCCCAGAGGCCAATTTTTCTTTCTTTACAAATGCCACTGTATTCATAAGGGAAATTCAATTACTGTGTTTACAAAAAGTTTATGTTAACTAAATGTTAAGGATTCATTATAGGAGATGAGAAGTTGAATGAATTTGTATTTTGAATAGAGAAATTAAAATACCTTTTCTTGGTTCCTAACAACAGAAAATTGTACAAAATCCTCTGCCTCTGTAAAGTTTAGTCTTACCTTTGTTCACTCTCTCTAAACTCTCATTTCATAGAATGTATGGTAGTGTAAGAGAATTCTTTTCCAATTATTCTTCAATCTGCCTTTCCTCTCTTGTTTTTAATACTTCACCAGTATTCCAGCTTGGTTGACTCTGAAGGTCTTTGTAGATGCTGATTATTCCCTATAGAATTCAATCTAAATGATAAGTAGAGCTGAATCTGATTCTAAAACTGCTCTATTTTCTCCCTCTCTTCTCCAATATGTTATTACAACAAACCCCAAAGTCATAAATTTATCTTGCACTAAACCATGGTTTAGAAATAAGAATTCCATGAATGACTTGAAGGAAATTCCAGTTAAAATGTTATTATGGTGAGAACATGAAAAATAAAAGATATTCAAATAGAAAGAATATAGTTGTTTTGGACCACCCTGATGTAGGAGGTTGGCCATTATGGAGACTGCAGTCTAAAATTTCTATAAAACAACTAATTTACTTCCTTTATCACTCTCATCATATGCTATAGTAGACTAGTGTTAGTTTTCGGTGTGTATGTGTGTGCACACATCACCAAGAGTGTAGTGTAGTGTAGTGTAGAGTGCTAGATCCCAGAACTAGTTTTTACCTTTTAGTATCGTCTCCATTTTCTAATAACCCACATGATATAAAATGTTCATGAGTGCAGATGACCATTAGTCCAAAATCTTAGAAGAGCTATTGGCATTTGATATTTGAAATAATATTTATCTGAGAATGTTATATTCTCTCGTAATAATCAGTATTTAAATGAAGTTGAATAGAAAAATGTCATTTGATGTATCCCTGAATAAACTTCAGTACCAAAAACAGTGTCCTGCATAACTTTTGTGTTAGAGAAATTCATATTGAATGAGTTCATGAGGAAAAATGACAGTAAAAAAAATAGACTTTTCACTTTTGATCCATTTTGCAAATGATATTTTCATGATGGATTTGATACCTAATTCACAATGAAGTCAATACATATCCTCCTCTAAATCTATCCCCCAAAAAAGGCTTTAACTTTTTATTCAATCACTGGTAAAATTAAATCACATGTTTTACAAATATATTGCAAGATAATGCCTAGAATCCTGAAGATGATACCTGAATCATCCAGTGTTGTAAATCATTCAATTTCATGCATTTATGCAGATAAAATTATCTAAAACTTATGGATGATTGTTACTTTCTTATTTTTCCATCTCCACGTTTTCTCAGTACACACACAATATATATTACCTTTTTATTTAGGGTATATACATCCCATCAGAAATTAGTCCCAATTAATTATACTGAAAGTATCATTATTTTAGAAAGCACTTCTTCCAGATGGAAGGGATAGTCTATATAGATTCAAAACTCAAATATCATCAATACTGAAAAGACTTTAAATGTAAATAATTTTACAATTCTTTTTTTGTGGTGCTGGGGATTGATCCCAGGGCCTTGTGCATGCTCAGTAAGCACTTTATCAAGTGAGATATATCCCAAGCCCAAGTCAATACATTTTAACAAGCAGCTTTTTCATGAGTTCAAGTTGGTGTTCTATTGTGCTTTGTGAATATCAGCATCGTACCCAGGGTGAATATCAGTTTCTTATTTGGAATATACTAGGTATTATCCCTGCTTTGGAATATAAATAGCTAAGTTCCCAAAAAATACCTGAAAGCTATTTTATATTGAAGAAGTTTCTAAATTTCACATACAGTAATACCAGAAATAAAAGGTTACATTTTATATTTCTACCTCTTTCACAAGAGTTCTCTGCAATTAAAAAAATTTCCTCATAGGAAATTAATACTTAACATGCTATATTCCCTAGGCATAGGAGCTGATCAAACAAAAAATACTGGGACAGGGATGGTACCAACAGATTAAGAAATTGGGGAGTTTCATAGTTAGTGTCAAGCAGTCATAATGCAGGTAGCAATTTAATTAAAAGCAAAATATTCCAAAGATTTGTTAGGGATTATGTGATGAGAATACTGAAGATCACAACCAATGCCAGCAGCAGCATTTTCTCTCCAGTTCTTGGCCCTCCTTTCACCCACCATCCCTTCAGCCTGGAAGAAATGAGGTAATTACATATTAAGTAACACTTTTAAAGTAAATGTATGATTATCAAAAATTGGATCAATGGAAACTAAATTGCCTACTAATTTTTTGTATACCTTTCTTATTAAGGATGAACATATGTTCCTTCAGAGATGCCTTTACATGCTGAAAGAATTCTTCCTCTTTACAATTTTTTTGTGCAAGCTATCTGTGCATGTCAACTCATGTCACATACAAAATTTTATGTATGCCTTTCTTATGATTTAGTTTTCTTGTCAAAGGTGGCATTAGGGGGCTGGGGCTCTGGCTCAGAGGTAGCACACTTTCCTGGCATGTGTGAGGTACTAGGTTGAATTCTCAGCACCACACATAAATATATAAATAAAATAAAAGTCTATCAACAACTTAAAATGTATTTTTTAAAAAAGGTGGCATTAGTAATTTACACATATGTATATTTTTATCAGTTTGAAATTTTGTGATATTAACCCAGAGTATGGCCACTCTGATAAAGTAGAGATATCAGAACTACTTAAATTCATACTGGAAATTTAAAATTATTTTTAAAAATCCCCCTAGGATTTAGTGATAGATATTGTCCTTATCAGAGAATAAGAACAAATGAAAATTCCAAGCTTCAAAGAAAAATTTATCTACTTCCTACATTTAGCTTTTAGACAGTTACTTCATTCAATAATGAACACAAGGTATAAATATTTCCAAGAAAATTATACATTCAGTTCTGTTCAGGTTTGACATGGAGGACACTTGAATATTTAAAATTGCAACAAACCTACTCTTGACTCTTTTCACTAAAATTTGAAAATCTGAACCTTGAAAGTCTTCTAGTTTACAATCTGGCATATAAGAAATTTGGAAGTTATGATTCCATCCTAACAAAAAAGTAAAAATTTGAACAAACTGAAAAAATCAACAATTCTTTATATTTGTCAGTCAAATTCATAGAGCAAACTGTTGTATCCAAAACTGAAGAGACCAAAGAGATGAAAAGAATCACAACCTACCAGAGCAAAAACCCATAAATAAAAACACCTTAATGAGAACAGGAGCTAGAATAAGATAACGTAAACCATTATTGATGAGTTGCTGGATGGAGACCCAGTCAATGTGGGACTCCCAAACTTTTTTTAAGTTTTGCCTTATTACCTTGAGCACTACCAGGTTCTCAGAGTTGATATCAAAGAAAAATCCTCTTATGCTTCCTGCAGTGGGAAGGAGAAAAGTAAGCATTTTGAAATAAATTGGATCACTCTGTTCTTAACAAGGCCTGTCTTGAAGGAAAGCTACTGAACTAGGGATATGAGTCAGTGGTAGAGTGTATGGTTAGCACACCAAAAAAAAAAAAAAAGAAAGAAAGAGTAACTAGTTTACCAGAGCCTATGATTTGAATATTTCTTCTAAAACTCATGTTGAAATCTACTCACTGTTGTGATAGTATGACTCTGTCCTTAATGAATGGATTAAGGCTCTTATCACAAGACAAAGTTTTGGTTTTTGTTTTTTTGTTTATTTGTTTTTGTTTTTGTGGAAACAGGTACCTCAAAGAAAGATAAATGTGGCCCATTTACTCTGTCTTCCTTGCTCATATGTCCTTCTGCCTTTCACTATGGGTTGATGCAACATTAAATTCCTTTGCAAATGCTAGTGCCACTTTTTGGATTTCCCAACCTCCATAAGTTTAGTCCGCAGCCAGCACAGTGAGAACTGTTCAGTCACTCAGGAAAATCCTAAGGGAGTTTAAATTAAAGACACAGACACCATTTTACCTTTGAACCAGCTCCAGGATAGCTCCTTGAACCTTCAGACTCTAGCTCCCCAGAGGGGCAGCAGGGTTTTACTGAAGAGGCTAGCGAGAGAGCGCGGAGCACTCTAGGGAGAGGGCTTTTATTGAGGAATAAAGAATTCTGGGGAAAATCCCATCCAATGAGGGTCAAGGGGGGCAGTGTTGCAAGGTCATGTGTGATGATTGGATCTTTGGGGCAGTGGTGGGACACGCCTCCACATGACAAGCTCTGGAACCCAAGAAGGGTGAGGAAAGCTCTGCCAAATTAAAAGTGATTGAGCACCTCACACTCAGCCAGGGAGGAAACTCGGTCATGTGCAAGGATGGTCTCCCACACAGAAGCATGAATAAAATGAAGTTCTATTGCTTATTAAGTTAAAGAGTCATATATATATTTCATTACAGCAATAGAAAATGGATGAAGGCATTAATCTATTGGGGATTTATAGGAATAAAATTGACTTTATGAAAACAAGACAAGGCATGTTCAAGCCTTCCTCACAAAGGAAGAGAAATATCAAACTCCAGCCCCTGCTACCCATACTGTCCCAGCTAAGAAAGGGAAAAATTGAAAGGACTTCTGAAGATTATAGCAAAGGGACACAGGCTTGTCAAAATCATAAAACTATAAAATGCTTCCTTTTCACTAAACACTTATCAGCATATCAGTAAAACCACATTTACTAGAGATGTTTTACACAGTAGTACACCATTTCTCACTTTCAAAAAATTATAATACATACTAAACAGTAAAATCACAACTAGAAAAGATAAGCAAGAATCAAAAACAGAAGCAGATATGGCTTGTTGTTAGAATTATTGGATTGTGAATTTAAAACAACTATGATAAAAACAGTAAATGATCAAATGGGAAAAAAAGTAGACAACACACAAGAACATATGGCTAATGTTAGAAGAGAGACAAAAATTCTAAGTAAGAATCAAAATAAACTGTAACAAATAAAGAATGATACTAATGGATACATTAATAGACTCAATACAACTTAGAGAATCCCAGACATTAATGATATGACTATGAAAACTGCCAAAACTGAAAAGAAATTAAAAGGCTAGAAAATTTTAAATAAACATACCAATGTCTAGGGATAGTGGGATGACAGTAAAGGTATAATTTTTGATAAAAGAAGTAAGAAACAAAAGCAATATTTGAAAAAATAATGATTGAAAATATCCACCAGATAATGCCATACAACAACCAGCAACTTTTCAGAAAGCTTAAACAATCATTAGAAGAATAAAAGTCAAGAATAAAGCAAATCCAAACCAATAAATAAATGCCTAGTCATATATCTAAACTGCAGAAAAATAAATACAAAGACTATGAAAGATGCAAGAATTTTTTAAAAAGCTATAGAAAAATAAATGTAAAAATTACACCCATCTTCTCCTGAGAAACAATTCAAGCAAAAAAAGTGGGGTGAAATATTTAAGATTTGAGATGAAAATAAAACCAACATCAAATTATAATTTTTTGCCCTCAAAATTATCCTTCAAGGATAAAGGGCAAATGACTTTCTCAGATGGAAAAAAATTAGATAACCTATTGGCAGTAGATCTGCCTTAAAATTTAGATAAACAGTTGGCAATAGATCTGCCTTTCAAGAACCTTATAGAATAGAAAACAGATTTTTTAAAAAGCAAAAATTATAGTTATTAATTTCAGCACACTGTTCCCATCAAGCAATAAAACAAGTAGACAAGAATTCACTAAGTGGACAACTCAATGATATCATCAAACAACAAGTGTTAATTTAAATTTCCTGAATGTCCCACAGAAAGCAAGAGTTATACATTCTTTTCAAGTGTTCCTGAAACATACACTTTGATGGAATAATTTAAAAAAACAATATTTTAAAATAATTTAAAACATATAAAATATGTGTTTCAATAAAAATGAGACCAAATGATAAATCAATAAAGAAAACATAACAAAAAATCTTCAATAGCAAACTGGAATGTTTTATCTTATGAAATTACCATTCAAAGAGAAAGGAACTAAGACATTCTTACACACACACACACACACACAAAAATGAAGGAATAGATTCCTAGTGGATTGCCTTGCAAAAAATATAAAAGTATGGTCTTCAGGGAGAGGGAAAATAATGTAGGTCAGAAATATGGATCCATATAATAAAAGGAACATCAAAAAAGAACATCAATAGAGAAGGGGACAATTACGGTAAGAAAAATTTAATTTGATCACTCTTAATTGATCTAAAAAACAAAATTTTGCACAAAATAATAGCAGCAAAAATTTATTCCATTACTATAGCCTATGTGTAAGGAAATAAAATACAGTAATGATACAAGACATGGAGAAAGGAATTAGGAGTACTTGGTTATTATAAGGTATTGTACTATCTGTGAAACAGTGTAGTGTTGTTTGAAACAGTCTTGGATTATTAATAAAGTAAAACTATAGAAATCTTTGGAAATGTTAAAAATAATAAACAAAAATGAGTACAAATAATAGGCTAAGAAACAACAGAAAACTGAATTATCCAAAATGTTCAAAGACAACCACAAAATTTAAAAAATGGAGAAAAAAGTTAATATACAGAAAACAATAACTATGGGAGATAATAGTCCAAATATACCAAAAACTAAAATCATCAATTAAGACACAGACTGTCGAGGTGCATCAAAAACTAAGACTTGATTTTATTTCGTCTATAAAAAACAAAGTTAGAGGATGGTGTTGTGGCTCAGCAGTAGAGCACTTGCCTTGCACGTGCGAGGCCCTATGTTCAATCCTCAGCACTACATACATCTATGAAATAAATTTGATCCATGTTTAACAACCTATTGAGATATAAATCACCAGGCCATGAGGAGTGCACTTGTAAATTCAACCAAACACTTAATGAAGAGATCATGCCAGTTCTCTAAAGTCTTCTACAAAAGACTGAAGTGGGGGAACACTTCCTAACTCATTCCATAACTGTTTTTGAAGTCAGCATCACACCAAAGTTGGACAAAATCCTCACACTTCTTCAACAGAAGCAGAACAATCTTTTGAAAGCATCCTACAGCCACTCATGGTAAAAGCCATTTTGTTTTCGGTTTTATTTAGAGACAGGATTTCCCTAACTTGTTTAAGGCCTCACTAACTTGCTGAGTCTGGCTTTGAACTCCTGATGCTCCTCCCATAGCCTCCGGAGCCACTGGAATTACAGGTGTGCTCCACCAGTCCAGCTAGATCTTAGTAATTTTAGATGTATGAAAGCCAATAAAATGTGCCACATCAAGAGTACACCCCAATGCAAACCATGTGCTTTTATTGATAATGATGCGTCAATATTATTTCATAAGTTGTAACAATATACCACTGTGGTACAGAGTATCAATAGTGGGGAAGGCTGTGAGTGTTTTGAGGAATTTGTGTGAATTCTGTACTTGCATCTCAATTATGTATGAACCTAAAACTCCTTAAGAGTAAATCTATTTTAAACAAAAGTAAATAAAACAGAAACTTATGCTTTCATTATCAAAGGAAAATACTGGGTTCAAAAACTGTGTATATAAATTGGATTGAAATAATTATGATTCACTTTATTAGGAACTCACTGTTCAATTTAAAAACCCAATATTGAGATATTCTCAGTCCTTTTAGAAACAAGTCATTACAAGAAATAATTTAAGACCACTAACTTAGCTAACTCAAAAATTCAGAAGCTCATGATTGTTGAGGTCATGTTATGGACTGGGGGAAATATAGAAGCCTCATAATATTTGTTCATAGAGTTACTTTAGAAGAAAACTAGGAAATTAGATATAGGGATTATTGTAAACGGAACCACCTTGTCATCACCCATTCAAGGAGAAATTGAAAGTCCTCAAAGAGTCAAATCAATAAAAATTCTTGGCAAATTATTTCAAACTGGTGGTAACTACCGCTGTTATAATATTACACACACACACACACACACACACACACACACACACACACACATATATATATATATATATATTTATATTAAATTACTCTAAGTTGTACCTAATCCCCTAGTAACTCTAAAAACCACTAGGGCAATGGCTATTCTTCATGTGGGGAATTGGTTCTAGACTTTATGCCTTCATGCTTTCTCTGTTTATATATGATATTAAATTCTAACTTCCTATTTAGAAGAGATTGCTTAGTTTCCCTGAATAGAATTATGTTAGAAGTATGGGAGAAGTTATAGAATAAAAGGGTCAAAGAGCTACTCATCATACATTGTGATTTCTTTGTCTATTATCTTGGTGTAGAAACTATTTAATAGACATTAAGTTCAAATAGAGAGAAAATGCACATTTTAAAAGAGTCCATCTGTCTCACCAGATTTATAAATGGGTTAGGATTTGAGTACATTAACTGATTAAGAAGTCATCTCCTATGCACTATCATAGGTCATTGAAAATTATAATACAGACTTAAATAAAACAAGTGTATTGAACTCTGAGAGCTAAGGCAAATCCCCAAGGACCCAATTTACAATGTGAAAGTAAATAAATTATTATAATAAAGCTGGATCATGATATCTGGAAATAACTAAGTGGTAATTTTATGCATTGTACTGTATTATCAAAGATTTATATATTAGCTTCATCTTTACTATTAGTCAAAGAAGTAATACACAGTGTAAATGAAAACAAGTTGGTCTCTTTCTATCTAATTGAAATAGTAGTATCAAGAAAACTAATCTTCTCCTTATGTATTTGCTTTATACAGCCTGGGCTTTATTATAAAATATTACATCATTATAATTATATCCCACTATCTCCTGAAGAAAGAAAATGTTATGAATACATTTTTGTAAACTTTATAAAACAAATCTTTATTGTGAATTGAGATTTTAGAGGTGATCAGGCCAAAAGCTTAGGAAACGATTGATGGATAAAATTTATGAGAACTAATTCTCCCATAATAGCCTTGGAAACCCAAGTGTGGTCTAGTTAGTCAAGTAACATAATACAACCTCAATATTTAAAATTTCAAACTAGGGCTTCAATTACACTTGCATCAGATTTTCCTTTACATGATGCAACCAGTCAATGACTAAACCATTAACTAATTTTTGAATAAGAAATGATAGAAAGTAGAGGTATAATGGGAAGATAGTAAAGGGGATACAAAAATTATCTTGAAATTATTCAGAGGAGTTTCACAACTTACTGAGAAGGATAACAAAGTTTCATCTGAGAATTTACTAGCACTTTTTTCACATAAAAATGATTTAAACATTTCTAAAATTAATAAAATCAATTAAATTGTATCATGCCCTAATTAAGAATTGAACTAAATGTAAGATAATAAAATTGTCAATAAATCAATAGAAATAGTTTATACTTTTGACAATATGACATAACATAGTTTAGCTGACTTGTGTTACATACCTCCACAAACACATTTAATAGTGAGTCTCTAATTTGATTGATGCTCTGATGATTCCAGCAAAACAAGTGTTTACTTGAGTTTAAATTGAGCTCTCCTACTATCAAATTACAATGTAAACATACATTGTCAGGATTAGATGAAATCCTAGAGATCTCTAGCTTTATGTTTTATTGATGATTTTGCTGATATATTAGGAAGACTTAGCTAAGGTCACGTAATAGAACACTAGACAAAATCAAAAGAAGAGATTGACTCAGTTATGCCACATTCTATTAGTATGAGCACAATTTTGATATAAATCGTCACCTCAGTGACTCTTTGTCATACTTTGTAAATTATATAAGCCTACCAACACTGTGAGAAAATCTATTAAAATAGTTAAAAATATCAGATCATTAAACACTAACTATAATCACTATGCTGTAGGTTAGATGCCCAGGATTTATTCACAACTGAAAGTCAACACTGTGACTAATCTTTTCTTATTTTGCCAACTCTCAGCCACAGGCAACCAACATTTGACCCTCTGCTTTTATGAAATTATTATGTTTTTTTAAGATTCCACAGGTAAATGAGATCATGTAGCATTTGTTTTTGTCTTAGTTATTTACCTTAGCATAATGTATTTCAGATTCACCCATTATGTTGCAAACGGCAGAAATCTCTTATTTTGAGAGTGAATAATATTGCTGTGTGTGTGTGCAAGTGTGTGCACATGTGTGTGTGTGTGTGCGTGTGTGAAAGAGAGAGAGAGAGAGAGAGAGAGAGAGAGAGATTTCCTTTATCCATTCATCTATCGCTGAACATTGTATCTATATCTTCACTATTGTTAATAGTGCTGCAATGACACTGGAAGTAAAGATATCACTTCAATATTTTATTTCCTTTGGATATATTCCCAGAAGTTGGAAATAAAGATATCACTTCAATATTTTATTTCCTTTGGATATATTCCCAGAAGTGGGATTGCTGTATCACACAGTAAGTTCTATTTTTAAAAATCAACAATACACATCTACACAAATGGTATTTAAGTGTGGTGACAGATACTTTAATTAATTTGATTGTTATGGTCATTTCATAATATATACACATATCAAATATCATGTTGTATACCAGGAATCTTTATAAATTTTGTCAATTATAGATCTAATAAATCAGGAAAGAAAGAAGCATTGAGGAATATGACTATTTTGAATAGGCTGAAGCACTGAGATGATGGTTAAACCTTCCATCTGTGAGAGTATTTACCTTTAATTCTATTGACATAAATGTTCTAAATAGAGGAAACTGGTACTAAGAAGTCTGGAATAATCTCAAGAAAGAAAAACTCAAATTGAAGCAACATCAGTTTTTCTCCACATAGAAAAATACATCAAATAAAGGTTAGAGTAATGGTTAACTGTGGCAATGTGCATTGTAAACTTGTGATAGTAAATATGCTTGGCATTTTTCAGTGATGTTCTTAAAAGCCCTTCCTTAGAGTGTGAATGTTGTATTTACGTACATGCATTGCCACTATATGCTTTGAAGAAGGTCCAAACCACCAGTAAAAGACTGTTTTGTCTTCCCAAACTTATGCTAGGGAAAGTTCCTATGACCTTTTGTAAAAACATGCACTAGATTGTACATTAACAGTAAAAATCTTTATATCATTTAAAAATGCAGATTTTTGTGTTTAATTTCCAAGACTAAGTCACAGGAGATACTGTTCTCTTTGTGCTCTCTGTCTAGGATCACTTTCTTTAGGGGGAATTCAGTTGTCCTGTCATGAACACACTCAAGTAGCATTATGTAGAGTTACACGTGGCAAGATACTAAGGTATTCTCAGTTCTAGCAATAACTTGGCAGGCATGAAGATGAACCATCAGGAAGAGGATTCTGTAGGCCCAGGTAAGCCTTCAGATGACTCCAGCTTCTATATAACACTTTAAGTGCAACATCCTGAGAGACTGTAAGCCAGAACTACATAACCACTGCACTGTTGAATTCCTGATCCACAGAAACTGAAATCATAAATATTTACTGTTTTAAGATATTAAGTATAGATACAGAGTCAATGATAAAGAGAATATTTCATGATATTAAAGTGTATCCCCACAGACTGTTTATTGTTTACAAGGGAGAAAAAGGCAGTAATTGTGTTATGTCAAAGTCAAGCAATACCTTTAACCTGATATCAATACTAGCACCACCAATAAGAGGCAAATATATATCATATGCTTCCACAGGTTATAAACTGAGAAGGAAACAATGTCACCTATTCCATATTCTAGCTAAGAAATAATTATTTTAATCAAATCATGAAGAAACATCAGACAAACCTAAATGAGGAATATTCTATTTTTTAAAAATAGGTGGATTTATTTTTCCAAGTATATATCATAAAAGACAAAGGCTATGGAAATATTTTTGTTAAAAGAGGCTGACAGCTCTATGAAATATCTAATCTAAAACTGGAAGTTGTGCTGAAGGGAATACAAATGCTGAAAACATTATGAAACTAATTCACAAAATCAGACTACAAATGAAGGAGTACTTAAAATTTTTGAAAATTTTGATAAAATTATTGATAACTATACTATGATACATGAGAAAATTATTATTTTCTTAGAAAATATAGCAATAATTATTTAGGGGAAAAGTATATTGATAAAATTATTAATAAGTGTACTATGGAATAGAAGAAAAAATTATTATTCTTAGGAAATATAGCATTAAGAATTCAGCAGCAAAGCATTATGTACTAACATAACTCTAAATGTTCCAGTAAAATAAAAATGTGAGGTGGAGAGAACAAGAGAACATGTACAAATCAAGTGAGTGGGATAAAATGTTAACAATAGGTGAACTGGGGTAAAGAGTGATGGGTGTTGTTTCATGATTTTCATTTTTGCAATTTATATTTGTTAAAAATTATAAATAAATAGCTTTTTAAAATACAGAGGTTTAAAATAATTTATATTTTAATTGATCTCAAAATTCATATATGGCAATCTAAATGGGTATTTTTTTCAAATCTATACTAGTCACAACAATTATTATGTTATAGACTTATTATTACTGTAGGTAGAGGGCTTTGGGGACTTATTCTTTAAATAATAAGAGGCTTTGTGACCAGATAATAATTAAAACAATAAGAATGAAATAAATAAAAATGAAGAATAGTTGGACATGGTGGCTATTGCCTATAATCCCAGTGGCTCAGGAGACTGAGACAGGAGGATTGAGTTCAAAGCCAGCCTCAGCCAAAGCCAGGTGCTAAGCAGCTCAGTGAGACCCTGTCTCTAAATAAAATACAAAATAGGGCTGTGGATGTGGCTCGCTGATCCAGTGCCCCTGAGTTCAATCCCTGGTACCAAAGAAACAAAGAAACAACACAAAACAAAACAAACAAAAAAAGGGCTGGGGATGCAGCTCAGTTGTTAAATGCCCCTAGGTTCAATCCCTCCTACCAAAAAATAAAGAAAGAAAGAGAGGAGGAGAAGGATGAGCAGGAGTGGGGGTAGGGGAGAAGAATTATTAATTGAAGAGGTACATGTCAAGATGGTGTAAATGCACGTGAAAGAAACTGCAAGTTTGTTTTACCTAATAATTTTCCAATATTTTTCAATTAATCTTCTTTAGTTCTGTTTGGAGATGTTAGAGATAAAATGACATTACATATAGTGTGATTTTAAATAATGCCAATAAACTTAATTGTCCTTTATATACACCAAGAGAAGAAATAATAAATTAGGAAAAATATAAAATTGATACCAGTTTATTTCTCAATGGCAATTTCTCCACCTTAGGTTTGTTCTATGGATCCCATTTTCCTGTATTCCACTATTATCTTGCATTCCCACTCTACCCTAGGGTGCCTTGCTTCAAAGTTATAGAAATAGTGGTACCACCTCAAACTAGTGTTAAATTATCAGAGCCAAATCTCCATCCCTAGGCTTAAGTAGAGAGATAAAGATCTAGAGGAAGGATAACATCTGGTTTTGTTCCTCCAAATAATCTCTATATCTGTACTGCCACTCTTCCAGTTATCTCCAAGTAATAATTTAAGTGTCATTTGAATGAATCTTACCCCTCCCCTAAAATTTTCTCTCATTTTAAAGCATTAGATTTCATAACTTGGGATTTATATTCAATCACACCCCAAATCTATGTGGTTTATGTTTTATTATTTCAGGGAATAGTACATAATGATTACATTGGTCTCCTTCCTAATGTTTTCATACTTACCTTTCTTAACTATGTTTTAGTATTTTGGGTTTTATTTTATTTTTAGATGGTAAATCATAGTTGCATTTATTTATGGGTACATTGTGATATTTGATATACATTTACATTGTGGAATGAATAAATCAAAGCAGCATATCCATGACCTCAAACACCATTTTGTGGTAAGAATCTTGAAAGTCTACTCTCAAATTTTGAAATATATAATACATTATTATTAACTATAGTCACCATTCTGTGTAACAGATAACAAAAACTTATTTTTTTCCAACTGAAACAATTATACCCTTTGATCAGCCCTTCAGTTTAATCACAAAGCACATACAGAATGATACAATCAATATTGTCATAGTCACTATAGTGGAATTGTTCCCCTGCCAAATACATCTTGAATAGCCTGTGATTTGACAATATGATCATATTTCAAAAGTGGAACAAAAAGTCATAAAGTGTCCAGTATTTTTATAATTCATAATTTTCTAATTTTGCAAGTTCCCCAGTTTAGTTCATCACTTTCTAACCAATAAATGTTTTCAAAACAAATTAAATTCTAATTAATGCCTTCTAATATATGGTATACCTACCTGGTTTATGCTATTTAAATCCATATGTAGATACAGCTAACAATCTTACAAACCTGTGAGATTCAAGAAGGTTCATAAAGAGAAACAATATGTTTGTGCTGCTGATACTATAATTTTGTTGCCAAACTTTACACCACCAACATAATAATAGTTAATTTTAGTAAGATAAAGTTAGAAAAATGATAAAATACATCTCATATTTATTTTGCATTTTAACTCTTACAAAATATTTTATTTCTCTTTACTTTTCATTACTATACACCTCTTGAACATGTATATCTGTGTTGCCAACTTGAGAAAAAAGAAACCTGATTCCTAAAAGTCAAATGACTTATCTATGATCAACATAGGATTTAGTGGATCAATCAAGCCTAGAACTGGGGTCTCTAAATTCTCAGTCTAGTTCTCTCAAATGATTTAGGATTTCTCTTTGTTAAATTTGAATCACACATCTATTTTACCAAAATCTAGGAAATTCCTTTGTTTAATAACAAATGAACATGCTAGTTTTTATAAACATTGGAAGTCTCAAAATCAGAGAAAATTCTTCAAAAGTACTTTTGAGTCTCAAACTGTACCCAAACTTCAATATACAATGTTGAAAGGATAATGATCACAGAATGACTTATGTAAACATGATTTCCTGGATATGCTAAAATAAATCTACCTGCAAATCCCCTGGCATGTTTAGTTTAAATATTGTTAGCTTGCTTCCATTTTTCCCTTTAAATTGGCCATAGAAAAGGTCTTCTGTAAGTCAAAACGGTATAATCATCATAGGTTTTCCTCTTTAGATAACTGAATCCTTCACCTTTAAAATAATTTTATATATTACTATGAATCTCAGACCAACTCAAAGATAGGATACTAGCAAGTTAAGGATCTTTAATCTTATATTTGATGAGAAAATTGAAATCATCGAGGCTAGATGCCTATAATTAATAGCATACTTTTTTGAATTATATTATTCTACAATGACTGATTAAAATATGCCCCTAATACCAAGCACAAGTTAACTATGTTTGACAACTTGGAAGTTTCTGGCCACAAAGGCAATTTTACAGGAAAAAATTGAGATGGGATATATTAAATTCATTATTTTGTCAATAATAATATTTATTAAGCATCTACTCTTTGCAGGACATTGCAATTATGCTATCAGATGCAAAGACAAAAAATGTTACATCTTGCCTTCAAAGAACTTAGAGTTTGATAAGGAACATATAGAACATGAGTGCATAAATGCATGAATACACACATAAACACATACACACAATTACAATAGGCAGAAAGTGCTTTGAGAAGCGCATGAAGTGTTATGTAGCACAGAGAAATATCAATCTTCTTGCATTAGTGGTCTTTTCAGCAGATTCTGAATGCAAAGTTGGGAAATTAGAGGGGAAAAAATCACAGAAATAAAACCAGGGATAGCAATTGGGAAAACTTGGAATTTCCTTCCAAATGCAAGATCCAAGTTCTTATTCCATTTATGTATTGCACCTGCTTATACACTAATGAGTGAGATTGGTTACAGAGGTCTTAATTTTTCTGTCATAAAAACTAAACTAGGGCTAGCATTGTGGCTCAGTGGTAGAGCACTAGCCTACCATATGTGGGTTCAATTCTCAGCACCACATATAAATAAATGAATAAAATAAAAATCCATCAGCTATATATATATATATAATTTTTAAAAAAATTAGAACTAAAATGTGAACAAAAATGCAAGTTTGTCTTCATTTGAAGTGGCTTTGCATAAAAATAATTTTGACAAAACTTAAATTATTTCATACTGAATTTTTATTCATATTAATGTGCTAGATAACTGTAACTGTACCATTTCAACTTAATGTGAGAAAAATATTTTTACATTGAAGCTGTTTTACAGAGAATCAAAACTTTAAGGATACCATAATTTGGTAATAATGTTATTTTTATCTATGAATTGTTTAATTCTGTTTACTTAACATAGAATATTCTAAACCATCTTTAGTAACCACTATTTATAACAGTGTAAAGAAAAAAACACTGCAATAATGCAAAGCCTCATAGTAACTAATTATCTTTAGAAGAGTTTCTGTACTTAAATATACTAAAAACTGCCAATTTATCTCAAAGTACTCATTGGTTTGATGCTAATAAAGAGATGTGATAAAGTCTTGGGATCTTCCCTTCTTCCTGGATAAATAAACATTCACTGTGTGTGTCTGTTAATGTGAAAAAGTGATGGAGGCAGGCATGACATTTGCTTTGAAAGATTATAAGCATTAAGTATTAATCAAGTGTAATAAATTTTAATTAGTAATAAAATTAAGTGCATTTAACTCCTCCTTTCATACCTATTCCTTTATACAGCCCAGAAATATCAGTGAGCACTGGTTTCTTCTAGTAGAAAAGTGTAAATGTTATATGTTATCATGCTATATTTTTCCTCTACTATCCTTATTTTAGAATGTTTGGTTGCTTCCCATAGTCATATATTAATTCTTTTAACTCTAAAATCACACATTAATATACTAATTTAAAGTTTATTTAATATATTCATTTCAATATTCATACAAGAAGATATTAATAAAAATAAATTATTCATTTGATATGCTTATTAAAACATAATCTTGTGACCCTAAATTGCATATTTTAGGTGCAAACTTTTAATATTGAAACATCTTCTGAAAAGACTACAAAATAGTATGTGTTTTTATGTATGAATATTCTTTTGAAATCTGGGCACATAAAAGAAGATGAAGTGTGATGAGGAAAGAGAAGCTTCTGAAAGGTTTCAGTACATCTTACCTTCTATCCACAAACGAACTTCAGTGGGAGAGGAAGTCTCGGTTGGATCTTGTTGGAAATGATGAAACACTTGTTCCATGTCTCAGAATGGATAAAATCTTCCAAAGTTTAAGACTTTGATAATCTGAATACCTAAGAATGGAATAATAGACATTAATCAGCTTCAGGCTTTATCTATTCATACAGACTGAATTACAATTAGCATGTGTTAGAGTGTGTAGGATTTTGAAGGGAAATATTCCACCATTACATAATAATTAAACTATTATTTTGAGTGCCTGTTTCGTAAAATAAAAAATTTCAAATATCACACTCAACTTCTATCCCAAAGGAACTGTAAATATACTAAGAAGGATCAAAACCACAAAATTGTTAATTAACCTACTTACTCAACAATTAAAATGTTAAAAAGTTTATGCTGAATGCAAGGAAAAGAGTTTCATACAACAGGTGCCATCAAAGTCAAACTAAAAAATCCAATAAAGAAAGGAACCTTGAGAAAAAAGTGATTATATTTGCTCTACCTATATCAAAGTGTTTTGTGAGACTCATGAGGAGAAAAAAAAGAAATGAAATACTTTCTAAAAGGTAAAACATTCATCACAAAAATATGAATAATCGTTATTTTTGGTAATTGTGAAACTCCAATTTGTTGCAGCTTGAAGTGTCCATGCTGTACTACTCAGCTCTTAAAATGCACTCTAGCGAAGAAGCAGAAAATGGCATAATAATGACAGTTTTAAAAATAAGACTGTGATAGTGCAGATGCTTTCTGAATCAATAGCTTTCCCCTTTTGTTTATTTTAACTGATTTTTATGACTGTGAGAAATCCAGGCAGTCTAATCACCAGAGGCCAGAATTTTTTTTTTTTTTTTTTTTTTTGCAAAATGTTAACCATTGGTATTTGTGCTAAACAAATTATCTAAAATCAGAGCCAAAGCACTTCCTAAAAAAAAAAAAAGTGAATTTAGGTCTCACTTTGCCAGCCTAAATAGTGGGACCAAAGTTGATGAATGTTATAGTGATGTTTTCCCTTTCTTCACTTAGCTTAATTTATTAAGGCTCTGCATTGCACGGCCACTTCTTGAATTTCTGTAGAGCATTTTGTGTTTAACTTTACCTTGCTGCTTATGAAAACTGGATTTGATGTTAATGAGATCATCACTATCAAAATTTTTGTTTATTATTTGTAAGATTGCTTATTAAAGAAAATTTCTTGGAAAATAAAAGCAAACTCGGTTTAAATTTGAATCTCTTTCACACCACAGAAATGGCTAAAAAGGCTAGTGAGACTCAGGGACTCAATTTTAATTGTATTTAATTTTAGTTTACTGAAATTAATGGTTACTGCATGGGGCAACACAGTTTTAGAGCTTCCAAAAAGAAGTGGAGTTATATAATTGTTGAACAATCCCAGACTGAAAAATAAGGCTACTAAGGGAATAGGAAGATCTCAAAAAATTTTAATGCTTACTGTCCGATTATCTTTTGTCTTAAAAAGCACGATGAAAGTAGCAAGGAGTCTTCCAGATCCAGCAGTTGTGAGGGTAGCAGAGGCTGTACAGAGGGGGAGGGTGGGAGATAAAGGAAAGGAAATTTGGGTGGACTCCAAGAATGAAATGTGTAGTTTTCTCAGTTACTGTGGGAAAAAAAAAAGGAAAAATGAAGTTAGTAAAAAAAAAAAAAAAAAAAAAAAACTTATGGAAGTTCTGGCTTTCAGAAGAAAGTTTGTTAAAATAAAAATAGAAACCATTTCATTTCATTCAAGTATATCTAACAATTGAGTGCTGCATGCTTGTGCCAAGAAAAAGGAATTTCCTAATTTAATACGCATAGTTGTGTTTTTCATGATTTTTATAACATGACCTAAAAACGACTACTTTTGGGGAAAAGGGATTTTGGTATGCAGTCAGGATAATTTTGTCTATTATTTTTAGCTAATTAATATTTACATTATTTATCTAATCTACCTAAATATTTTGGTTTTGCCCTTCCCAGTTTGTTACTTTCTTTCACTCTAGATAAGAAAAGGACTGTGTCCTTTTTTCTACTCTTACAAATATGTCGTTTGTTTATACAAAATATTCACTAAGGGTTTTCATTTCAGCTCTTAAGAACAAAATTGGGTTGGAAGGAAAGAAAGGAAACAAAAACTGTTGAGACAATTTTAAAAAATAAACTATCAGTGATCTAAGGTAATGGAAAATTTCCCTCTTTAAGACCTGAGTCTATTCCAATGAACGTTGACTAGCTTTGAAAAGAGCTAATTAACCTTGCTTTATACTGAAAGGCTTGGGACTATAGCATGAGTGGGGTGCTAAACTGGAAATTAAAGGCTCCTAATTGTTAGCATTTTAATTAAGCTTACTGTGTTTTAAACGCACAATAGAAGTCCCAATAATCATATTTATGAAAATAAGGTGTTAACACTTAAAATTAACCAAAAAAGAATTTCTAAAGCATCAGCTGACTTGACCACAAAAGAATTATATAAATAATGTTGCGGGGGTGGGGGGGGTCACAAAAGGTGATCATAGACTAGGGGGATTAAAACAATAGAGGTGTTATCTAATCAAAAGGTCAACCATCCTGCTGCGGTTGGAATGGCCAAACAGAAAGGGCCCAGAGCTTGCGGAGGCAGTAGTGTGTGCTTGTAGACAGCGAAAATGCTGAGAAATGTTCCTCATGTTCAGCTGAAGTTCACTTTCTCAGAGCTTATGCCCCCCCTCCTCCCTTTTTGTCCTCGTTTTGCCTCACGCTATCCATGTGAAGGAGTCTCTTCGAAGAGTCTTTCACTTCCGAGAATCAATGAAACTACCATCCCCGTCCCGCCAAATTGTCAGTTGGACAACTTAATAGTCGCGGTTCGGGCTTATTTCCGGTCCTTGTAAGCTCGTAAAAATATTTCCCAGCTCTATCCTCACCGAAATCCCCCACTAGTCTGTCAAGACCGCCATCTACACAACGTGAAACGGAGAGAATTAGTGAGAAACCCAGGCAGTGCGATCACCTGAGGCCAGGCGACCCAGAGACGTCTGGTCTTTTGTACTGCCTCCCCGCTTTTGACCAGGTAGTCAAATATATCTCCTTCCCTCCGAAATGCCGGTGTTCTCGTCCGACCGCAGCGCGGTTTAGAGCTTTCGAGGAGATGGTTCTCAGAGCTATAAACGCTTCCCTGCCTCCCCCTACAGCCGTTCTGAGGGCTACAGCAGGCAACCTCGCTACTTGCCTCTCCCCCATCCCATCGGTTCGGACGCCCTGGGCCTGGATCCCTTCAGCCGCCAACCGGACTGTTAGGTCTGTGAAGGAACAGTCCCAACCGCCCCACGCCCCCGTCCTGGCTCGCTCGCAGCCAACGGACCAGGAACCGCGGGCTGAGGGTGACGTAGCGTTAGCCCGACTCTGGCAAGGTGGGGGGCGGGGTGAAGTGGTTGGCCAGGCAACTGGTCGTTGATTTTTCCAGGCACTTAAAAGCTGTTTAAAAGTTTGTTTTCCTTGAGAAACTGTTTGAAAATCAGTGGGCATGCTTTAAAGACTCTCACAAGATTAAACACACACAACACACCTACACCGAGTGAGCATGAATTCAGGGGAAGAAAACTAAGCGGGAAGCAACAGGTGATCATAGATTTCAGAATAATGGGCACCCTCCATGGAATGCTGAGCCGTCGGAATGTTGAGCCTAAGTGAAGAGGTGGCCCTCCGTAGCGTTTGTGGGAAGTTCCCTTTTCCTTTCTTAATCTAACTTTACAGATCATAAAACTGAGGGCTAGAACTAGGACCTCCTGTATCCCTACTCTCCATTTCTCCCACTGTCAGGATTAGTTCAAGTAGTTCTCAAATTGACTATTGGTGGATTTAGATAATGCCTGTTTAAAGCTAGTACCCGGTGTTGACAATGAAACTAGAAGAATAATTTGTTTCATGTGAACACAAATGATAACCAGAATACTGCATCCCTTAACCTTGTGAATTTGTGAACCTCCTTTTAAACAAAGCTGAAATTATCCACACATAATTTTCAGTCCTCCTCAATATCGTGGGTGCATAAATATTTCTTTTTCTGTGCCAAGTGTCTATGAATCTGTGGGTGTCAGATATTGTACCATGATGAGTGAATACACTTATTTTGAATTCCTTTATCAAAGGAACCATCTAAAAGCTTTAATAAACTAAATTTAAATTTTATTAATATCCCCATTCACTGGAAAACCTTTCCTCAAAAGCTCCATATTCCAAAAAGAGGCTGTCTGGTCCACCAAAGAGAATTATTGATTGATGAATGTAGCTGAAATTAACCTGAAATAATTAAATATAATTCCTACATTTTACAGATGAGGAAACTGAGGTCCAGATAGAAGAAATTTGTTCCAGGTCCCATAATGATTTAGTAGCAGATCTAGAAGCAGCTCAGGCACAACCCCATGCAGTGCTCTCACCAAACCCCATACATACCAGATTTAAACAGCATCTCAGGCCAGTGGAGGAAGTTTTGTGAAGTCTCACATAGGTTTCTGTCTCCCAGGATCTAGGTATAAGAAGGGGTAGGGAAAACAAAGAAAAACAAAACAAAACATCCAAACACTAATGATGAGAGAAGAAAGCAGGTGATGGTGAGTGGGAAGCAGTAGAAGCAACAAAGAAAACAATGAGTGCTTTATAAGTATGGATGGATATACGTCACTTCAGACAAAATTAAACTATTACAAGTTATCAAGCAGGGAAAAAGATGCTGGCTCATGTCCACTTTTACAAAGATAGATGTTTGCCACCTTTACTAGCTGTCTCAAAGCAGTTTCTCTCCTGTTTTCCCAATCTGTACATATTTACTATACAATTGTAGGTAATAGTTGTTGCTATTGTAGTTGTTGTTGTTGTTGTTGAGATAAGTTTATAAAACAGCCAAAACACAATTTCAACTGCTAAAATTATTTTACTTTTGTGTATTTTGAGTATATCATTCAAAAATCATTACAACAACAGAAATCAAGTTAGATCTGGCATATTCAAATTGTGGAAATCTTACTTTTTGTTATTTAATTAATAAGATATTTTTCTTTGGAGCTAGGGAATAATACTTCATTTGTTATTATTCCCTAGGGGTTCAGCATGTGCAAGCTAATCTGATAAACTAATCTGTGCTAATTGTTAATAATTGTTGCCAATCTCCCTCTTAAGATATATGTAATTTAGCAGTAGCTTTGTGTACTGAACGGTAATCAGGAAGACCTGGCAAGGTTTAATTACTCCATAGCATTTTTCTATTTATCCCTTCAAATTTTCTATACAGGTATATATTTATTTATGTAAATATAAAAGAAAACAAGTAAACTCAGACTATAACAATATAATAACATCATTTTATATCTTCTAATTTTAAGGAAAAGTGTTATTGATATGCAGTAGGGATAAACAATATCACGTCACAGATTTCAAAGGGTTTTCACAGTAGTAGGGTTTATTAATATCAAGTCAGAGATTTCAAAGTTTTTCCACATTCATCTATTTTTCTTCCATTTATGATACACCATTTTTCAGAAACAATACTAAATTCTTATGAGTAAATAACCATTACTACATTTTGTTAATGGAGCCAATTAAGTCCATAACTTGATGTTAACCAAAATATAATAAACGTCAATTTTGATAAATATGAAAACTACATTGAATTTGGTGAATTTCCTACTGTTGCCTGAGGTGGTATTTGCAAAGATCTCTAGCAAAATCTCCATAATAACAACCATAACACATATTATTATAGAAATTTACACTTTCTCAAGCTACTAAGGTACATTATGGATATGCCATTGTATAAATATCATCTCACAAACAAAATAGCTTGCTTCCCTTTCCCTCATGTTTCTCCCCCTCTTATACTTAATATGAAAAAAAATCCTACTACATAGCATGACAGGGTGAAAATACTATTGCATATTTCCCTATTTATTAAGATATAAATGAAATCATGAATTAATTTTAACTGTGGAATTACAAAGAATTTATATTTTCCATTTACTTCTTTGTAAGACTCAACTCAGACAAAATAGACCTTTTATGAATATGAACAGGAAAGATTCAATTAAAAAAAATCTCAGGAAACCTAACATATGGCATGGTGACTACAGTTAATGTATTGCTCACTTGGAATTTACTAAGAGTAAAGCATTAAACAGAGATCTTAAGTATTCTCACCACAAAAAAAGGTAACTATGTGAAGTGAAGAATATATTAATTACTTTGACCATGTTAATCATTCCACAATGTACACCTTTAATTCACCACGATGCAAACCTTAAATATATACAATTTTTATTCATCAAATATGCCTTAATAAAGCTGGAAAATAACAGTTAGAAATTCAATTCCCAAAACCTTTAGCCCTGACATTTATCCTTCCCAATAAAATGTGATTCCTCACATTATAAACCAATAAATATCTTTCTTAGAATCTAAATAAATCATGTCCTTAGTTGATCCTTTAACTTGAAATCCTAAAATTTTGTATTCCTTATTTTTAAAATATTGGCTAATAAAAGCAGCAACTGCAAAAGCACTCCACTTTTTTTCTTTCCTATTTTCCTCATTGATCTCTCATACAAGTCAGGCACAGGTTGCTTCTCACGATTCAACTATAAATTTATAAGAAAGAGTGACTCACCTATGAACAAGCAGCAGGTTGTCACGTTCAGGATGAAATTCAAACAATGCTGACTCTTATTACAACTAAGAGAGCTTACCACCAGGTCTGCACTCTGAGAAATGCTTCCCAAATCTAACCTACTCCCCTAAGCAACAGCCTTCATCCATCTACTGGTCATTGCTTTCCCTGACGTTATTTGCTGTACTGTAGTAGCATCCAGTCACACGGCAGCTGCATGGGAGGGGATATGTAACAAGTACCTTACAAATCATCCCCTGCATCTGTGTGATGCCTTGTGAGCTGCAGAGCGTCTCTACATATATTATCTCATTTGAGCTCCACAGAAAAGTTTGGAAAATGGTTGGGATGAGAGCTTATTACACCCATCAAGAACATGATACAACTGAAGCTTAGAGAGGTTAAATAATTTGCCCAGTACAGTAATATAAATGAGAGAAAGGGCTGAGACTTGAGCCCAGCTATTTCTCTCCTTAGCATTCTCTCTACCACCTCTTAAATAAGAATGTCAGAGAGTTTTAATGATGTTTTTCAGAATTTATTGCAATTATTTCAACTTCCCCTTCAGAGAGTAATTAGAAAATTAATTGTATATCACAAGCATAAGATTTGGCTTTCTATGCAGTACACTATCCTAGCACAAATCCCACCTCTTCAAAAAATCCTTCCCTCTTCCCTCATCCATATTCCTCCTATTACTCTGACAAATAAAAACTTTGTGCATTTACTTGATGATAGATTTTACTTCCTGGAATTAAAGTATTGCTCAGTGCAGGTTATCTCAAATCTCTATTTTTCATGCATATTCATCCCCATATCTATTATTATCAGCTCAAATAGCCTGTCAAAATTATCCTCTTTGACTAACTTTTTGAGAATTCTCCTTACAAAGATAGGAAAACTTTTAACAGCATACACACAAGCACACACAGAACTTCTCATAAATAAAAAAGAGATCTACTATCAAAATCCCGGCTTAGTGAACTAGCATTTTCTGTTCTTAGATTTTTTTGATGCATTTATTCTTATTTCCATTTTATATGTGAAAAATTAGTTTAGAGATGTTAACTGCATTTAAGATTGCACTGAAATCTTGCATCATGGATGGGTTTGGAATATTTATATGTACTTGCAACTTTCATGCTACACCTTTTTAAAAATATTTTTTAGTTGTAGATGGACAAATATCTTTATTTATTTATGTTTATGTGATGCTGAGAATCAAAGCCAGTACTCCACAAGTACAAAGCAAGCACTCTGCCACTGAGCCACAATCCTAGCCCTCAGTTCACACCTTTAAAGAGTTAAGTAGTAATGCAAAGGTCAGAGACAAGATTAAAGTTTGAGTAGCCAATAGAGTTGAGGGAAGATTCAAAAGGATGAAATGATGCTTTAAATTAATTGTAGTCTGGAACTAATGAAGAAGAAGAGTGACACAATAAAGGAAAACATTAAATTGATAAAGATGTGGGAGATGAAGGGTTAATCAAAAAAAGAAAGAAAAAGAGAAACACACTCTTTACAACAAAGTGAAAGGAAGGCAAACATACAGAGACATACTTATGTAAAGAGAATATTGATAGAGGCAAGTAGGGTATCTATATGGAGATTAAGAAGCTTAAATGTAAGGTAAATTAAAGTGTCATTTCAGATAATAACCATAATTTAATTTAAATAAAATGTTGGAAAAGATAAATAACCAGTTATACTTACTGGACACTTAAAACATACCAGGTACTGTTCTAAGTTATTTTCTTATTTTGGCTATCTAAATTGAATAAACAACCCCAGAAGATAGGAACCAATGTTTTCCCCATTTTATAGATCAAGAAACTAAGGTTAATTATAGCTTGAGAATAGCAAGAAATGACACCTGACAGAAAACAAGAAAGCTGTAAATGGAGATTCATTTATGCATAATTGACCAGAGACACAGATTGTGAAAATGGCCACTACATATATTAGTAACCATTGAAGGCATCATCTAGCTTTATAGAGAAATAAAAAATTAATATTAAAGGTGATCTTGAATTAGTCAGAAAATAAGTACTTATATTCAAGTGAATTCTGTTTAAGAAGGAAGTAGTTTATGTCAAACTCTAAATGACTATTATCCAACACAGTTGTTCTAAAAAAGGTGTTGCTATTTTAAAGACCACCACCACAATAACAAAATCATAAAAAGTAAACCCTTTTAGCTTTCATTGTCCAAATTATTCATTTAATATGGACTCTAAATCATTGGCATTTTGGAGTATACACACACACACACACATACACACACACACACACATGTGCACACACATTTAATTATGAGAATAGAAACTGAGGGTAGATTTTTATAACTGTTCCTAATAATCCCAAAATTAAAGGCACAGGCATGAATTTTGATAAAACAAAAAAGAAAAGAAAACTGAGGTTAAATACCCAGTTCAAGTTCACACAAATAAACCAATAAGTAGTGCATTTATAATTTGAACCCAAGCTATCTGGATACAGATTCCTTTCAAACAGAAAGCTATGGGAGTATTTGTTCTTCAGAGAACAAAAGTGTCTAAGTGCACAAAAAATAATTGGGATACCAGAGTGGTGAATGGATGAGGTGGGAGAAAAGGCACAGGTATTAATAGAATTTAGTTCAGTGAAATTTAAAAAATGGGAGGGCTGGGATGGTACCTCAGTGGTAGAGCACTTGCTTAGCATGGGTGAGTCACTGGGTTCAATCCTCAGCACCACATAAAAATAAAATAAAATAAAAGTTGAATCACAAAAAATAACATATAAAGGAGTAGGGAAAGTAAGTCCAGCCCTTTGTGAAAATTCTGATGTGTTGGAAAGATTCACTTTTGAGTCAGGCAATGACCCATATTGCAATCTCCATATGCACTTAGATATATACTAATAAACATAAGGAATATGTAAATTACACCAATGAGAACCATTCTGCAGAAGGTCTACAAGCTGTTAATTCTAGAACTCATTACTCTATAGCCAAATATAAATGTTTTATATGTTGAAATCAACACTATTAATCTGAGTTATGTCTCCCTCTTCTCCTCTACACCATTAATGCCATTAATTTTTCAGTTCTCTTCTATAATTTGCACTAAACATCCAGGCAATAGACATCTTTGTATACAGTGTTATATTATGGTGATGGAAAACATATATATCCTTTATATTTACTAATAGCTAGTAGCCTGTCACAATGGGTGACATTTTCACTCCCTGCTTTGGGGTCAAGCCTAAATGTGAAGCTTCTAGAGGATGAAAGATTAAATCTCATTTGTGCTCATTAGCAACTTGCTGGTGGTTCATCAGTTCTCCAGCCAACAGACTGAGGCAAAGGACATTGAAGTTTTAGTTTTGTAAGTAGCTAAGGGGAAAAGATATCAGGAAGATACACAGCTTCAGATACTATTCAAAGAGAAGCATGGGAAGTTAGGCTTAAGATGTGCTTCTCCTACTTCACAGTTTGACCAGAGTGTTTATACTATGCCACAACTTTGCTGACTATGCATTTTTGCTTTTCAAATATTAGTACAATTACTTCAGAAGAAAGCTTAGTGTTTAATCTGGCTTGTTTCCTGAGTAAATAAGTACTATCAAACAAACCAAATGGGTATCTTCTTCAATGAGTACACTACAAAAAAAAAATAAATAAAGGAATATAGACTAATGTCAAAGTAGTAAATAAAACGTATCTAAAAGTTTATATATATATATATATATATATATATATATATATATATATATATATATAAGAATTTTGATGTTTTGATGTCATGGGAAAGTAATTTCTTTAATATAGAAAAATCAGTTACATGGAAAACTGCATTGTAAATATTTCTTATTTGCCAAAAAATAGCTCAATATCTATAATAACTTTAGAGATTCTGTGTGTGCATGGAAACAGTGGTTTCTCTTTAGGATCTCAGTAATAATACATTTGCCTAACCTAAAGGCCAAGTTATTCCTTACCAGTTATATGACTTCTGGGGCTGGGATTACAGCTCATTTGGTAGATTCCTTGCCTCACATGCACAAGGCCCTGGGTTCAATCCCCAGCACTACTAAAAAAAAAAAAAAATCATACAACTTCAGAACACAGCTAGTGTCTCATAATACCTCATTTAAAAATATAATACAAAGTAATAGTGATCAAAATATCATGGTACTAGCATAAAAACAGAAATATAGCCCAATGAATTAGAATATAAAGCCTAGAAATAATTCTGTGGATTTATATTCAATTGATCATCAACAAAATTTCCAAGGTTGCACAATGAGGAAAGGACGGTCTCTTCAATAGTATTGGGAAAACTGAACATCTACACACAATAGAATGAAATCAGACCTATAGCCTACACCATATATAAAAACCAGCTCAAAGTGGAATAAAAACAAATATAAGATATGAAGCTGTAAAACTACAAGAAAAAAGCATGATATTTTGGACCTGTCCCCCAAAACACAGGAAACAATAGAAAAAATTGACAAATTAGAGTGTAAAAAATAAGAATTTTCTGCACATCATTGGACATAAACAAAAGGAATCTATTGAATGGGAAAGAATATTTGCAAACCACATATCTATCTGGTAAATGTGTAATAACAAAATATATAAAAAAACTAAAGCAGCCAATGCCAACAAAACAAGTGACCTTGTTAAAAGTTGAGCAAAAGACCTGAGGAGATATTTGTCAATGTTCAACAAACAAATAGCCACGAAATATATAAAATATTGCTCAATATCACTAATCACCAGAAAAATGTACATTAAAACTTCAATGAGAGATAACCTCATACCTATTGTAATGACTGTTATCAAAAAGACAAAATATAACAAGTGTTGGAGAGAATGTGGAAAAAAATAAGAAATTTTCATTGTTGATAGATATATAAATTAGTATAGCCATTATGGAAAATAGTATGAATATTCCTCAACAAATTAAAAATAGAACTACCTATTATCCATTAAGCTAACTTCTGTATGTATACCCAAAGGGAATGGAATTTGGATGGCAAAGTGATAGCTGAATTTCCGTATTCATTGTAGCACTATTTACAATATCCAATCTTTGAATCAATTGAAGTTTCCATCAACAAATTAATGGATAAAGATAATGTGGTATACATACAAAATGGAATACAGTTTAGCCTTAAGAGAGAAGAAAACTGTTTCATTTTTGTCAATATAAATGAATCTTGAAGACAATATGCTTAGAGAAATAAACCAGAAACGAAAGACAAATACTGCTTGATCTTGTTTGAATATGGAATCTTAAAAACTTGAATTCTGCTAGCCACGGTGGAACATACCTGTGATTCCAGCTACTTGGGAGGCTGAGACAGGAGAATAGAAAGTTTAAGGTAAACCTTAGCAACAGAGTGAGATCTTGTCCTCCCCAAAAGGTTCAGGGACTGAGGATGTAGCTCAACAATAGAATGCCCCTGAGTTCTATCCTGAGTAACACCAAAAAAATTTAAAATAAAGAAAAAAATGAAAAATCAAGAAAAGAAAGGTAAAAGAAAAATCAAATTCTAAGAAGCAGAGAATATAATGATGGTTGCCAGGATCTGAGGAGATGGGGCAGAAGGAATGAGGAGATATTTATCAAAAAGTACAAAGCTTCACTTAGACCAGAGGAATAAGTTCTGAATATCTGTTGTACAGCATGTGCACTATAGTAAATAATAATTCAATAATTGAAAATTATTGAGAGTAGATCTTAATATTCTCATCATGAAAAAATATTAAAGTATGTTAGGTGATATCTATGTTAATTAGCTTGACTTAATCATAAGGTATACATATATAAAAATCATATTGTACACTCTAAATTTAAAAACTCATCTTCAATTGGAGCTTAATAAAGTTGAGGTGAAATTAAACTAAAATTTAAATCAAACTTTTAAAAAATCAAATGTGAAATTATCTGCTTCTTGATTATACAAAATGCTGATTTATCTTCTTCAAATAAGATGTTTCAAAAAGCATTAACATTGTTCTTTGATTATTAATGGGTAGATTTAAAATCATTCATTTCACTATTATTTTTCTAAGGTGAGTTGTAAATGAATGTTTAGTTGTGCTTATTTAGACTATATTCAAGATTTCTACCTTGGCCAGAGGAAAATATTATTGTCTTCATACTCACTAGCTCTTGGCACCGAACAAATTAAACTTCTCAAGCCTCAGATGATCTAAATTTTTTCTCTGGTCTGAGTTTCGAAGATTTTCACTTTATTCATAAATTGGACAGCCTTATCCTGATGTATTGCTCAATTACCTTGAGCAAATCATTTAATATTTTGAGGCTCAATTCTGTCATCTGCAAAATGGGGACAATTACACCTCAAAGTGCTGCTTTGTGGATCAAATTAGATAATAATGTGAAAGTGTTCTGTACAGCAAATATTAGGTAAATCATTATTTCTTCAAAACAGTACACAAGTAAAAATGCAATGTTTTTCTTCTTTTGAACTAGTTGTCCATTATTTCTTAACAACATTAGAAAAGTGAAAAAGAAAATTTAGTCTTTCCTGTCAAAAAACAAACAAGGTAGACTGACCTCTTATTTATTTATTTATTTATTTATTTATTTATTTATCTATCTATCTATTTATTTTTGTATAAAGAGGCAATGGATCAGGGACGTTTAGAATAGAGTGATCAACACTCAATCTTCTCTCTCATGAACAAGATGCTAATGAGTCTCATTAGAAAGGAGATACAAACAGATAAGAGCAGATTGTTCCTCATCAGGTCTGGTTTTAATACTGACCACCTGGTCTATGGTTTTATAATAATTTAACATTTTGCAGTAGTATTACTTGGCAGAAAATACTGGCCTTCCTGGAGGGCTTTAGGATTTAACTGGCTAAGGTGCTCCAATAGGACTGCCTCAAATTACAATGTCATTACAATTCTCTATTGAAAAGAAGGATGTAGTGGGGGAAGGGGTGAAAAACTAGAAGTGAGTGTAATGGTTGAGAACTCACATCACCTGTTTAATCATGGCTATGCTTTTGGTACAAGGTCCTTATAAGTATCACGCCTGAGTTCATGCCAGGGGCACAGCTGACATGAAGGATAGAACTCTGACATACATTCTCAAGCATTCCAGAGCTATTTTTAACTGGAACAGTAAATACCTCATATTATTTCTCTAGTTGTGTAGTAAGAGAAGCATGGTGAAAACCTAAAGAAAATTTTATGCACATGATAATGTGCTGTTAATTCTGTTTCTCTGACACTGTTTTGGTCTCTTTCTCACTCTCTTCCCTCCCTACTTCAAAGGCATTAAATTACCCCTGAGTCTCATTTGCTACTGAGTTAAAACTATATTTTTGGCCTCAGTTATGCTAGTCAGATAAACTGCCCTGTGCCAGTTTTTGGAATTCTAAAATATTATTTCCTACAAGTTTCAAAAAGATAGGGTTTTGAGAAAGTAGAACTGAGGGTTCCTGACTTCAAAACCCATAAAATATTATTATATTTTTATATTTATCATTGTGCCCAAAATTTAAATCACTGTTTTAAAAATATTACACAAATTCAGTAATTCACTATGCTGTAAGAACACAAAGCAAGTAGCTGATTTAATGAAAGGAAAAAAAATGAAAGGGAGTCACGGGAGGCCTGTGTGATGGGAATACTAATAAGATGCACTAACGTCACAGATATATCTGCTCCTTCTTGAACCATTCTTCATTTATGAACCAGCTTGAAATCAGGGAATTACATGCTAAGGAAAACCATTTATCCAAACTTAATTGATCTGAACAAGGATCAATGCATTCTAGTTAGTCAGTTTACCTACTGAATTCATTTATTTGAATTTCACTCTCTGGATCACTAGGTAAGAATGCAGAGCTCAAGGAATAATATCAGTAAAAATAAGGTACGTTTGTGAAAGAAGTATTTATGTATGAACAGTCATTTTGGAGCATGCCTTTCTTCCAGTTGCTCTGCACATAATCCCTAGGGGTCAATCATCACCAACATGGGATATCTGGTTTTACATGAAGGTTTTACCATACCGCACACAGTAGAAAGAGAACATTTGAGGTTTCAAACTCAAACTGTTAACCATGTTCAACCCAGTAAATATGTTAGTGGTCTGAATTTTAGGATAAAAATTTATTTTGATCTCTAAACTGAATGTCCTCTTGTCTTCCATTAAATGTACTTCATAACAGAAAACAACATGGTTAATCTATCCTAGAAAGATTAGAAATTTTGAGATAATTTATTAAGGTTATATAGTTTTTAATGTATTTTTATCTTGATTTTATAATTAAGCTATGGATAGGGAAGTAATTTAAAGTACACTTGGCAGTATTTCAGAAGGCTTGAGCTCAAATCCAAGCTTAACTATAACTTTCTGAGTAACCTTGAATAAATCACTTAACAAATTATGAATAATATTTTGGAATGCAATGAATAGCTCAGAAATATGAGAGGAAAATTTCAGTAGTTTTCTAAAGGAGAACACTTAAAATATTATCAGAATTGTGGAATTTCAAAGCAGCATTAGGGGTGGGATTGTGATTCAGTGGTAGAGCGTGTGCCTCACATGCATTATATTTTAAGTTTGATCCCCAGCACAGGAAAAAAAAAAAAAAAAAGACAGTGGGAAAAAGAAAGACCAACCTGGTTCAATAAGTTGCTATGAAACAATTATTTCAGCAAATTAGAAACTAACAATGTTGTATCATCATTTACACTGAATATCAAAATTCATTCCAGATGGATGAAATATTTAAATTAAAAATTGTGAAAGAAATAAGGATAAATATTTGTTGGATCTCAAGATAGATAAGAAGTTTCTAAGGATAAGTATTACTGAAGAAAGTCCCTGTCATGAGAAAAAATTTTCAAATCTCCTAGATGAAAAACATAAATAATATTTAAAGACAAATTATAATTTGATAAAAATAATACTTGTAATAAATATAATAATAGATTAATATCCTTAGTATAGAAAATATTCTTACATATTAATGAGAGAATATTTTAACACAAAGTGGAATAATGTGCAGAAGACTTGAAAAAAGAAAAATTGAGGCCAATAAATATGCAAAACAATTAAAACTCAGTAGTACTGAAGATATCAGTATGAATTTTAATTTTGTTTTTATAGCTGACAAACTCTATATATTTAAATTATTATTTAATATACAATTTTTATTCATACCCATAGACTCAATTTTCTAACTTCTGAAAGATTAGAACATGTGCCCAGAGAAATGGGCAAAGAACTTTGTATATTTTTATTCAACAACACAATTATTAAAAATAGCAAAATATTAGAAACAGCATAAATTTATATGCAGCCAAAACACCATCTCTGAATATTTAAAATATTTTTAGTTGTAAATGGACACAACACCTTTATTTATCTTTATGTGGTGCCGAGGATCATACCCAGTGCCTCACCCATGCTAGACGCTCTACCAATGAGCCACAACCCCAGCCCCCTGAATATTTAATTCTGAAGTTAAATGTTTATTTTTTTGACTGAAAAGAGGGTTAAAATACTTATATTCATATATATGTATATATTTAAAGATCTAACTTTTGTTTTTGAGAATCATATGCATTTACTAATATATATGTCTGTGTGTATATATATATATATATTTATATATGTAAACTCAGTGAAAAGTATGAAGGAAATCTATCAAAGTTAATAGCTATCTCTGTTGAATGAGATTTGACTTTTGTCCTTTATGTGTTTCCAAAAATTCTAATGAGGTAATACATATGTTAATTAGCCAGGTTTAACCATTCCATAGTGTAAACTTACTTCAATACATTATGTTTACAGGATAAATACATGAAGTACTGCATGATAAAAAAAAAAGCTCTATTTTCTGGGATGGGGGAGAGAGTTCTTTTATTTGGAATCAGAGCCACATATTCAAAGTCATTAGGCAGCTGTTTCAGATAAGACAAATGCTGACCATTTGCAGGCACAACACAGGCTCCTCAATAGACAGGAATTTTTTAACCTGCTTAATTTTTAAAAGATATTTTTTCAAATCTATTTGATTTTATTTTTAATGAAAATTAATAGGATAAAACAAATAATTAGAATGAGAGAATAAAATTCCAAATTTATTTGACACATAAAATAGAGTTACATTCATAGAAGGGCAAAAGTATAAGTAAACTGTATACTAAAGAACATACACAATTAGTATTCATTTAGCATGGGTTCTATGGCAATTCACTTATTTTCTAATAGACCATATAGTCTTCAATGATAAAAGAAAAGAGGACTGAATTAAGTGATCTGTAAGGATTATTCCAAATCTACAATTGAATGAATCTAATGTAAAGTATTTTCAATAAATTTCTTCCTATCAGTTTTCTCTCCCAAATCACCTGTAAGTTTTCTAGGAGGAAAAATTAAAACTGGAGTTTTTCTTTTGGATTCAGACTCTTTAAATAAATAACAACATATACTTTTATAACTCAGTTTAATAAGGAAAAATGTGATTCCCAGGTTCATGTTACTCTGAGAAAATCAATGCATTACATTCTAGAATTACATTCTAATTTACATGTTACTCTGAGAAAATCAATGCTTACATTCAGTTTTATTGATTTTTCATCTAAGGAAGGATTCACTGATTTCACATCATTCTACAATGTTCTTGTAAGCCTAATACTATAAATCATGCTTTGTTAGAAAAAATAATTCTAGTGCTGGATTTTTAATGTAATCAATTGAATCTGACAAGAAAAAAGGCATAATTAAGTAACCTGTAGGTTTTGAAGTGCTCTAAATTAATGCCACTGTCTTCTCTCACAGCTTCTTCACACAAGTTGAGATTTTTAACATTTACTTCTTTAAAATTCTTTGCATTCTATATGATTATTATTAATTTTGTTGGAATAATTGCTATGACAAGGAAAAGTCTCCAAAGAAAAGAAAGAAAAAAGAACAAGCATCTCATAAAACAGAGGAAATGGTTATTTGAAATTCAAAGGGCCAAAATTCTAGCATGCTATGTGGTCAAAAATAGCATCTGTGCAAAGAGAAAAATTTAAAGTTATTTTTCTTCTGCAAACTTCCTGCCACCAACATACTTATCTCTTTTCATTCCCTTAAATATCCATTCTATATTGCAATCTAGATGGCTTTTAATTAGTAAAATGAATTTCCAATAAATTTTTGACTGCTAATGATTTGCTTTAGGGTTTTTCTTTGTCCATGGGGTATTTAAAATGTAATAAATGAGTTTAAGATGATAAATTTGTTCAAGATTCAAAGGAAAATAATTTAAGTAATATTTCATAGATGAATTCCAGTCTATTATCAGAGATATTTTGGTAAGTCTTTCTCACCCCCATATTACTCAATACCGTCTTTTAAAAATATAGTTTAGTCACAAGGCTATCAAGCATGATGAAAAAAATATTACTTTTTAAAACTGAAAGAGACATAATAATGTGCTACTTACATTAATAAACTAACCCCAGAATTTTTAATGGATGCTCAAAATTTAGGCATGCCATTTTATCCCTCTTTATAAATCATGACCTGTGATATTTTTCAGTTAAACTATGTCAAAAGATAGCAGGGTATTATGTAAAACTCTCCAATTAGCACCATGTCTCAAAATAAGCCAAGAAATGAGAATGGTTAGGCTATTTGTATTGACAGTACAAAAAGGAAAATGTTGTTTATTTAAGTAAAAACTATACACATTTTAAGTGTTCTCTGTACCTCACCCCAAATTTATAAAGGACATTTAGGATAGTTTTCCATAATTATGAGTTACCAAAGAATAAAAAGCCCTTTATAGTAACAAATGTATATTATTAATATAGAACACAGAAAATCATACTACCAGAGAGATTTGAAAATCCATATTGACATCTTATAGCAATGAAATATTAGCACAGCTATTGAATTTGGATGTCATTTTAAAGAGTAGAATTATTTTGTTAGTTCTTTATTTTTGTTTTCAAATCCAAGCAAATTCCCACATCACATAAAAAATAAAGCTGCCTTCATATTTTTTATTAGAAATGAAACATTCATTTTGAACTATTCAATTGTCTAAATATTTAATAAACAATTTCAGAAAATTTTTTGTCTATCTTTTCATAGCCTTCTGAAACTCTCCTTCTTTCTTTCTTTTCTTATCTTTAGCTGTGTCTCCAAAGCCCTCTATACCTGGATTTGTAATTGCATTAAGAATATAGATGTATAAAGCAGCACTTTGTTAACCTACAGTCATCAAGTAAGTTTAAAGTCTGTATTATTTAATTACTTTTATAGTTGTAATGCATTTTTATTTTATTATGTATATATCAATCAGATTTTCAAAGCCTTGGATTAATTACTGATATGGCTGTGCCTGTCAGAATTACAGTGATTGACTATTAGAAATAACCAAAAAGCTGGATGTATAGATTATTGGTAGAGCACTTGCCTAGCAAGCATATGGTCCTAAGTTCAATAGCCAGTATCACAAGGGAAAATAGGTATCAAATCATACAGTAACTAATACAAATAAATAGAATGATCAAACATGCCTTGAACCAGAATTGGCTAATTAGTTCTCACAAAGGCTGAGCGTGAAGAGAGGTGATGCAAAAACAATGACATCCCACTGGCTTTGACCAGACACAATCTCTGATTCTAAGAAACCAGGCTCTTTTAGTCTTGGTGGGTTTATGACAAATGGGTTCATTTATGGTGTCCCAAATGTATTTGGAATGTAAGTCCCACAGATAAACATCATCATAAGAGAAAAAAAACCAACTTGTGTGCACTACACCTCCTTTTCCCCCCAAACCCCACCAAATACCTTGCTGTCTCCTTAAGAATTTCAGAATTTCCATGAGTAACATAACTCTGGCAAATTAATCCTGCTCTCTGTGACTGCAGTGCACAATTGACATATGCATAAAACCTTACACACTTAGAGACCTAGGTCATTTATGTTTTTTCAGAGCATTAAAATTATACCTGCAAGGGATAGCTGTGGAAGCTACAAATATTAAATAACAACAACCTGTATTAATGATTATTCAACAGAGCATCAAGCAGACAATTGAAATAAACATCTAAAACATAATTAACTGTATATAGATTATCATTGCATTTTGTAACACTGATCTGGTTTCCCTTGCCCGCTGGCCTCTTTCCCTAGCCCTTGTATGCCTATGAAATTAAGAAGTTAAATTCACTGTATCTCACCCACAAGATATATATTTTACATGAAAATTTTGTTAAATATTCAGTTTTCAAATATCCATACAATTTGAAACCCTCATTCATGCACACAAGCAAGAACTGCCTGTATTTTAACAATGAGTCATAGGATACTGCTTAGAAAAGCAGAGTTTGGCTGATTTCAAGACTAATCTCCCACTATAAGCAAATATTTCATCCATATCACTGATGTTTCCTGGTTTCTGGCCACTATATTCTTGCTATTTTCTTTTCTTACATGTTTCTTATATTTTCTAATGTTTTACCTTTTGCAAAATCAAATTCTCAGTAATGCAACAGATTTAAATAGCTGGGAATAGAAATTTCTCTTTTTAATTTTTGATATTTACTTATAGGTTAACAAAAGGGAGGAGGGGCTCAAAACCATCTGCTGGTGGCAATCCCACATAAATTTTATATATCCCAAACCAGTTTATAGATCAGCAGGAAAAGTACCATTAATGTAACCTAGAAGCATCCTTAATAATTTCTTCACTGGATGTACCAGGGATTCCATCTTAATGGTAGTGCCTATTTTATTTGGTTTTACTAACCTTCCCTAGCTACTAATTAATCTTCAACCATCCCCACATTTCAGTCTCTTCTATTAGTCGTAATACCAAATTTGAGTTTTATGCACCACCAAAATTCTCTATACTATCTACTATTTTTTCCTCTTGAATTTATGAAATGTCTAGTCACTTTGAAATTAGAAAAAAAAATTGCCTTCATTGGTGTGACTAGTATACTATATATATATATATATATATATATATATATATATATATATATATATACTCTTACAACAGCTTGCTTTCTTTCTTTTTAATTTTTATTGGTTTATAAAGCTATACATAAACATGATTTATTTTGACATAATTATAAATGTATGTAGTATAGTTCACTCCAGTTAAGTTCTCAGTACTTACCTTATCCTCCACTTCCTACTCCCTGTTACCTTTCCTCTACTTTACTATTTTTTTCAAATTATTTACTTTTTAAAATTTGTGTCTTGTGGATATATGTAATGGTGAAATTTACTGAAGTCTATTCATATAAGCACATTTAGATCAGATTCATTCCATTTATATTAAATTTTGATTTTATAATCAACTTCTAATTGAAATCAACTGCCAAATCACTGCAAACCTCTATTTCAAATTCTTCCACTAAATATTTTTCCATGGGGACTAATAAGTATTAAAATGGAATGTATAAATTGTTACTGTTACCTGTCTAAGCTTCAGGGAGGTTAAAAAAAAAGGAGCAAACAACAGAAAAAAGAATGCAGTAAATTGAATATTCCAGAAACTGAATAATTAATCCCTAACCTGAGTTGACTGTTATTGGCAACATTTAAAAAAATCCTGTAACTGCTTATTAAATCATTTTCTTTTATGAGAGGTGCATTATAATCAGTATGTAAAAATTGCCTCGACCACATATAGCAAATGCTTCTCAGAGTAAATGCACTTTCTAAATAGGCTTAACATTTAGCTGCAGCCTTTACTTAAACAATTAATTAACAATTGAACAGATTATGACACATGCAGATTTATTCAACTTTTCCTACGTGTACCTGGCTCATTGTAAACACTCAGTAAATACCTGGTGATTTGTTCAGTTTTATTGTGCATTAGCAATACAAGTAATATAGTCTGTTAAAACCATTTGGATCATCCCTTCCTAATAAAGTGTCCCCTCATCATTTTGGTTTCTATTTTCCAAGGAAAATCTCAACATCATTACACAGGGACATATGTATCTGACATGCATGCCAAATATTCGTTAATCCCTTAAATCATGTCTGCAACCTAAATATAATTTTATTCATAGAAAATAAAGAACTCCACTGCCATTATTGCTAGAACAACCTGATTTAAAATATCAAATATCTGACTGAATACTAGAGTTTGCCAGGCTTAAACACAGATTTCACTTCTTGTTATATATCCATAATATTTTGACAATAACTGGCTTTTTACAATGCATTGTAGATCTCAAATAAATACATTTAACCCAAATGAGCAACCAGAATATGTCAGGGCATAACAAATGAGGATTTCTAATTAGTCTTTGGCATTGCAATATTTTTAAAAGGTAAATCTCAGCCAATGGGAGAGTCCCGAGCAATTCCTATGGAGACAGAAGATACCACTTGAATACCAGGAATACTCTAGAGTTTCATCTTGATTAGTAATGAAATAGCCATCTGCCAAATGCAGGCAGTAAAGTGGCACTAATCAGGAAAATGACAGGAAAGTTACTTCTGAACTAATTGTCCTTCTGCTAAATGAAAAACTAAAGCACTGTGATATTGCTTAAGCCTTTAAATGCATTACTTGGAATGAAAATGCACACTTTAAGTTTAGCCACATAAATGTAAATACTTCAACATATAATTTTCTGACTTCGTTTTTAGATGGAAAAATATATCCCAGATTGCATGTAGAGGCAATAACACCAATATAGTTAAAGGTCTTACAAAGAGGAATATAAATTTACTAGCAAAGTACTGGCAGTTTATTTATGCTTTCACTCATATTTGCAAACCTATTGGGTACTACAAAGATATGATCTCAAATGGCCTTATTTAATAAGTGATTTACAGTAAAAGAGTGGAAAATCCAGGAGTCTGAAACTGCTGAATGTTTTCTCACTATTTATATTAAGAAAATTTAGAACTGAAGAATAAAAAGATAAAAAGTCCAATTGCATGCTGAGAACAAAAATTTTTATATGTGGAGCTGACAAAATAAACACAGAGAAATATTTAGGTAGTCCAAATAACAGGCAAATGCATTAGCCAGCATTTAATTAAATTTGCTTTAAAGGTGTCAGTGCATTCTTGAAAAGAAGCAACAAGTGTTATTTAAATTGTCAATTGGATTTTGTCATTCTAGGCTTTGACTTATCCTTTACTGTCATCATAAATTTTCTTTTTGCTCAATCTCCTATACAATTCTGAAAATAATAAATATTGACAACTTTTTTTTGGCATTTGACACATCTTTCCACAGAGACTTGTTTCTGTTGGGGTATGCATGAACAGGTATCTGTCATTTAGCTAGTCACATCAGAAATCATCTTCAATGAAATATGTGGGGTAATTAGTATTTCTGGTATTCTTGAATTGACAGCCACAGTGCTGTGGAAACAAGCTATAATATTTTATTTCTCTAGAAAAGCTAACTACAGATGCTATTGATATCTATTTATACACTCATATTTGAACAAGTGAACAAAATTAGCATTAAAATGACTCTTGCCATTTATCACAAATACTGAGAAATACAATGCACGTGTCAGCTCAATTCTTTTTTTTCTACAAAGTGAAAATATTTTCACAAAAATTGCTAGTGTAACAGGTACATAAAATTTTTATTTTTGTCCCATTCCAAAAAGCAAACAACTTAACTCTCCACAGCAAAAATAATAAGTATGTTTTAAATTTCATTGGAATAGTATAAAATCATGCAGAAGAAAATAGAAACTTCTCCAATGTCATTTTCTTGCCTTTCAGTTTTAAATTCTGATTTCATTCATGTCCAGTAAGAGAGAACATTTTATTCATTTTATAAATCTTGCATCTAGTGTATTTATGTATACAAAGAAAATATTTTCTATCATCTTATCTAGATATTATGAGTTACAGATATACAAAAAGGTAACAGTTTCTAAGTTTTCTTAAAGAATTCCACTAGTGGTAGTATGCTTACAGAAAAGGCAGCTTCTGTCATTTTCTACCACAGTATCTACATTGAGCAAAGACTGTGTACTTTCAACTGTCTCAGTGACTGTCCGAAACATGCATTTTTCAAAACAAATATATACTAAACAAGTGAGAACCTGGACAATGACTAGGATCACTGACATTAGCAAGATTTTTTATTCCAGACCTCATCTGCATTCTCAGGATCCTGACTGAGAACTCTGACAAGTGCTGCATACATGCATGATTTCTAGCCACATCACCAATTTTAAAGGCGGGAGGCGGGTGTGGAATCATCTAATCCGAGAGATTGAAAGCCACATAAACACAAAACCAATATATCATTCAGCACACAAAGAAGTATACAGACTTGCCTGTGTTTGTCTACTGAAGCATTCAATTCTAACCGCACTTATTGCTAAGCAGATTCCGGCAGCATGCTTTCTGTGAAGCTCAATCAGCCCCGTTTAATCAGGCTTAAGGGAAACTACTGTATTACATAGTATATGAATACATTCAAAGTAAACTCACAAGTGACTGAAAACATCAGGATCCACCATTACCACTAAGAAACCAAATCATAAATTTACATTAGAAGTAGAAAATACAAGCAAAATATGTAGAAAATATCACCTTTTGTCCAAGATATGCTGAAGTGTCTTGCCTGTTCAACAGTTTCAGTGATAATACTTTTTCATTTATACTAAAGGATAAGAGGGGAGAGGACAGAGGGGAAAAGAGCAGGAGGGGAAGAAAAGGAGAAAAGAGGAAAGGAAAAGGGAGGAAAGAAATTTTTTCTTCTCTCTGAGAGCAAGGCAGGAATGGGAATACTATATCAGTTGACAATGAAGCTCCATGATGAGCCTTGATCTTATGTGGTGCATGCATATGTGTGTGTGTGTGTGTGTGTGTGTTTGTGTGTGTGTTTTAATTACTTTTTGTACCAAACCAATAATGAGCACAATTAGACCCACTGGTTACCTATCACATTTCCCCTGCTGTATAACACTCTCAACCAATTTGGAGCAACAATATTTTAATCTAAAACTAATCTAATTTATATGCCTTTACAATTAGTCTCTATTCCAAGGTCTACTTATTACACTTCCAGAAATATCAAAGTATAGATTCTTTGTAACAATTCAGGCTTATGGTCCTCTAGGCTGAAAGGTGTCTGAAGCTTTCTCCTCCCAATCAATTCCAGTAAATCTATTCAATATAGGAGAAAATAGCAGAACTATACCTGACTAGCTGATTGTTTCATATTTTTAGAATGCTTTGTCATTTAACTTAAGGTAATATATGAATGTGATAAATTAGTTGGTGTCAGCCATAATGCTGAACAGTTCTTTCATAATTCAGAAAAAAATCATGAACTTAGGATATATGACCGTATGTTGAATTTTAGAGTATTCAATTCCGAATTTAGGGATAGAATGAGATAAAATAAGCCATTTGAAGAATAATTCTCTTGCCAGTGTTGAAAATTATAGTTTTCTCTCCCAAATTATTAACTGTATCTTGGGCCTGCATGGAAGTTTTCACTTTCCTCCTAAGTGTCAAAAATAAGTATATTAATGAATTTATAAACAAATGCTAAATAAATAAATTCTCAGAATAACAGGAGCATAAATTAAAATATTCTTAGCCAACTTTTATTTGATGATTTGGTAAACAAACTTTTGTCATACTTAAGGTCAATATTTCTTAAAAAGAGACCATATATTATTTTAAAATTCCCTTTTTGAATGAAAGGAAATAAATTACATTATGTGCATATTTGAATATGTCACAATGAGCCCCAGTATTGTGTGTAATTATAATGCTATAATAAAACATATTTTTTAAATTAAAATTCCTTTTTAAAATTTACCAAGTATACATATAATTTAGGAAGGAAAACTTGCTTCTAGGAATGTGCTGTTATTTCTTTTGCTTCTTTGTAATTGTGATCCCAAACACTCTCTTGCTCAAAGGGATTTGCAGCCAGCTCAGCATTTGTTATCTCATTGCTTAAAGTGCTCTGAGAAGTTACCATGCCCAGAAGGCATTAATCGAGGACCACTTTAAAAGATATATCAGTGTTGGTAATTTTCTGTCTGTGGTGGCCAAGTTAGAGAAAAATCACTCATGCTGACTAATTTGCTCTATAGCTACAGTAAACTTCAGTTATGAAGAATATTTGGGAATGAGTCATTCCAATCAGTACAGTCGTGCAGATAGTTGAAGTTTAGGTCTTGATATCAATTTTTCTGAAAAATAAAATATTTCATATTCTTTGAATATGACATTTTTATTTAGGTAAAAAAATAAAAATAAAAAATAATATTTAATATTTGTCTTTATTTTCATGTTTTAGACAAGTTAAAATTTAGTACTTAAGAACACTGTCACTCCTCAGGAATGTGCCCCTGTCATTTTAAGTGGAGAACAAAATCTACAATGTTTAACCTTTTTTTTTTTTTTTTGGCTAATGTTTTAATAACTTAGGAACATCATTCAGAATCTGAATCGTGTACTATGTTATTGAACAATCATGCCCTGGGGAAGATTTCTTCTATGCTAAAGGACTTGTTCGTTGTAAGTTTTTGTTTCTGGGCTTTATTTTTAGCTTTTCTCCATCTCTTTCACAGTCAGTTTAGATGTTAGTGCACTTCTCTCTTATAGCCCCTCTTCTTACTTGTAATTTGCTGAGGACTTGAACATCATATGTTCAACTTCCTTAAATTGTGAAGAACAAATCAAAACTCCAGCTATTCATGATAATTTTTATTGTTCAGATACATTTAGTTAGTTAAATTATTGGTTCCAAATAATATTCTAAAAGGTAAGGTTACTTAATCGCTAAATAAATAATCAGTTAAATAGAGTTGGGGTAGGGAGGAGAGTAAGGGTAAGTTCTGAGGACTGAATTGGAGCAAATTATATTCAATGCATTCATAATTATGTCAAAATGAATCCTAATGTTATGTGTAACTATTATGAACCAGTAAGAATAATGAAAAATGAGACAGGTCTCAATATGCACAACTAGTAGGTACATCCTCATAAAGATCTTCATTTATTTCTAAGCCAACTTGCATAAAATAGGTAAGCAGAAATATCTTCACAGCGTGGGTGTTAAGTAACTTCGATGATAGTCACTCAGCTCTTGGGGGTATATTATCCATTATAATGGTGACCAGATGATGCTTATTAGTCTCTGTGGTGTATGGTAAGTTTTATACTCAGGAAAAAATACTTGAAGGAACTGACAGTTCTATCCTTTTAAAACTAATGAAGATAAATCACCTTTAAAAGTAATGAAGTTACAGGTGATAAGATTTTTAAGTGAAGTTTCTTCCAGCACATAGCCATATTAGAGTAATTCATCTTTCTGTGTGTTTACACTGTATTAGGAGTCAGGAGTCCTGGGTTCTCATCTTAGTTCTGTCACTAATATGCTCCATGGCCATGAGCAAGTCATTTAACCTTTATATGCTGTGTTCAAGCTTCTTGGCCTTATATTTAGAGAATAATTGTAATGATAATGTGAAATTACGTGTATAGAAGCCCTTTTTGTTAAACAGATAAAATTAAAAGGATGTGGTGATACATGCCTGTAATCCTAGTGACTAAGAAAACTGAGGCAGGAGGGTCAGAAATTCAAGGCCAGCCTCAGCATTTCAGTGAGACTATGTCTTTTTTGTTTTGGTTTATTTTTGAGACTATGTCTTAAAATAAAAAAATAAAAATAAAAATGCAGCTGGAGGTTTAGTTCAGTGGTAGAGCATACTGATGATCATCCCCAGTACTGAGAAAAACCCATTTACAAATGTAAAGTATTAATTTCAGTGTCAGATCAATTTAATAGAATAAAAAATAAACAAACATTATATTGTATCATAAATATTAAAGTCAATAAACAACCCAAGTAATTCCCTAATTTTAAAGATGGAGCAACAGACACCTAGAGATTAGAATTGACTTACCTATAGTAATCTTGTTAATAAAAAAAGAAGCAGATATAAAGCAAGCTAATAATTCTGTGATGACTTTTACATCTCCTTTTCTATTTAATGAATATACACCTGAATAAAACTGTGGGTAACTAAACAGTGTACTTTAAAAATCCAAATTAAAGAGACCTCTGAAAATCTTTTATGTAAGCTCACTTATATCAAGTTATGAGTCATACATAGTTAACTGTATCTTATAATGGAAATCACACAGTAAACTATTAACTCAGAAGATTTACCTTTCATCACATTGTCACTGTCTATTATTAAGCCCAAACTTCAATGAGTACATATTTTAATTAACTCATGATTCAGCAGATTTCTGTGCCAAACCTGTTGGAAAACTCAATTTATAGGGAAGGATTGTGAGCATCACAGAACAGGCACCAACCAGGAAGTTAACAGAGGGTGGAGGTTGTTATTAGGAATGAGCTTTTGCTGGGCTTCCTGCACTAATAAATAATAGGTCACTGATGTACTTGAACTGTGAAGTGATAAGAGAAGGAAAGCTGTCCCAGGGAAAAAAATGAAGAAAGAGAAGAGTGGTAGAGGATTACCAGCTGTATAACAGGAAATTTACACGTATCCTGGATTTACAACCCCCCCCAATTTATCTGGTGCATACCATATTCATTTGATAGAGTAATAGTCACAGTATGTGCCAGTCACTAAGGTAAGAACTTCACATCCATTTAATCCTTATGAAAACAGACCTAGAATTTTATTACTAGTCTCATATTATAATATTACATCTTAATATTATATTGCTGTTATACTATTATCATATATTAATTCCACTTTATAGATGAAGAAACAGCTTAGAGACTTTAGACCCACTTAAAAATGAGATGACCCAATAATGCGATCCTAATTAGTACGTTATACTCAATATATGTATAATATGTCAAAATACACTCTACTGTCATGTATATCTCTAAAGAACAAATAAAAATAAATAGATTAGTAAAAAATAAGGTACCCAAGGCCATACAACTAGAATTTACTGACCTAAATTCAAATCCAGTTCCAACACCAAATCCTAGCACCTAATAATTAAAGTAAGATGGGTATTAAGTCAATTTTAAATGGAAATATTATACACAACTATATCTGTAGTTTAGTAGGGTAATCTTTAACAGTCTCTCATGATATCCATATGGATAAAATTGAGAAGCGTAGCTTGATGAAAGTTTAATCAGGTGGGCTAAATATGATCAGGCAATCAATTCAATATAAGTTGGCATTGTAAGATAGTACTCCAAATGCTAGTGAACACTTAGACTGTTTCTTTATAGATTTATTGAGATATAATTGATCTATAACAAACCACATATTTTAATGTATATAATATAAAGAGTTCAGATATATGCATACACCATAATATACATCATCACTATAATTAAGGTAATAAACTTAACCATAACCTCCCCAAATGCCTTTGTTTCCTTTACATTTTTGTGGTAAGAGCATTTATCATGAGACCTAACATATTAAATTTTTTTGAGTTTGCAATACAATATTAATAATATTTTTATTAACTATGGACCTTATGTTTTATATCAGTTCTCTAGAATATATTAATCATGCATATTTCTAACTCTATACCTATTGAACAAATCTCCAAAGATGTAATACTCTGAACAAAGGAGATACTTAAATACTTGGTAAATGATATAATGAATGAATAAATGAAAAATAAAATTATCTGCAAGATTAAAAGAGTACCTACTAAATAAAATTCTCAGCATGAAAAATACCACTTTTTAATCCCAATTTCACCACTTGCTGTATGAATTTGAACTTGTTACACGACGTCTCTCAGAATATTCCTGTACAAAATATTCCTGTAGAGGTTCACATCATAGTACCAAATGCAAGATTATATCCTGGCACCAGAGACAATAATAATGCAAACAGGGAAAGCTATAGCAGAAGCTGATACACTGGCTCAAATTATAAGTATCAGTTTTTTAATGAGGACATTGTTTTTATTTTTTATTTTTATTTTATTTTTATGTGGTGCTGAGGATCGAACCCAGGGCCTCACATGTACAAGGCAAGCGCTCAGTCACTGAGCCACAATCCCAGCCCCTAAGTATCAGGTTTTAAGATAGGTTTTCCTAGGTGAAAATATGACAGTTAATGCACTCTTCCAAGAGTAAAATGTATATTGTCTTCTTTAATACTCACTATAACTCTCTGAGGTATGTAATGATATTCAGGATATAGTATGAGGAAACAGGTTCACAGAGTAAGAATAGATTAGATATTTGTTTTTACTATTAGCAGGGAGATCATTGGGCAAAAACAAAAAAAAATATCAGGACTTCTTGATTTAATCCTTAATTTGGCCAATAACTTAAAAAATTCAGCTGGTATTCAAGCTGTTAACCTTTAATTAATAAAAATGGGAAAATTTCACCTTAAAAACCACTGAGAATAACATAGCATCTCCCTGTATTCAGCTCTGATTTCAAATGTTCTTTACTAAGAGTGACCTCAGATTCATGTTCCTAGCTGCAGGATGGAGCTTTAGACCCCTTTAAAGAAAAGTATTTTGTGCACTCTGTACATTTGTCATTGTTGGCTTGTTTCCAAAGAAGCTACCAGCCAGAATAATAGGTTTTATTCCCATTACTGTTTAGAAGTGCCTTTGCCTTTCCTTCCCCCTACACCACACTATCACAGGCCCTTTCCTGGAACACAGTTGGCTTTAGCTTGTGGAAGTATAACTTTGATTTTCATGTTCTATTTAAGGTTATCACTGCTGTCTTTATGGTTTTTATGAGCAAATCTATAAATAAAGGAGCATGTGGCTATGGATTTCATGGCTGCTCAGAACATTTCAATTAAGGATTATGCATGAACACATTAGTTAATTAATATTAACCGACAACATTCATCTATACTTTTTGTATATTTCAAAAAGACTTCATTCTTACCTCACTCCCTTTCCTTTTTTCGAAAAGTTATCTTGAAATTTTCTGATTGGAGTACATATCGTAGTAAAATAGGAAAAAAAAAACTTTGTCTAGCAATAATGATAACTAACATCTGTCAATTGTTTAACATATCCCAGGAACTACTTTAATCACCTATTTGTTACAAATGATGTACTACTGTTATCTCAACTTTGTTAAAAGTCAACCAAGGCCCAAAGAGTTTTGTAACATTGGCAAGACACACAGCTAAGAAAGGTGAGAACAAGGATGCAGATTTAGGAATTCTGACTTCAAGTCCATAGTCAATCATTATTTGACATTGTTTCTCAATCTTAGAAGTTTCCAGTTTTGAAGAAAACTAAATTCTAAGCATGACTTTGTTTCTACCTGGCTAGATGACTTTAGTCAAGTCATTACAACTCTTTGTGCTTCAAATTCTTCATGTGAAAGTGAGGCTGTATTAAATGTTCTCAAATGCTCTTTTGCTTAAAATATTCCATGATTATGTGCACACACGTGCACACACAAAGGTTTTACTGTAGAGCCGTCCTTCATTTGCATAGTAATTATCACAAGCTCAAAGATAAGTACAGGCATTGCTTTCTCATAATTAAATCCTATATGAGTACCTATATATCATACCTCCCCTTTCTATCTGCATAGCTCATTATAAAGGGGCAAGTAAACAAGAGTAGGATGCAATTCACTGTGTCCTCTTTCTATTTGTATTATTTTGAGAATCCTTCTGATATAAATCATCCATAGTTCATTCATAGCCCTTTTATCGGGTGATTCACAATACTGCCTCTATCTTATTCTATTATCTTCAAAGACAAAACTCCTCTTCCTACATTGAACAAGGTAGAAAATAAATTGTTTGACCTCCTGACATAGGTATTTTTCTTACATTTTTAGTGCCTAGACTCAGATGTTTCTGGTCACCTGACCTTCTTTATCAGGCAAGTAGTTAATTCTATTGGGGCAGAAAAATATGGTCTTCTTGGGTCCTGTCTTTAGCTAGAGGAATTCTTGGTAACTAGTCCACTGGGATTTATCTAAATATAGTCAACTCAATATACTATATACTATAGTATATATACTATAGTATATATACTATAGATTTCATTTTGGAAAAGGGACAGTTGAGACAATGGACTTGAAGTGATATCTGTATAAAGAGGGGAGAGAGAGAGAGAGAGAGAGAGAGAGAGAGAGAGAGAGAGAAAGATATTATGTGTGTTTGTGATACAGTTGATTTCAAGATAAGATATTAAGACATCCTCAGGCTATCTCTCAGTTTTGTAGAACCCCAGTTTCAGTGGGATGTAGAATAACATGAACAAACTACTTGCAGAATGGAATAAGTTGAAAGATGTTTAAAGAACAAAGCTTAAAGTGAATGCAAGAAGTCTTTTAAAATAACATATTTTTTCATAAATATGTTGGCCATTTGTATTTCTTCTCTCAAGAAGTGTCTTTTTATTTCTTTTTCACATTTACTAATTAGGCATTTCTTTTTCTGCTGTTAAGTATTTTTAGTTCTTCATATATTCTAGATATTAATCCCTACATTCAGGAAAATGTGAATCAAACTACATTGATATTTCATATCCTGTCAGAATGGTAATTAATGAGAATATAAATATAAATATAATGTAAGACACATTCATACATTATTGGTGGAGTTGCATATTAGCACAAACATTCTGGAAAGCAGTGTGGAGTTTTGTCATAAAACTAGGAATGGAACCACTATATGGCTCACCTATCTCACTTCTCCATATTTTTCCAAAAGAATTAAAATCACCATACTATAGTGATTCAGGCACATCACTGTCTGTAGCAACACAATTCACAATAGCCAAGTTATGGAACCCGCCCAGGTGCCTGTCAACAGATGAATGGACAAAGAAAATTTGGTATGTATACACAATGGAATTTTACTCAGTAATAAAGAAGAATAGAATTATGGCATTTGCCAGGAAATGGATGGAACTGGAGAACATCATGCTAAGTGAAGTCAGCCAGACTCTGCAAATCAAGGTTCAAATGTTTTCCCTCATGTGCAGATGCTAGACGAAAATAAGGGGAAAATGGTTTCCCATGAAAACAGAAGAAAGGTCAGTGGAATAAAGGGGATGAATTGAGACAGAGGAAGGAGGGACAGGAAAAGAGGAATGGTGGAATGAAATTGACCAAATTATGCTGTGTTCATATATGACTATACCACAGTGAATTTTGCCTTTATGTGTATCTATAAAGCACTAATTTTAAAAATCTATAAATGAATAGAAGAAAGATCTGTAGTGTAGAGAAAGGGTAACAGGGGGAGGTAGGATGAAAAGTACTGGGGACTGAAGTTGAGCAAACTATATTCCATGCTTGTATGATTATCTAAAAATAAACCCCATATTATGTACATCTATAATACATTAAAACATAAAAATAAGATATATTCATCAAGAGTGTTCTGTATTTACCCTAAAAATTTAAAGACACCATAATTTAGAGATCAATACATACACATTTTTATCACAGAACAACTCACAATAGCCAAGTTACAGAACCAGCCTAGGTGTCATCAATGAATTAAAGGATAAAGAAAATGTGGCATACATACACAATTAAGTTTTATTTAACCATAAAGAATGAAATTATGTCATTTCAAGGAAATAGATGGAACTGGATATCATCATATTAAGCAAAATAAGCCAAACTCAGAAAGACAAGTGTCATATGTTTTCTCTCACATGTGGAAGCTGGGAGAGGAGAGAAGAAAATGGATCTCATAAAAGGAAGGGGATAAGTGGGAGGAAGGACAAAATGGTCAGTGGGGGGTACTGGGGAATGAAATCATACATATTATGTGCATGCACGAATGTGCCACAATGAAACCCACTCTTTTCTATAATTAATATGCATAAAAGGAGGGTTTTTCTCTTTTTTTCAGTTTATCACTGGTGTTTTAAAAACTAGTGATGTATTTTGGTGTTTCCTTCTTTCTTTCCTTGACAGCACCTGGAAAAAGTAACTAGGTCACTAAAAGATTTAATACAGTATCATGAATGTGTAGGAAAAGAGATCATACATAATATTCATAATACTTCTATTTATTATGTGTATGAACTTAATCAAGTTTTTATAAAATTTTTTTCCCAAAATATTATCCACAAAATTATAGAAATTGGTTTTTCTCAGGGTAAAAGAAACAATATGATATGGCAAAAAAATATTCCTGACTAATACCTAATCCAACAATTTAAGTGTGAGGAAATTTTTTTGCACAGAAACATTTAAAAAGGCTGATTTAACCATGCAGCAATTATGAGCTTCATATAATTGGGCATTTATCTTAAGATTATGGGACAATTCTGTAGTAGTTACAGTGATGAATAATAGTTTTTCTGTCTATCTATTTAGATAGACAAACAGATAGATACTATGCATTAGACCTTTTTTCCATACAACAAAGTAGGTATTATGTCTCACATCATTTCCATTTCACGGCTGATTAAATCAAGGTTTAGAAAGATTTAAAATGGTATCCCTATGTCACTAGGTACTAGGAACCACTTCTACCTAATATCAAATCCCATGTTCTATCAATCATGCAACAGGATGAAAATTCTGAAATTTTTTCTAACACATACATTGTGTATATATAGACATAAGAATGCTTACATGCACATTCATATACATACATAGGTTTAATTGCTTTGGGAAGAGAGCACATCTCTTTTAATAAAGCTTTTTACAATGTAAAATTTCAAAATACATGTATAAATAAAAAATAATATAATATACACCTGTTTTTTATAACCTAGTTTTAACTCCAAACATTTTACTAATCTTGTTTATTTATTCATCCCTACTTCACTTGCCAAAATTCATTTTTTTCTCCCACATATTTAAAGAAAATCTCAGATATCATGTCATTTCTTCCACAACACTTCAGTGTGTGACTTTTACCAACAAAGACTTTGTTTTTTCAAAACACAATATTCATCATTCTATTATCACATCTAATAAAATTAAAATAATTCTTTAATATCCTCTAATACCCAACTGAGAATCTTTTACAACTGAGAGGACATAGTAATTGTGAGCTAACCAAATGGCTTTATTCCACAATATCTTAGAGTAAATACCTGGACATATTCTTACTTATAAAATTCTTTAAATAATATGAAAATACCTTTCAGTTAGGTAAAATACATTGCACCAATTTATTTGATAGAAGTACAGTCTGGACCTTATGAAAAGGCAAACTGGAGAGGTTTCAGTAATTACCAATTTTTCACAAAAGGAACCTACATATGAAGTTAGTATCACTGAGTGTTAAAAGCGATCATCTGACAGAATATCAGACCATAACTTGGCTCAAGGACGAGCAATGCAAAATCTTTGTCAACAAAATCAAAGAAGATATTAAGAGAAACTCTTAGTTATGGATGGTGGAGTATATAGGGCAAGAGCCCAATTGTGATGGAATTTCCTATGAAGATGAAAAGCCAGTAGAGAAAGATCATTTTGATGCTAAATTAACCTATTATGATTTAGAGCTCCATAAATTTTCACTAGTAACAGGATTGATGTCAAAATTCAGGGTGGGCTGTGCATGAGTATACTGTACCCCTTGTATATTGTGTGTGTGTGTGTGTGTGTGTGTGTGTGTGTGTGTATACACAGTGAAGTACTAATTAGTTGTAAAGAAGCATAAAATTCTGTTATTTGCAGGAAAATGGATGGAATTGGAGGACCGCATGTGAAAAAAATAAGTCAGGCACAGAAAAGACAAGTATTGCAGGTTTTCTCTCATTCATGGAAACAAAAAATACTGAAAGTAGAAGACTAGAGAAGGGTTTAGTAGGGACTAGGAAGGGTGCTAGAGGAATGGGAGAGGTGTAGTAAAGATAGAAAAAGGATAGATGGACATGAATAATGCACAATGCATATATGTATAGAAATATCTCAGTGAACTAATAATTTATATAATTAACAATTAAATAATTATAAATTTTAAGAAGCTAGTGAGTTCCTTCAAAGTCTACTTCTATAATTCCTGTATGTAACAGATTAAGTGATTATATTCAGCAGATAATTATTGATAGTCCTTGTTCTGGTGGACCTTTGAAGAAAAACAAGAGGACTAGGTGGTTAATGAAAGCATATTCTCTTTTCTGGTACTCTTGCTTAACCCAAGTCACTTTATAAGTGATTATTATCTTCTAGAGACCTTGTCAGAAGGCACTGAGAATATCTTTCTAAAATGAGATTATTGCAAACTAGGAGTTCATTTTTAGTTATTAACTTCTAGTTTGCAATAATCTCATTTTAGAAAAATATTCTCAGTGCCTTCTGACAAGGTCTCTAAAAGAGGTTGAAGTTGTATCTGAGAAAGATGGAGTAATAAATGTTATGGTTTAGATATGAGGTGTCCCCCAAAAGATTATGTGTGAAATAATGCAAGAAAGTTTAGAGATGAAATGATTTGGTTATGAGAGTTTTAACCTTATCAGTGCACCCATTTCGGAATAGGTATTAACTGGGTGGTAACTATATGCATGCAGGTTGTGGCTGGAAGAGGTGGGTGGCTAGAAGTATAATTTGGGGTATGTCCTTGTTGAGCTGAGAGTCTCTCTCTCTCTCTCTCTCTCTCTCTCTCTCTCTCTCTCTCTCTCTCTCTCTCTCTCTCTCTCTCTCTCTCTCTCTTCCTCCTTCCTGATCAACATGCACTGAGCTGTTTTCCTCTACCACATTCTGCCATGATGTTCTGCCTTGCCGTGGGCACAGACCAATGGAGGTGGTTGTCTATGAACTGAGACCACTAAAATAAATTGAAATCTCCGAATAAGCTTTTCCTCTAAAATTATTCTTGTCAAGTCTTTTGGTCCTGGTGGAGAAAAGCTGACTAAAATGGCTAAAGAACTAAACAGAGAATTTAGTGTCCCAAGGAAGGCAAACCTGGGGAAATAACTCTTAATGTCTATCTTCAACTCTGTCCTACAATAGAGTTACTATCTTAGATATAATATCATGACCACTAGAAAACAGTATTCTAGGGTATAATAAATACCATTATTATTACTGCTAACAAAAACTTCCCTCAAAATCATTGTATGTCTTCTTTGACACTCGGTAACTCTCTCTCTCTCTCAATAAGTACCTTTATGATTCTAATATGGTCTCCTTCCTTATGGGGAAAAGAAAAGAATATGCAATGGATAGAAGACAAAAGATGTTGTGAAGAGATTAATAAATTCTGATACTGGTATCAAATTTGATACTTCTACATAAACATCTTGGGGACAAATTAATGTTATGAACTTAGATAAAATAAGCTAATTTTTATCAAGGCCAGATTTTAGACTTGCCAACTATTCAATATATGTTCATAATCACAGACTCAATATATTAAGAACAAACAATACCTCAGTAAAGTATCAAAATAAGTGGCATTCCACTTTGTTTCCTACATTCTATTCTCTATTGTATGTTTCACATTATCAAGATGCCTTCCTCCATTCACACATCCACAGATATTCCTAACACTGCTTCCTTGGCAGATGTCAATGGTCATTTATTTTCTTTCAGTAGTATCTTCTATCTAAGTTATGTAGTTGCTCTAACCTTCCAAAAAAATGTCTCAGCAATAGGAGCAGGAAGAATGGTCTTGATAGAACCCCTCAAAATATTCCCCTTAGACAACCTTTCAAAGTGAGTTCTACCTTTGTTGCTTCTGATTTTACACTCCTTACTCCTTATTCAATCTTATTTTATCATCTCGCTTAAGCACCTTTCTCAGTTTCCTAAGATAAAATAAAGAGTTAAATCCATTTCAATGTATCTTCCAAGCTTAAAAGTTTCTATAAACAGGAATAGGAATAGTAGATCAATAATTATTACTTTCTCCAAATGACATTTCCAACAAAGATTCTCCACCCCCCCCACACACATATTTATATACACACATACACTCTTCATATATATGAATGTGTATATATGTACACATATGTGTATATATATGTGTGTATATATATACACATATGTATTTTGAGATATACTAGGTAGATATAGGTATAGGTAGATATGCTCAGCATATATTAGGAACCATAATACACATTTTATGACTGAAAGCATTCATGTTAGGCGTGCATGCAGAATCTAGAATACAAAACCCAGGATAGTTAAAAGTAACCCTGGGTCAAAGACTCCCAGTGCCTGAGATTATCTTATTCATATCCAACAATAAGATAAAAAGTTTAACTAGAAACCTTCTTCATTTAATTTGTCTATAAAAATTCAATAGTTTTTCCCAGGGGTATTGAATTAGCTAATTTCCTGTTTTTATTTGTTTCATTAATATAAGCATAAAATCCTAATGGGTAAATAAACAGTGCCCCTTGGAGAATAATGGCAAAATCAGGGAGGAAGATAAAGTGTTATTCAAGATTAAAACAACTTGGGCTGGGGATGTGGCTCAAGCAGTAGCGCGCTCACCTGCCATGCGTGTGGCCCAGGTTCGATCCTCAGCACCACATATAAACAAAGATGTTGTGTCCGCCGAAAACTAAAAAATAAATATTAAAACAATTCTCTCTCTCTCTCTCTCTCTCTCTCTCTCTCTCTCTCTCTCTCTTAAAAAAAAAAGATTAAAACAACTATAGAATAAACTTGTGACTTGAAGGGCCCCAAAGTTTAAAGATATCACCATTACCTAATTGCCTGAAATTATACATTATCTTTTTATATTGATTCCATTTAGAATGATTAAGATATGAAATTACCTGCATTAAGTAACACAATAATTGGTTGTATTTCTGAATAAGTTAATCTCATTTTCATCTATTTGTTAGATATTTCTTACTTTAATATATCACTTGTGCTTCTAATTCAAAATATTTTTAAAAAATACTATCCTTATATTTTTCCCTCATCCTTAACCTGTTCCCTTCTAATTTCTTTCTTTCTTTTTTTTTTAATTTGATTCAGTCTTGCTAATTTCTTTAGGGCCACACTAAGTTGCTGAGGCTGGCTTTGAACTTGTGATCCTCCTGCCCTACACCCCTGAGCCCCTGGGATTATTGGCATGTACCACCACACCTGGCTCATTTTTCTTATTTTGTTAGTTATTTCACCTGCATCCTACTCACCTAAGTTACAAGTTTGAAAATATGTTGATCTATTCCCCTTCCTGCATTTCCTTCTTCAGTATAAACTCAGTGAATTTCCAAGGCACATCGATACCTAACATTTTCCTCATCATATTTGTATTTTTAATTCTTAACAATTATTAAAAGCCAGGAGCAAATACCACTTTATCATAAGTCTACCATGATCTCTCTGAATCAGGGTCACACAAGCAGCTAGAAGTAGTTAGTATTATGTCTTCATTCTGCAACATTGCTAAACTCACTACACATACTACCTTCTGTTGGAAGCTGATTCTAATAGAGAGGTAAAGTGAAAGAGCAGAAAAGGAAAATAGACTTATATTGAATAGTGAATTATCAAGTGAAAGGTATAAAACTGAATGGCCAGGTACCCTAGAAATCAAAGCAGCAGCGATAATAACTTTTTAAAATATTTTTTAAAATATTGTTTAGTTTTCAATGGATCTTTATTTTGTTTAGTGCTGAGAATCAAACCCAGTGCCTCATACATGCTAGGAAAGCCCTCTGCTACTGAACCACAACCCTAGCCCCAGGGATAATAATTTTTATTTAAGCAATAAAGCTTATGACCCAGTGTGAAGCCCATCTCCAATTTTATCAGCCATGTGGCTTTGGGTGACTTAGTCTCTGTCAACTAAAGTTTCCTCAACTGTAGATTGGACATAACAATAGCTATGTCATTGATATGTAATTTGAGTATTAAATAAAATATCATGTGCAAAAATTTTGTCTGCCTCAAAGAAAATGAAAAGTGTCAATTCTTTCACAATTTACACCAGTCTCATAGTCTGTGCTTCAATTTTTACATCGTGGAAGAGTCTTTCCATATGTATTTTGTCTCTTCTATTAGATATTGGAGTAGAGATTCCATCTTATTCATATTCATCCAAAGCATCTAGCATGTTGCATAGCAGGAATTAAATACACAATAAAATTGAGTATATATCATATATGGAGAGGATATGAAGTAAATTTCCGGAGATCTTTAAAGGAAGAAATGGTCATATTTATATTTTTATTAGATTGGTAGCAAAAACAGCCTAAATGTCAGGTAGGAAAATCAAGTGTTTGTATCTTAAAAACAATTGTATTTGAACATTGGGTAAAAAATATCAGTGACCTCATAAAGTTGACACTTTAGCTAATGTTAATTACTTATTAGCTAGAGCTTCAGGGAACATAGCAATGAACCAAGTGTGAAAGATATTGCAAACTAAGGACATTACAAAATATACAGTATCTGCCTTGACACTGCACTGAGGCATATCATTTGTTCCCTTTTAACATAGAATACAATGAATTTTTCTTTAGTTCAACTTTTGTAGTAAATTTGGTTTTCCTTAAGAATAATGGGAAGTCTCCTGAAGTTTGATCCATCTTAGCTAATTGGATTTAACATGATCATGGCACAAAGGACACAGTGTTCTTAGACAACCTACTGTCCTTTGGGACATATTGTTTTGAAAAAGACTGTTTCTTGGAATTTCCTCATTGCTGTTTTCTTTTAGCCTTTAAAAGCCCAAAGGTGACAGGTAAGATATTGGGCTCCTTAATTGAACAACAAATTCAACCAGGCTAAAGTGGTACTTAGAGAAGTTTAATTTAAGCCTATCATTAAATCTGTTGAATACCCTGTAATCTTGGGTCAAACATTGCCCTATGAGCAATGTTAGAGCATTGCTAGGAATGCAGTTAAAGTTTAAAATGGATATGCTGCATTCCAATTAATTCACATGGTATTGTACTTGGATATTAATTGAGCATTAGATTCTGTCATCCATAACTTTATTCAAGAACCCATTCAACTGATAAAACAAGGATACCTATTCTTGTTCTTTCCTGAAGCCTAGTTTCCAGAAACACTTTCTCCAAGAGACTCTTGGGGGTGTCTGTTTGATTACATAACAAAATTATATAATAAAAATAACCAATCTATTTCACCAATAAAAGTGATGTTCTCTAACACCTTCTATTAGTCAGATTCTCTAAGGTGCTTTCTCTCTTGGTAATGTTCCTTTAGATCTCTGATACAACACAAATAATTGTGTTACAATACAGCTCTGAAGGGTTGTTCCCAACAAAGTTCTTCCAACTAAAATGTGGAAGCACTATATAGCTATTTCAAAATATTTATTGAAAGTCCACTGGAAGCACACACTAGAAAGAAATCTACATGATATTTCACACTCTTGTAATTTTGTCTATGCTCATATGTCTCTAGATGTTTCCTAGAATGCTCTAATTTCCAGAAACAGCTTTCTACAGACACACTGATATGACATGACTCTGAAATAACCTAACTCACCAATGTTTTAATTTCAGAGGTTCAATATAGGCATTGTCATTGACTTCACATATAAAAAGTTTGAAAAATGAATTCAATTCCTCATCATGTTCCCCTTGAAGAAAAGAAGTAAATGTGTCCTCTGACTTTCTTTCTTTTTCTTTTTTTTTATTGGTTGTTCACAACATTACAAAGCTCTTGACATATCATATTTCATACATTAGAATCAAGTGGGTTACGAACTCCCATTTTTACCCCAAATAAAGCTTGCAGAATCACATCGGTTACACATCCACATTTTTAGATACTGCCATATTAGTGACTGTTGTATTCTGCTACCTTTCCATCCTCTACTATCCCCCCTCCCCTCCCCTCCCATCTTCTCTCTCTACCCCATCTACTGTAATTCATTTCCCTCCATGTTTGTTATCCCATTACCCTCACAACCTCTTATATGTAATTTTGTATAACAATGAGGGTCTCCCTCCATTTCCATGCAACTTCCCTTCTTTTCTCCCTTTCCCTCCCACCTCATGTCTCTGTTTAATCTTAATCTTTTCTTCCTGCTCTTCCTCCCTGCTCTGTTCTTAGTTGATCTCATTATATCAAAGAAGACATTTGGTATTTGTTTTTTAGGGATTGGCTAGCTTCACTAAGCATAATCTGCTCTAGTGCCATCCATTTCCCTGCAAATTCCGTGATTTTGTCATTTTTTAGTGCTGCGTAATACTCTATGGTGTATAAATGCCACATTTTTTTTATTCATTCATCTATTGAAGGGCATCTGGGTTGATTCCACAGTCTAGCAATTGTGAATTGTGCTGCTATGAACATCGATGTGGCAGTATCCCTGTAGTGTGCTCTTTTAAGGTCTTCAGGGAATAGTCTGAGAAGGGCAATAGCTGGGTCAAATGGTGGTTCCATTCCCAGCTTTCCTAGGAATCTCCATACTGCTTTCCAAATTGGCCGCACCCGTTTGCAGTCCCACCAGCAGTGTACAAGAGTACCCTTTTCCCCACATCCTCGACAGCACTCATTGTTGTTTGACTTCATCATGGCTGCCAATCTTACTGGGGTGAGGTGGTATCTTAGGGTGGTTTTGATTTGCATTTCCTTGACTGCTAGAGATGGTGAGCATTTTTTCATGTACTTGTTGATTGATTGTATGTCCTCCTCTGTGAAGTGTTTGTTCATGTCCTTGGCCCGTTTGTTGATTGGGTTATTTGTTTTCTTACTGTTTAATTTTTTGAGTTCTTTGTATACTCTGGTTATTAGGGCTCTATCTGAAGTGTGAGGAGTAAAAATTTGTTCCCAGGATGTAGGCTCCCTTTTTACCTCTCTTATTGTTTCTCTTGCTGAGAAAAAACTTTTCAGTTTAAGAAAGTCCCATTTGTTGATTCTTGTTATTAACTCTTGTGCTATGGGTGTCCTATTAAGGAATTTGGAGCCCGACCCCACAATATGTAGATCGGAGCCAACTTTTTCTTCTATCAGACGGAGAGTCTCTGATTTGATATCAAGCTCCTTGATCCACTTTGAATTGACTTTTGTGCATGGCGAGAGGAGGGGATTCAGTTTCATTTTGTTGCATATGGATTTCCAGTTTTCCCAACACCATTTGTTGAAGATGCTATCCTTCCTCCATTGCATGTTTTTAGCTCCTTTATCAAATATAAGATAGTTGTAGCTTTGTGGATAAGTCTCTGTGTCCTCTATTCTGTACCATTGGTCCTATAAATTATGTATGAAAACTAGATATGAGCAGTGACTTAGGTTTGGGGTTGTGTCTACCACTGAACTATGAATGTCTGAAATACAAGTATAGCTGAGATTTTTCTTTCATCTAACCAAATTGTTCTTTGTTTTAATTCCAAAAGTACCACCTACAGTTACCAATCATAAGCAACCCATCTTTTGAGTTCATAATGTAGAATTTAATTTTATAATGAATTTTAAAGGTATTTTTTCTTCCTCTCTACCTTATTAGCTAGACTGTAATTTCTCACAATAATCAGTTGGTACCTTTTATATTTTTTGTTTTTATTTTTAGAAAACATTTATTTTTTAATTTTTAATTGATTTTTTTAAAAAAATAAATGACAGTGGAATGCATTATAATTTTATAACACATATACAGTACAATTTTTCATATCTCTGCTTGTATATAAAGTATGTTCACCCCAATTCATGTTTTCACACATGTACTTTGGATAATGTTGTCCATCATATTCCACATTCCTTGCTAACCCCCTGCCCCCTCCTTTCCCCTTCCACCCCTCTGCCCTATCTAGAGTTCTCTATTCCTACCATGCTCCCCCTCCCTACCCCACTATGAATCACCCTCCTTATATCTGAGAAAATATTCAGATATGGTTTTTTTTTTGAAATTGGGTAACTTCACTTAGCATTATCTTCTCCAACGCCATTCATTTATCTGCAAATGCCATGATTTTATTCTCTTTTATTGCTGAGTAATATTCCATCATGTATACATGTCACATTTTTATCCATTCATTTACTGAAGGGCACTAATCTCTAGGATACATAAAGAACTAAAAAAAGTAAGCACCCAAAAAACAAATAACCCAGTCAATAAATGGGCTGAGGACCTGAACAGACACTTCTCAGCAGAGGATATACAGTCAATCAACAAATATATGAAAAACTGTTCATCATCTCTAGCAAATAGAGAAATGCAAATAAAAACTACTCTGAGATATCATCTCACTCCAGTCAGAATGGCAGCTATTCTGAAGACAAACATCAATAAATGTTGGCGAGGATGTGGAGAAAAAAGTCACTCATGCTGGTGGGATTGCAAATTGGTGCTGCCAATATGGAAAGCAGTACTGAGATTCCTTGGAAAACTGGGAATGGAACCACCATTTGACCAAGCTATGCCTCTCCTTGGTCTATACTCAAAGGACTTAAAAACAGCATACTACAGGGGCACAGCCACAACAATGTTTATAGCAGCAAAATTAGTACATTTTAAAAATAAATTGAATTGTATATATTTGAAGTTTACAATATGGTATCATGGTATATATAGAGAGGTATAGTAAAAATGGTTACTACAGTAAAACAAAATGACATTTGTTATCTCATAGTTGTTTTATTCTTTGTGACAAGAACAGCTAAAACTTACTCATTTACAGAAAAATTCCCAATATCTTACAGTTTGGGTAATTTTTGGTTGGTGATAATGGTTGTTCTTGTTCTATTATATTTTAGTCATATGTGTAGATGCCAATACCACCATCATTTTCAGTCATTGGGCCGAGTTATCACCATGTTTTATGTTATATGACTTTCTAACTAAAAATGCTATTGAATTTTAATAAGGACCTGAAAATTTTAATGATTAATGTAACTATGTACTTGAGCAAGTAACTAACATTTATGGGTCCCAATTGCCTCATAGTTGCCTTTTGCAAAAGATGAACAGTTTGGGTAGAACAAAAGTAGTATCTTTCTTTTTTCAAAGAGTCAAATAATATATTATAAATCATTTGACACCTTCTCTATCTATATAAGGTAGAAGAATAAAGGCAAGTTTGCTGTACATTTTCTTCCAAACTTACCAATGACAGCAATAAAAATTAAGTACTAAAAAACCCTCCAGTATCAATAAAATGATCACTCACAAATCACAAACCAGTAACCATAACTTCTAGGGACCATGAAGTCAGGATGAGACTGAGAGAAGTCTAATTCCCACAAAAAAATATTTTTTCACTTTTCCTGAGCTCTGGAAATTTCTTTTATCTTACTTTCTCTTTCTTGAATACTTGCATATCTGCATTACTCTGTCATAAAATGAATTAACATAATATATGTTTTATGTGAGCAACCTTATAACTTTTTCTGAATTCTTCAATTGTTCCCTTGGAAAATTTATTTGGAACTGCATATTTTTCTTTTAACATTTGCTTATGTTCTTATACTCCTTTTATTTGACAGTATGTGCATGTCCAATGTGAGGATTTTTTAATTTCTCCTAATTTAAAGGGAATAGTCTTTTGCATAATAATAAGATGAAAGAGGGGAGGAATCTGGGAAATTCTGCAACTTCTCTTAGGTATTGTTACTCAGGAATCCCTCTCACCAGATCTGTTATTTTACTTATCCTTAGATATGTTGACCTCTTTTTTTTCTTTTTTATAGGTAGATGGGACTCAAAGCAAGTTCTTTTAAATCACATGCTTTACACAGGCTTTCAGTGTTGTTTTGGCAATTGCTCCTTTTCCACCTCTTCTTTACTCCACTCTTCCTTTGGCAGTCTCCTTTGTCTAAGGGTTAAATGACAGAGTAAAATGAAATGTCAGTGAGATAGTTTTGCTCCATTTTTCATGCATTTTAAAAAGATACTCTTATAACTGATATTTCCAAACATACAAAAAGCATAGATAATAGCATAACACCAATACAATCATTATATCCAATAAAACTGCTAATAATGCCTTAATGTCTCATAAAAACCTGAATGTATGCCACTGTCCCATACTATTCTTAAAATATTTTCTTCCTAACAATTGTTTTGTTTAAATAAAGGTCTAAACCACACATTGCATTTGGTTGGTATGTCTCTTAAATATTTTTATATTTTTACATATTTAACAGATCACTCTTTTTTTCATATAATTTTCTAGTTGAAAAAACTGATTCCTTTGTACTGTAGAATTTTCTACCTTCTATATTTGACTGAGTTCATCAAGTGCCTTTAATATGTACTTTACTTCTCATTTCTTTTTCTAAAATATATCCCAGCCCTTTTATTTTTTGTTTTTATGTGGTGCTGGGGACCAAACCCAGGGCCTAATGCAAGTGAGGCAAGCACTCTATCACTGAGCTACAACCCCAGCCCCACATCTCATTTCTTTTACAGTGCTAGTTAGATCAAGATATTTGGTTATATTTGAGGTTCCAATTATTTTTCATCTATATTTCTGAGTTGTTACTCTGGGTCTTTCCAAAGCAATTCCCACATTTTCCAATACCGTATCCATATTTCAGACCTCATAAATATAATAAAATAGAAAAGTATAAGGCAAGGACTAAAAAGATTATGTTGATGAAATTTCACAGTAAGTCCAAGAAATGAAGAGATGGAAGATAATAAAGAGATAATAGATCTTGATAATTAGTCTAGGATATCCAATATTCAATTATTTGGAGTTCAAAAACAGAAATTATGGAGAAATATAGAAGAAATTATCCAATAATTCATTCAGAGTTTTGAATACCATGGTTTATCATGAATTTTAAGACACAAAAAATGTTAGTGTCCTTCATTATAAAGACCACAAGGAACACAAATGTAATTTAACAAGTTGGGTTTATTACTGATTCCATTATGGAAAAACAGATAGCATGGAAAATTAAAAATATTATCTTTATACAATGAACATCTTTTTATTATTTTTTCTGAATTGTGATGGTCTCCAACAGTTAATGATAGACTCTGAATTTCTCTAAGGATTATTTCTTGGTGAAATATACTTATAATAAGGTCTACTAAATTATTATTATACCACTATAAAAACAACCTATGTAATTAGAATATACTGAGGTATACAAAATTTCAGTATTTTGGAAAGTATAAATATACCTTTAAAATAATTGATGAGATATTAAATAAACAATATGTCATGGTAAATTTACTATTATCTTTATCCAATCTATAGATTCTCTGAATGTGGGCAAAACATCTGAATAATTTTTTGACCAGTTAATCTTTGAAGTTTCTAAAGAGGGGGAAATAGGAAGTGAAATAGAAAGGAAAAAAAGGCATTGACAGCTTCACACAAATAGCTAATTATTCCCTCTATGTGAATAAAGGGAAGAAAATTTAGACTAGAATAGTAGTATACAGCTATGTGACATAACCTGGCCCCTTGACAATTTTCTGAAACTGAACAAGTGAGAAGTCAACATTTTTAATTGCTGAAATGTAGAAATAAATGAGGCAATGTTTCTTAAATTATCTCTCTTCTAGACAAATATGACAATTTTATCATATGAACTTTCTGTGTTTGGGGTATATAAGGACCTCAAAGATTCAGTTTAATATTGCAATTCATACGAAACAGTGATTTGCCAGCCATTGTTGTTGTTGTTGTTTATATATCATATATGTGATTTTTGGCTTTAAACAACCACCCCCAAAATGGACAGGACAATGGATTTATCAGCATTAGGAGGTATTTCTGATTGCTATCTAAATGTGCTGATTAGGAGGACAGTTTTAAGTTTCTCTTATTTTTGCCTATCAGAAGAAGCCTTCTGAATATCTCTACCCCAGGCTCTTAAGGATGATAAATAAATGAATACACCACTTGAAGATTTGAGAGTGATAAACTTTGTGTAGGTATCAGGGGAGGCAAAGGGCTATTATTTTCATTATAAACTTGCAGTGTTTTGTTTCGTTTAAAACTGATTTTTGTTTCATTTGAAAAGTTACTAAAATATATGCTCAAAATATGAGAAGAATGCTCTCCTAAAGTTAAAGAAATCTTGTATCTTTGGAAAAAATGGCCACAAAACATCTCCAGAAAAATTTATTAAGACCAGTCAACATTAAGACATCCTGGGAAAACTACTTGATATTTTCTACGGAAAGTCACATTAGACTAACCTCAGATTACTCTGAAGTCATGCATAATATAGAAGTCACTGAAGCAAAATTTGCAAATATCTCAAGGCAAGAAAATATTAACTTCAAACAACACCAAGCCAAATTATCTTTCAGGTTGTGAAACAATAGTGAGACATTTGCAGACTGCTACAACTGAGCAAGTAAAACAACAATGAGCCTTTTCTAAAGATATGATGATCAAATCAGAGAGAGAGAGAGAGAGAGAGAGAGAGATTTAAAAATAAAGTCCAATTAGTATAATCAACAGTTAAAACTAAATAGTGTAATTAAAATGGATTAAAATCTGAGTAGATATTTCTCAAAAGGAGATATACAAATGGCCAACAGATATTTGAAAAATGCTTAACAGCACTAACTACAAGGAAATATGAATCAAAACAACAATAGGATACTACCTAACCCCTTTTAGAATGGCTACTATCAAAAAGACAAAAAAGAAGGAAAGAAAAAGCAAATGCTCCTGAAGATGTGGAGAAAGGGAAACTCTTATACACTCTTGATGGAAAAATAAATTAGTACAGCCATTATGGAATATATCATGGAAGTTCCTCAAAAAATTAAAAATAGAACTATCACATGATCCAGAAATCTCACTACTGGGTATAGAACCAAAGAACAAGAAATCATCATATCAAAGCTCCACCTCCACCTCTGTGCTGCTCACTATTCACAATAACTAGTATATGGAATCAATGTAAATATTCATCAATGGATGGATGAATACATAAATGTGGCATTTGTATACAATGGAATAGTATTTGGCCATAAAAGCACAAAATTTTATTTTTAAGACAACATATATGAGTATGGAGGGTATTATTTTTAGGTTAAATAAGTCAGGTACAAAATGACAAATACTGCATGATATAATATGTAGAATCTAAAAAAGTTCATCTCAGAAAACACTATCCTACAATGGAAAAAAACCCATTTATTTGAATTTAAATAATACCTTTAGTTTCTTTTTCTTTTGATAAATTTAATTAGCATTTAATTTAACATTTTCATTTAAAACTGTAATTAAATTGGATTATATGTTTGTGTAATTCTGCCATTTAATCAGAATGTGTCTCTATCCATCCAACCATATGTGATAGACTGATTTATTAATCAATGTTATTCACTCATCTATTAACAGAATTATATATCCACACTTCTGCCATGTTCTCAAGTTAAGTTACCTATATTTCGCTGATGCTTGACATTAAATTTGCTGTATGAGTTGTTTTGGCAGATCCAATGTTAGCAGACAAGAGATAAACAAAACCTTGAAATGGTCTGCAAAGTTTGATGTGGCTATTTTGTATTTTTACCATTATCATGAAAGATTCTTGCAACCACCATTCTTCTAAATAGATCACTGAAAAGAAACATAAGGAGCAAAATAAACAAATTGACCTATAGCACAATTTTTTAATACCACTGATATTTTTCTGTTGTTATATAGTAGTAGGTTACTGATAAACTGTCCATCATTTCATACATTCATTTATCATTATATCCACATACTGAGATATCTAGACTGATTGATGTCTATTAAACAATTAACAATGGTTTCTTCAGATTGATGATTTAATTTTTGAAAATTATTTTTATTTTTTGTGTATTAATTGAATGCTCAAATATTAAAGTTGGGGCTGGGGATATAGCTCAGTCGGTAGAGTGCTTGCATGTGAAGCACAAGGCCCTTAGTTCAATCCCCAGCACCACACACACACACACACACACACACAAAGCAAATAGTAAAGTTACTGCTAACACACGTATTCATTATTGATCTAAAAATGATGATGGTAGGAAACATTTCTGAGCAAACTTAAAAGTTATTTCTTGGGGCTGGGGTTGTGGTTCAGTGGTTGAGCACTTGCCTAGCATGTGTGAAGCACTGGCTTTGATTCTCAGCACCATATATAAATAAATAAAGGTCCATTGACAAGTAAAACAAATTTTTAAAGAAAGTTATTTCTTACTGGCTGGTGCCAGTGGCAAATGCTTGTAAATCCCAGCGGCTCAGGATGCTGAGGCAGGAAGATAATGAGTTAAAAGCGAAACATGACAACTTAGCAAGGCCCTACACAACTAAGCAAGACCCTGAATCTAAATAAAATGTATAAAGGGCTGGGAATGTGGCTCAGTAGTTAAACACCCAGGAGTTCAATCCCTGGTATCAAAATTTAAATCAAAATCAAAATCAAAAAAATTGAAAAGTTATTTCTTACTATCTCATTTCAATGTATGTGAGAGTTTTGTACACTAACATAATTTTGTTAGGTTAAATTTTATAATGTAACATTCATTTTCCTACTAAAGTCTCTATAAGTACAGGACATCTCAAGAGCTAGCAAATTAGGACAACTAACTGCTAAACTTCAGAACATTATAAATTCTTGTGAATTATTAAATATTTTACTGTAGCTCTTCAGTGTTATGTGCTTGTTCTTAAATCTTTCCTAAGTGCAGTATATTTCATATCACAAATATAGTGCAATATCTATTAAGTAAGTAGAAAAAAATGAAATAAATTTTAAACAATGGTAAAAATTATTTTCCCCACTGTCTTTCTATATAAATAATGCTGTTGAAATAAGTAAAATATTCAGAGGTGACAAACATCAACCAGATATTATTTCACTGCAATATAAATTTGGGGGAATTATCTAAACTTTTGTTTCTCAGGGATACCCCATTAATGAATTACTGTATTCTCTGCCAAATTTGAACAAAAAAAGAAAATAAAAAAGAAAAGAAAGAAAAATAGTTTACCTCCTTACAATCACTTAACATTAAATGTTAAAAAGTTTATCCTATGATAACCATTATGTTTAGGTTGTTAAAAAGAAAGCTAATAAGGATGAGCACTGCCTTAAAGTATTTGAACAGGTTGAGAGAGAGAGAGAGAGAGAGAGAGAGAGAGAGAGAGAGAGAGAAATTGTTTGTTTATCTCTTTAAAATACCCAAAATGACAGAATGACAGACATTGCAAAGTGATAGATTTTAGTTCGATATTAGAAAGAACTTTATAAGTAAAACTGTTAAAAGATGATACATTCAATCTCACGAGGTAAAAAAATTCTCATAACTGAAAGTATTCAAGCAGAGCATGGATGATCATCTTTCAAGAAAGTTATTCAAGAAAATTCTGGGTTTGTTTGTTAGTTCTTTGTATTTGACAAAGGGATAAATAAGTGGTTGGGTTATGAGAAATGAGGAATATTCTATCTCTTAATATTTGAAGATTATTTTGCTTTAAGGAAATTCTGTGTGAATATATGACTTCTACAATACATGTGACCTGAAATACAACTAAAAAGCAAAAAACAAACTTGGGGGAAAATCATTGCAAACTATATGATATGAAACAATGACTATCTTTAATAAATAAACTATACAAAATGATTAGAAAAATGCCTCTCAGTAAAAAAAGAAATGTCAATTCATAAAATAAGGAATATATATATTCAATGAGCTTAATAAAATACATTTAAAAACCAAAGGCTGAATGTTTTCTCTGATATGTAGATGCTAATTCACAATAAGGAGGGGGAGCCAGGAAAAAAATAGAGCTACTTTAGATTAGGCATAGGGGAGTGAAGGGAAGGGAGGAGGTATGAAGTTAGGAAGGACAGTAGAATGAATCAAATATTATTACCTATGTGTAAATATATACTGTGTGACCAGTGTAATTCTACATCATGGATAAACAGAAGAATTGAGAAGTTATACTTTACTTATGTAGGATGTGTACAAATGCATTCTACTGTCATGTATAGCTAATTAGAACACATAAAAAAGTGCATTTTGTCACACTAATAATTGAAGAATTTAACCCATAACAACAATGTGGTTTTTTCACATCTAAAATTGATAAAAGAAGTCTAATAATCCCAGTGTTGCAAAGTAAAAGGGACCTAAACACTGCAATTATTATTTAAGCAAACAATAGGTAAAATACATTGCTAATAATAATATATAGGGGCTGGGGCTGTAGCTTAGTGATAGAGAACTTGCCTAGCATGCATAAGCCCCTGTGATCAATCCCTGGCACCACAAAAATCGAAAGAAAAAATTAGTGAACATTTTGAAGCATTTGCTTTACCTCTTATTTCATTAAAATCTCCTTATTAGAATGATCAACATTATATAGATTTTACAGGTGAAAAAACCTGAGATTTAGGAAGTTTGACTCTTTGCCAAAAGCCATGTATTTACATATTGGTGAATCATTAGTCAATCCAAAATATGTCTGACTCCAAGGATAAGGCTCTTAACTACTATATTATAGTAGCTCAAATATTCCCCATATTGTTGTCCAATCTTTCCCTTTATTTCTTTCTTCAGCACATCCTATCACTCAGCCACCTCAAATATTATCATTGCTTGAACACATATTTTCTTTAAGAATGTCTCAGAATAATTTGTTAGATATTTCAGTTTTCACAAATTTAATGAAATGCCACAGTAACCTTATATTATGTTTACATGAGTGTAATTCTTGAGTTTTACTCTCTATCTTTAATAAGTTTGACTCTTCCTGGCCTAACACTAAAGTTTCAATCACTAAACTGAATTTATCAAAGAACTCTTTGACTTTAGCCTAATAGACTTTTACTTTTAAAAAAGCTTTTATAATGTTAGCATAGATTTAGATTTAAAGAAATGTTGAAAAATGCTTAACACAGTTCATATACCAGTTTTCCCTATTTTTAATACTATTATACTTTGTCACAACTAAGGAACAAATACTGATACATTATTATTATGTAAAGACCACATGTAATTCATATTCCTTAGTTCTATATATTTTTTCTCTTCCAAGATCCCATCTAGGATACCACATCACATTTAGTTGTCATTTTTCCCATGAGACTTCTCTGGAATGTGATGATTTCTCAGATTCAATTTAAATAAATACATAAAATAGATTACTGCTTGCTGTGGCATGTGACAATTTGTTTGAAGGAAACTCATTTTATCTATTAATTTGATTCTATGCACTCACAACAGGTACAGAATTCATGTTAATTCTCCAGTGATGATAGCTAAAATCATTCACACAAAACCTCCAATGAGAATGGAAAAGCTCATCAACTTTAGTTATATAGCTACTAATAAGAATGGATTCTGACAACGTCTAACTATTATAACTCTATGTTGTCTAAAATTCCATTATTTGTATATTAGAAAGACACAAGTTTGTGTCCTTAGCCTTAATTACTAGCAGTGTTATTCTTCCAACAATATTCCTCATCCCTTTCTGTACCTCTGTGCTTCTTAATTTAAAACTATTATAAAAGTTGTGGAAAGAAACATGCATGTTGCCTTAAAATATTACACAAGGGACATAAGTGTTCACTTGTTTTGAAATAGCATCTTCTAAACATTTTATTTCAAGAATGCACAACAAGCGCTCTGTGTAATTAAAATTGCCATTGATTTATCTGTTAACTCCCATATAAGTAATCCACAGTATTGGGATTTCCTACAGAAAGGTTAATATAGAGTGAATGTTTTTATCCCTCCAAACTTCATATGTTGAAATCTAATCTTAATGAAGTGGTATTTAGAGGTAGGAACTTTGGGAGGTAATTGGGTTTATATGAGGCCATAAAGGTAGAGACCACATGATGGGGTTTTTGCCCTATAAGAAGAAACACTAGAACCTGCTCTCTTTCTGACATGTAATGATACATCAAGATGGTAGCCATCTGAGAAAAAGGAGGGGGACTGGGAGTGTACCAGCCCCAGATTAAGAGACTTCCCAGGAATAATAATTGTGGGAAATAATTCATTGTTGATTAAGCCACACAATCTATGGCATTTTGTTATATCAACCCAAGCTGACTATAACAGAGGCTATTCTAACCATTACAGCAGCCATTTGGAATGGAAATAAAATTCTACAAAGAATGTGAGCAGCAGAAAATGAAGTCTTATAGTTTAGATGTAAGGTGCCCCACAAAAGCTCATGTGTGAGACAGTGCAAGAATGTTCAGAAGTGAAGTGATTATGAGAGTTGTAACCTAATCAGTGGATCAGTCCACTGATACAGATCAACAGGGTGGTAACTGTAGGTAGATATGGTGTGGCTGGAGGAAGCAAGTCACTGGGGGCATGCCTTTGTGATTTATATTTTGTTCCTAGTGAGCAGAGCACTCACCCCCTCTCCCTCTCCCTTGCTCCCTCCATCCCACTCCGATTCCTAGTTGGCATTCCCCCACCACACCCTTTTGCCATAAAGTTGTCCCTTACCACAGGCTCAGAGCAATGGAATTAGCCATCTATGGGTTGAGACCTCTGAAACTATGAATCCCCGATATAATGTTCCTGCTCTACATTGTTCTTGTTAGGTCTGTTGGTCACAACAACAACAACAACAACAACAAAAAAAAAACATAAAATATGACACCTACTCATCTTTTCCCAAATCTTTTTACTTAATTTTTAAATTATTTCCACTTGGGAGAGCTATGACAGAAATTTTCCAGAAACCTTATTCCTGATTTCTCATTGGTAAGGTTTATTTTCCTCTGCTATCAATACACAGCTCTATAAGCACCTTAACTAATACCCCCTTGTACATTCTCTAAAGTTCCTTGCTATTCTAAATATCTATTTTAAATAACCACCTCTGAGTAATTAATTATATTTTTCAAACCAGCTGGTTCCTATAAATTTTCTATATTGTGTTAGGAATCAGGGCATACAGAAAGGGTATAATACAGTGCTTAAGACATGATCTTGATCCATGACTTACTGTGTAACCTGGAGACAATTACTAAACCTTACAGTCTTTGTTTTCTAATATTCTAAATTGAAGCAGTGATTGAATTTTTTGAAAAAGTAGTTGTGACCATTAAAAAACAGTAATTGTTCATGCATTTAGGTACCATTGTTGTTATACATTTAATGGAATATTAGAAAATATTAAAATCTCATTTCTATCATTTACTACTACCCTACTTGAACTCTCTGTGATCACATTAATATAAAAGAAAGGTGCTGATAAAAGTATTGTCTACTATTAATATTGCCTCTAAATCTACTTCTTTTTCTACTTATGGATACATGAAGTGTATTTCCCCAGCCCCATGATCTAACATATGTGTACATTTGTAGTTATGGCCAGTAAAATAGAAACAGAATAGACTCATTTTACTTCCAATCTGAAGTATTTAATTATCATGATTTAACTCTTGCTTTCTCTTCCTCTTACACAGTAAAACCTAAAGTCTCATACTAAAATATTGGCACAAGAAGATGCTGAAGTCTTTGTTAGTCTGTGTTCCTGGATAAGGACAATGAGAGCAAAATCACCTTCCTAACCTGTTGACCCCTATGAACAGGAAGGATGAGTGAGGCATAAATCTTTGTTGTTATTAACCATTGAAATTTGAAGCTATTTTTCCAGTGTAACCTAACCTAATGCATCTACCTGGTTTTGGTGGTTCCTTACAGACTAAAATTATACATATCTCCATATCCCTTAGTATATAGCTAACTAGAGAAGAGATTTGTAAGTCTTTGTAACTGCCCAGCATCTTGAGTATCTGCTTATGTTTTGACAATCATTCACTTTATGAGATATCTCTCACCTCCTACCACACAAACTGAAGATATCAGATATTCCCTTTTTTAACCACCCTTGGAAGTAGGCTATGATAATACTTAGCCTCTCCTAATTGAAATGACTCACTTTAGATTTTGAATGAAAGCTGATAAAGTGAGGACATAGTGGTTATCCAGAAATAATTCAGGTAATGGAGAGTGGTAGTAGCCCTACTATGTCTGATTACTGAAGGTAGTAGTGTTATAAATTCTTGTGGCAGTTTCTAGTGTCAGTGATCTCAGCAGTGTAACCTATAAAATCAAGAGCCCTTTAGACTGAGGAAGTTTATGAACTATCCTTTTCTGCTTAATTTAGTCATAGCCATTTCCATTTTCTTATACTAAAAACCCCAATATATATAGTAAGTCATTAATATAAAATACCCATTATTATTATTTTCCACTAGATATAATACAGGACTATTCCCCATTATATATAGTCAGAGATCTTGTCTTCTTTGTCTTTCTCTCCACAGATATTAGCAGAGTGCCAATCATAGAATAGGTAGTCAAAGAAATGATTGTTAATTTTAATAATAGCAAAATGCTTTCTAGGAATTTGATAGATCTCTCCTTCTGCCTACCTCAATCATAATGTCATCTGCCTTTTGTAAACAACTACTTTTTTTCTACAAAAATATTTACCATGGAGCATTAAGGTCAAAATTGATTTGGACATTTTATAGTTGTGTAAATTCAGGGTATGAATATTTCCTGTCACAGTAAAGCATGTTAGTGATATGTCCTCTTTTGTATTGGGAGAATGATGCTGATATTAAAATACAGAGTTATTAGAATAAACTTAATTCTGATCTCAAAAGCCTTATTTTTGGTTTTAGTCTACTTGTCTATATTTGTTTTTGTCTAGTAAGATGGTTTTGACCTCATGTAGCTTTTCTATTGAATATCCCATTCACCGATAACAATTCTTGGCAGTCCTTAGAAACAGAGCCTCTCTCTTTCTGTACATGACTCTGTATCAGTCTCTTCAACTCTATGAACATACCAATGTAGGGTACATAGCATAATACCTGTACAAAGTAGACACTAGATTTAGGCTTGTCAAATGGCCTCTACTGTTTTCCCCTAGTACATATTCATTTACATTTTATTTCCAGGGTACACTCACTCGGAAAGAGCTCAAGTCTGCTGATGGAAAATCACTTGGTGCCTTGTTTATTCCATTCTCATTTAGCAATATCTAATCTTTAGGTTAAACTTCTAGGAAATGTTCTTAATTTAACAAATTAATATTTGTAACACCCATTTGCCACCCAAATAATGGCCAGATGAAAATAAATGCCGATTATGTGAAGATGTTTCATCATGTGCAGATATAGTAGTCTGAGTATAAATATTTTCATATATGTGTAGCTGATTCTCTGTGTGGAAAAATCTGATGAATTTTCTTCCTATAGAAAAATACAAACATGTTATGAAAAGGCTAGCTGTAGTTTGACAACAAACAAAAATGTCTAAAAATATACATGATCTTTTCTCTAGCGATTCTTCTCTTAGGGATTTATGCTAATAATTGAAGACATACAAAAATTAACACATAAAGATTTCCATCACGAAATTATTTATAATAATGAAAAATTAGAAAGTGTCAGGCTATGGAAAAGTGTTTATGTGAATCATAGTAAGTCTACGAAGATACAAGGTATACTGCCATTAAAGTCATGTTGTGAATGACATTAATCAGCATGGGAAAATAGTCACTATCCAGTAGTAAGTTAAAACAAAAGCTTTTATACTTCTTTAGAAGAATGTGTTAAAAAGGTAACGATTCTTCTTTGGAATAGATACATAAATTTATTTAAAAGGTAACCTTATGTTTATAGATATATGCAAGGGGAAAAACAATAATTATCTCTGGGTGGTAATGTTAAAGATAATTTTTAGCCAGTGTATTATTTTGTGTTTTAACATATTTTATGTATTTGGCACATATTTGGTTTTGTAATTAGAAAAACATTTAAAAGATAATTTATATAAAATATAAGGAGTTTTCTATATTATAATAATTTATATTGCTTACACATTGTCTGTTGAAAAATAAGGCAGCCCTTTTGAGAGTTGCTGTTGCAATATAACTTACATTTTTAAAAAAAATATATGGAGTTAGCCTGTAATGTGTTTGAGAATGAAGGGGACCATATTGTGTTATTTAAACTGAAATTGAAACTAATTCCTGGAGGGGGAATAAACAATTTAGAAGCAGCTTTGTTACTCAATCCTGATTATTTCTGTTCTGCCTGATTCTTTAAACCCATAGATTGTGAGTTGTTGTAAACCTACAGAGAGTTTCTGTGATGAATAGGGTTTGTGTTCTCCTTTATAAATTCTCTGGAAATCAGATCAGACTTAATAGTCAGCTGCATGTCTTACTTTTGTACCTCTTAGAGACTTACTAATAGGTGTCAAAGGTGGTGACTATGTGTAGCCATGGCTGCAAGAAAAATCAGTGCAGGAGCTTATTAGAATTAGAGACAGTGCAAGGCTGGGAGACAGAATTATGATGAAACCTATTTTCCCCAGTGCAATCAGGTCTAATGCACATGTCGCCTAGACACTTGAAAGGAATACGCTTGTGATGTCACAGGACATATAGTTTAAAATATAAAAATGATGAGATCCATGCTTTCAGAATTTATAGTCTTAATTTAATCCATAGAAAATTATAGTTTATAGAAATTCCCTCAACTGTGCATACCAGATTGTTCCAGTAAACAACATAAACCAAATATGTGTTTATCTGCTATAAATGTCTATGTTTTATGGCTCAAAGTGTTTAGACAATTTCCATTGCTGAAATGTTAAAATACACTGTAAAGAAGACACAAGTAATGATGAACAGAACATCTGCATAGAAAAAGACAAGATACACAAATAAAAATCAAGCATCAAAAGACTCCCTGGGGTTTTGTACAAGCTTAGAATTTTCAGTTTGATAGTACCTAAAACTTCTCATTTTAATTTTAACCTTTTTTTTTCCTGTTTGATGGTGAACTAAATTTACTACCATAACTCTCCAGATATCTTTAGTATTTTTCTCATCCCATGTTTCTGTCTAATTTGCACCATAACTCCCATTCACTTGGAAAATATGACAAACTTTACAAATTATAAACTAAATACAATATTACCTCTATGTAAGAGACATTCAAACAAGCATAATTGATCAAGCAATTGATTAAGGTTTCTCAAAAACACTCACTGTATTTTACAGAGATGTTGGGATTTGTGTAGCTTCCATGATTAAGGAAGACAATCTCTTCTTATCGAATTATAAAATCAGGTTTAAAAACCTAAATGTATAAAAAATAGAGCTAACACTGGGTTTCTAAGTATGTGGACTAGAGAGGGAAGTATACTTGTAATGGCTATATAAATACAATTCATATTAATGGTGGATATTCTATTTACTGTGCCAGACATCTACATATTTTTCAGTACTTAAGAATGACCATTTGCATGTGGTTAGCTATAGGTTAAGTATTAGTGAAAGTTAACTTTCTCTAATGAAGATTATTCAGACTATACTCAAAAATATTTCTGAGAAAAAATGAGAAATTATACCCCATTTGATTCAAATGTATGAATTGTCAAGATCATTGTACTGTCATGGTAGCTAATAAAAAAATAATAAAAAATATTTCTGAGACATGAAGAAAAATTTTTAAGGATAAATTAACAGAATATCCATATGTTCATTCATTTCTTTGTGTTTTTAATAATGACAATTCATATGTGCAGTGCTGAATACATGATGCACTTTTAAAAATCAAACATAGAGGACTTGGTTTGTGGCTCAGTGGTAGAGCACTTGCCTAGCATGTGTGAGGCACTGGGTTTGTTTGTCAGCACCACATATAAATAAACGAATAAAATAAAGGTCCATCAACATCTAATTTTTTAGAATCAAATATATTTTCAAATGTATTATAGAACTTCTCAGTATGATTTAGCTTGTTCAGAAAGGCAGTGTTTGCAAAACTCCCTTTTCTTATGAGAAGTAACCTATTGCCATGATAGCTACCTTGCCAACAACCAAACAACTTGGCAAACAAATAAAAAGACAGTAAAATAAATAAATTCTAAAATATTTAAGAAAGAATTTGAATTATTGTAAGATTGTCATTTGCAGATGTTCTAGAATAAGCAATTGTGTCAAAACACATTATCTGTTAGTGTACTTTAAGACAAAATATTGCTGGATAATTAGGGACAAATTTGCCTACAGTAGATAGGCATGGCATAAAATTTCAAAAGCAACAATAATATGTAAGCCTAGTATTAACTCAAGCATGTTTTTCTTATTGGGATACAGTAAAAATCTAATTTTGTCACCTGCCATTTCTATCATATCATATTTTTATATCACCAATAAAATAATTTTGAAAACAGATACATAAAATCTCATATGACTCCTATGTGAATTACATGCATTTTTCTTTTGTATCCCCATAGCACATTGTGTCCTATTATTTTCACCTCTTGTATGGGATTTTAACTAGGCTGTGTGTTTCCATCTTATCGAGTTGCTGTGAAAAGTTAAATGAAAAAAAAATCATACAATGCGTGGCGCAAAGTAGGCATTTAGCAACTGGTATCTCTTATTATATCAATAATGTAGGCTTCTGTTTATATGGATAATTTGAGGAGTTTAAACAAACCCTTAATCTGAAAAACATCTCCTTCATGGCCCCCTCACCAATGCCTGGAATGATGTCCTTAGATTTTTTTCTGTTTGTCTTTATTTTTATCTTTCTTTGTTTCCCTCCCAATCTTCCTTCTTCCCTCTCTCCTCTCTTTTCCTCCTTCCCTCCCTTCCTTCCTTCCTTTCTTTCTTCTCCTCAATGGCACCTTCATAGATGCCTGAAATGATGTCCTTGTATTTTTTTCTTTTTCTTTGTTTCCCTCCCTCTTTTCCTTATTCCCTCTCTCCTTTCCTTCTTTCCTTCCTTTCTTCCTTTTCATGCTCTATCAAAATACCTATTGTGGAAGATATTACTTGCTAAATGTCCTCCTTTTTTTCTTTCTATCATAAGCCAATTTTATTCATGGTAGTAGTGTGCCAGCTCAAAACAAATCTATTTCCAATTTCCCTATAGCCATGTTAAATAATTAGAAGTAGCCATGAGACAGAGCTCTGGCCAATGAGATGCATGAGGAAGTCCCTGGGAAGGACATCCCTTTTTAACCTAAAAGGTAAAATCCCGAAAGCCCTTTACCATTTTGCTCCTATATATTCCTCCCTTTTTCCTGGTAGGACCTCAGCTGTATGTACTAGATTTTTCCCACAGCATAAGACAACAATCATAAAAGCAAAATCTATATTTCTAAGAATAGAAAAGGAGTGAATTAGAAAGAATCAGATCTTCAATGGGATCATTAAGCTACAGGATTAGCCCTAGACTGCCTACTACCAAACTTCTCTCTTTAAGCTCTTAAAGTAAGCCTTTTTGTTTTCCTTAACTGATATAACAATCTTCATATGTGAGAAAACAAAACTTCAGTCTTCTCTGTTCCTTAAATAAATTGCAATATGAAAACTCCACAGAGAGTTTTACAATAGACACAGTGAAGGGAGAAACTCAGAGCACTGTTTAGGTAGAATGGCTCTGATAGGCTCCTGAGAAAGAGTATGAGAGCACTGAAATGAGATGTTTCATTTCAAGGAAAACATGGAAGACAAGCATAGGTCATCTATCAATTTGTTCAGGGGACAAGGGGACAGAGTTTCAGAACTCTGGAAGATTTTTATTAACACATTTTTCTAAGACCCATAATCTGACTTTTGTTTGTTTTACATATTTTTTATTTTTTATAGTTGGACACAATACTTTTATTTTATTATTTTTAGTGGGGCTGAGGATTGAACCCAACACCTCGCATGTGCTAGGCAAGCACTCTACTGCTGAGCCACTACCCCAGCCCCCATAATCTGATTTTATAATTGTTTTCATAGTATACATGACAGAGTGGAAACATGAGGTATTTCAATTTTATACAGAATAATCTCAGACAGATATATCTGGAATTATTTTTAGCAGTGATTTTTTTCTTCCGCTATGGGTCAATATCTGCTTCTTCATTTATTATAGCAAACACTAAAAAGCTTTTTTCCCTAGGATGTATAGATATTACAAAGTTATCCATTATGCATTCAAGTAATTTGGCCCTGATTTCACTTCCAGATATTTCTAGTTTTATAATGCACAGCCATTGGCCACTTAACCATGTGCCAAGTAGACAACATACTTTGAAATGGAATAATCTATTAGAAGAAATGGCTATAATTAATTCTTAAAATAAAAGACCCTTTCTAAAAACACTAGAGATATTCTGCACTGATTTCCTATGATAAAAATTATTTTACTTTTCTTGGTATATTAATCTTATATTTTCTATGTGTTCCAAATTATTGTTAAATTGCAAGCTTATTGCCAGATTAATTTAGGAATTTATCTGGAAATGCATTGAAAAGATTAGAATTCCTCCACAAATATAAAAGTGTCATTGCTTTCAATTACCTAACATTTCCATCAATAATGCACCAGTGAAATAAAAATGACACACACTGAATAAAATTTGGTTTTCATGTATTTGTTCATGGGGAAAATATAAAAATAAAAATTTCATCCACTTTTTATATTTGAGACAGATAGCATGTTGTCTTATTTAGACACAGCTGAATTCATTATTAGCTAAGTAGCCTTGAACAACAAATGAATTAAACTTATGGAATCTCTGGTCTATCATACATGAAATTAAAATAATATTTCATGATGTGAGGGTTAAATGATTTACATAGGGAATATATAATAGCAAACACAGACATTTATTAAAACCATTGAGATATTTGAGATAGGTGAATACTTTGAGCAGAATTCTGTTACCTTCCCCCCAAAAGAGATATGTTCAATTCCCATATCCCAGCATCTCAGAATGTGATCTTCTATATGTCAGGAATTGTTCTAGGTGTCAGAGGTATATATGGATAAACCAGAACAAGTGCAGTACCTATTCATATGGAGTTTATCATCTCATGCAGTAAATCAACAGTAAGCAGATAATCACACCAAAGAATGAACATTGTGTATTCAGTGCACTGAGGGTACAGATGTCAAAACAAAACAAAATTGTGTAAAAATTAAAAGTTCATTTTATTAACTGAACTTAATTTCAATGAAAATACATTACCAAATTGTATTATTGCATACTTAACCTCATTCCCTTTGTGGTTTCTTCATCTTTCTTCAGATTTAAGTCTGAATTTCAGGGTTGTGGTTGGGGGTATGGGTTACTTAAGCAGAAATGAAAGGAGTGTACTTGTTTATCTGGGCTGGCATCTGCTAGAACATAGTTAATTTCTAAAATATCATATTTTGTTCACAACTACAAAGTCCCATCTTACCCATATCTATCTCAGGTATTCTCTCCCACATATACAGGGAACCTCTATAAGACTGTCTCAGGCATAGGTCTAGGGCTAAAAATCAATCACCCACTGGTATATTAGAAATTTGTTGTTTCTCTGGGTTCTACCTGGAAAGGGGGACATTGATTTCCTCTTCATCAGCCATTCTATCTTAGTCCATTTTTATGTCTATAACAAATTACCTTACACTGAGTAAAGTATTAAAAAATAATTTACTTGTTACAATTCTAAAGGTTATAAAGTCTGCTAACTAATTGCCAAAAGATTTTTGTGTCTGTTGAGTACCTGCTCTTCAGAGGTGATGTCTTCTCTGTGTATTCATATGGAGACACAGGGATGAACAAATTTCCTTGGCATCTTTCATAAAGTACTAATCCCATTTGTGAGGAATAAAACCTCATAAACTAATAACCTCCTAAAATACCATTACAATGAGAATTAAGTTTCAACCAGTGAATTTTGGCAGGACAAACATTCAGAGCATAATACATCTCTAACATGCTAACATAATTTTTGTTGTTTTGTTTTCCCCCTCCACTCATGCTTTGTCCTGATTTAAGTGAATAAAAGTGGTCCACTCCACTATTTAACTTACCTCTATTTCCCAGGGAATCTTTTTTTCTATTCTGGGTCAGAAGCTTTATTTTGTGTCATTTCATTCTTCCAAATCTATTTTATTATCTGTGTCCATGAATCTTTTGTGAGGGGTAAGACTTTTGAAACTCAAAAACCAGATGAAGCCTTTTTATAAATTCTTTCTTTGTTACTTTACTTTGCCTTGAGGAAATGACCATAGAATTTATAAATGAGGAAAAGGGAATTTGGGGAGGGGGGAAATATCTAACACTCCTCATCCATTAAATGGTCACCTTAACTCAAGTGCAGCTACTGAGAGCTGAATATCACTTAAGACCTATGATAATTTGTTCCTTGAGAGAGCACTAGGTAATCACAATAGAAATTCCAGTATCCATACTGAGGCAGTCAATGTCACTCCTGATGAAATTTTCCCTTTCCAGGACCCATAGATATAATCACAATGCAGGACTCAAAATCTTTCTGCCTTGAGCAGCAGCTGCTTCTGCTGAAGTGGTGGCAGCATCAAGCAACATTCCCTCACCATTCTGTCTCCACCTCACACCACTCCTACAGTATTTCTTCTCTAACATACCAACTTCATCTCAGTACGAGGGTCATTCATGTTCCATATATCTCCACTGTATGTCAGCCTGAGAGAAATCATATAAAACATGGTTATATTGGAAAGATAAAGTATTCTCAGGAACATTAAGAGACATTTCTAGCTCTATAGAACAATGATGTGATAGCTAGAGCAAAGGGACAATTATAATAATAGTTTGTACATTTGTATGTTTCCCTACATATAATTTTTCTAATTATTTTAGAAGATAATAGGATATATTTCCCCTATATAATATTATTTATTTTAGTGTTTAACTGTTTTTAAAATTCAATGAATAGGGTAATCCACTGTTCTTCAACTACTCTTAATATGACTTAATTTATCCACTGTTTACTAGTAAAAGTGAATAAAAAGTCACATCTCCTCTTTAGTATATGTGTGGATTAAGCAAGTAGATATAATATCCCATAATGAAAATCACAGGATTTTCATTGCATGCAACAAAATATCACATGGAGTCTATAAATAATGCTATTTATTTGACTAAACATGAGGGAATTTTTAGAAACAACCAGTTTTTCTCAGATCTGTAATAAAAATTAATTATTTTAAATCTTGAAAAATAGTATTTTATTTATCCTACTAGAGAATTAATCCCCAAAATTAATGAGAATGAATATTTCTCAGATTGATGATGGAAACAATACAATTAACATTTTTAATTTTTTAAAAATTTTTTAGTTATATATGACAGTAGAATATACTTTTATATTTGCCAAAATATAAAAAATATAATTTTCTATATTTTGGCAAATTATACAAAATAGAGTATAGCATACTATTTAGGATCTCACTGTTATGATTGTCATGCACTTCATGTATGTAACTACTAATTATAAAAAATATACATGTTATATAAGGAGATAGAATTACCATGAAAGATAAAAGCAATTAGCTTTCTGTACCTGTAGCTCTCCTATTCATCAACCAAATTATTAGGTAAAAAGTTATACCCTAACTGAAGATGTACATACCTTTTTTCCTTGTCATTATTCCCTACATAACACAGTATAGCAACTATTTACATACCATTTACATTCAGTAGAATTATAAGTAGTCTACAGATGCTTTAAAATATTTGGAAAGGTGTGCATAAGTTACATTTAAATGCTATGTCATTTTATATAAGGATCTTGAGCATCCATGAATTCTGCCATCTGAGGAGGAGGTTCTGGAAGCACTCCCCTGTAGATAGTGAAGGAAAACTGTGAGTATTCATTTATAATATGATAAAAAGGAATTGTGGGAATTTTTACAAATATTGGCAAGGGTATAGAGAAAATATAACCCTTATGCCCTGTTGGTGGGAATGCAGATTGGTACAGCCATTATAGAAAATAGCACAGAAGAAGTTGAAAATAAAGCTTCGGTATAACCCAGAAATATCACTTTTGGGCATATACACACAAGAAATGACATCATGATCTTGTAAAGATATTTACACTCCTATATTCACTGCAGCATTATTCACAATAACACAATGGGGAGACAACATAAGCATCCCATAACAAAGAAATGGATAAAGAAACTGAAAAATCTGAAATAGTCAAAATCATGGAAGCAGAGAGTAGAAAGGTAGTTGTGAGTGCGAGGAGGAAGGAAATGTAAAGTTGTTGCTCAATAGGTATAAAGTGTCAGTTATGCAATGTGTAAGTTCTTGAGACTTGTTATACAATATTATGTTTATAGTTAATAATACTATATTGTGGATCTCATGTTAAGTAATCTCACCACAAAAACTATAAACAAAACCCCACAAAGGAAAATAGGTAATTTTTCAGAAGTGATGAGTACTTTTACTACCTTGATTATGGTGCTGATTTAATGGATATGTACATATGTCCAAACTTATCAAGAAGCATTTACTAGACATGTACCCTTTCAGGTATATCAATTATACATCACTAGAGCTATATAATGAAAAGCAATATAATGAAATGAAATTTACTATGCTGCTGCATGGAGAACAAATAGCTTAGGGAAGGATTAAGAGTAGAAATAAAAGATGAATTAGGATTATTTATATCCTGCATATTCTAGGGAAGATACACTGATAATATTAGGACAGCATATTGTACACAAAACTGGTTATACATAGTCATGTTTAAGACAGACTTACTTAGTAAAATCTACATATTTTGGTGATAGTTTAACTAAGGGAAATAAGGGGAAAATTTGTTAAAGATGAATTTAAGTTGCTGGCTTTCACAACTGAATAGGGAACACTTAAAGCATGAACCACTTCCCTCCAGATCTCTTTTAATCTTTTTTATTTTTTGATAGTGATGGCAGTCTTGGACATTTTGAATTTCAGGTATATCTGAGCTCTTGAGCATATTATATAATATTGGTTTAGCACTCAGAAGAGCTCTAGTACCTGTCAGACTAAATATCAAATGTCATCCATACAAAAATAAATCTGAGTTTTTTGCCTCTCAGAAGAAGTAATTAACTTATGTGTAAGCAACTAATTGCATGATGTGGTGAGAAAATCAAAGTCAGATCATTTGGACTTTGAATCACTATCATTTAGTAAGTGGTTCTAGTGAAAAAACCTTAAGCATTCCAATGTTAAATTTGTCCATATTTAAAGTGATGGTGAAAACATCTACCCTCCCTTCCTCTGGTTTTATATAAACATCAAATTAGGTAAGTTATATGAAAGTGTGAAACATTTCCCTGACTTCAGTGGTAACAGTACAGTTCTACTACCTGTTGAATAATTCCTTTAAATTAGAACCACAAATTGTGAAAATTTTAAGGAGCCTAAAAGGTTATATAGTCCAACACCCATATTCAACTGACTGGTGAATGAGGCATAGAGTAATTATGTCATTTGCCTTGATCACAGAGCTGATTTTTGGAAAAACTGGAGATATGTTAGCTTCCAGCTTATATTCATGACACACTATTAAGTGTGTTCCATGGACTGATTTGTACTGATATTGTCAATTGAATCCTGCTGCACAGAAAAACTGAAAGGAGTGTGGTTATTATTGGTACTTCATGAAAAATATTTCCTGTCAGAAAGATGTTGTGTGTGTGTTGTGGGGGGAGAGAAACTAAACACCATCAGTGGGCTCTGAATACAGATATGATAGTTTTTGGTTCTCTGCATTTATTATTTTCTTGTAAGATAATTTCTTTAAGTTAAGGTCTCTTGTGGCCTTTTTGGACACTTACCAAAAACATCAAGGAACATCAGAATCAATTTATTTAATTCACTGACATCTGGATAGTTTTGCCTTTACATTTATATAATACATCACAATGAGGGTTCAAAATTTCCAAAGAAAATGAGTGCTTTGTTTGATAAACTTCAGAGAAATCTATTATGCAATAGGTCTTGTCTGTTTTGACCTAAAGTAATGTAGCTAAATCATTATAATTGATATTGCCATCTGTTGGATCTAAACTATAACTAAGATGACATTTTCAACTACTTGCTTTCCTTATTCTTTGTTAAAAAGTTATTTTAATTTTTGAAGGCATAATTTGTGTTCTTCCCTCTGTGTATTGGAAGTATTTTGAGGCTAGAAGAACATTTGTTTATTTTGTCCTTGAACAATCACTCCCCCCTCCCATGTTCCCTCTTTCCACACACATAAGCACACAATGTCAGTACATTGCTTAGTACATTGAGGGTATTTGATACAAAATTGTTGAGTTCAATTTCACAAGGTATCTAATACAGAATTCACTGTTCTGGGAAAAACAACTTCTAGAGGGGTGGATCAACAAAGGCAGAATCAGTTTGTTCCAAATAATTTAATGGGTTGGGCTAAAGCCATTATTTAAGCAGTCACATCAGTAGTGTTTAGAAGACCTGACATGAACTAGTTGACAGTGAGACAGCTGGGACTTCATGACTCAAGGTCAGTATAGAATGTAAAATATTTACGAAGTCAAAGTAGAAAGGAGGTAGTGGAAATATGGGAACCAGAGAGAATTTTGCCTTGATGAGAAAAAACCCATTTATGAACTGGTTCCATATGCATGATTTCAAATGGAATTTTCTAGTAACTTAGATTCAAATTTGCCAGATACGTATAGATATTATCAAGGTATATTTTGTCAAGATATGGTTCTCTTTTGGAGGTTTTGCTGTGTGTATGTGTTTATTGAAAATGTTCATGTGTACACATTTGTGTATGTGTATGAGAGGAAGGGAGACAAAGTGAAATTACTTTCTTTTTAAAGGTGCACATCAATTATACAGACATAGGTTTCATTGTGGTGTATTTGTACACGCATGTAACCTAATTTGATCAATTTGTTCCATAAGTAAGTCCAGCACTGGGTATGCAGATAGACCACCTTTACTCTTGCATGGGGCGATCAGTCATCATGAAGAAATATACAGGAAAGAGAATCAGGCAGTTGGCTTGGGTCTTGGAGTAAGATGCCTGCAGCTAAAAGGTGAACACTCTATTTAATAACTTGCACTTAGATTTGGCAAGGGATATATCCATAAATTGCCTTTGACAGTCTTTGTTAAATATCAGGGTATTTTTAAAGTTCTACAACAACCCTCTTCCTGCCAGAAGTTATATTATAATTTTATACCTATATCCCAATAAAAGGAAGATAATTTTTTCCTGCCATTCCCACAGTAATGCTTCTTCTTTTGGCACTATTTCTGGCAATGAATGAACAAAAGCTTCCATTTTGTTTTCTGGGCAAATTTAGTTAGTCTGACAATATTTCAAATTCTGCTTATGCTTGTTGTTTATTTATTATTATTGGCTATCTAAATATTGGGCAAATTTTAACACCTAAGAGGGTTAGTACAATGATACATGCACAAAACTATTAGATCCAGCATCTTTTACTATTTCTTTTAATGTAAAAACTCAGTTTTAATGTGACTTTAAAAGTCCCATTTAATTTGGGGAGGGGAGCATGTTAAGCTGGACTTGAGAATACAGAGCCAGAGGACTTTAATTTTATGTCTAAGTTTCTAACTGGAAAAAAGTACATTTTGATTAACATTAGCAATTCTGACAGTACTCAAATATGCTTATGAGAGGGCACTGACTGGGTTGACTCATGAGGATTTTTTTTCAAGGGCAGATATTATGATATTCAAAACTATTTGCCAAAGTTAAAATATGACAGGAGTCTATGTGATATTAGAGTAAAGGACTAAGACTGTGAGTCTTAGAACTCTTCTTTGGACTTGGTCCTTGATTTATGAGATAATGCAGCTCTAGTCATTTACCATCTCTGGGTCTCAAATTCTCTGTTGGTAAAATAAATAGAGGGGCTAGATAATAACTATGGTCATTATAAGCTCTGATATTAATCAATTTTCTAAATTCCAATGAATATTTTCTCTTATCAAATTCTACTCTATAAACTTATGAAATAATGCTGTCTAAGATTTCTGTTCTTAGGGTTTCATAGCATAAAATGGAAAAGTAGATGAAGATTTTCTTTTTTGGCCTGGTATTCAAAGAAAATAATTGGTTGTTACTAAACAATTTCATTCATATATATATATATATATATCACATATCCAAAAATGAGCAATCTTTAAACATAGCCAATCAGAGCATCATATATCTTAAAAAGTCAAGTACTCTAAATCAGGAAATACTGTCCTTTTGTCAAAAACAAAGCACCATATCTATTAAGCTATAATGGCAAAAAAAATGGAGAATAGAGTTCAAAATAAAACCTTAATTTTTTTTTCGGGCTCAGTGGTAGAGTGCTTGTCTCATATGTATGAGGCACTGGGTTCAATCCTCAGCACCACATAAAAATAAATAAATAAAGGTATTGTGTCCATCTAAAACTAAAAACAAATATTAATTGTTAAAAACCCTCAATTTAAAAAAAATTCTGTTGACTATTTCTAATTCTTTATTTAATGCAATATTCACAGCAATCATTGCAGCTCAGAATATAGTAAAATTATATTTAGAGTATAGTGTCAACCTTCTAGATAATGTTCTTTATTCTATTTTGTCTGCTTTTTATCTTCAATTTTCAAAGCACCACCAAACAAATCTTTCCAAATTTTTATTTGCATAATTTTATCCTCTATTGGCCAGGTACATCCATTGTTTAACTGCTGAATCCATTCAAAATTCCTCAGTTTGATAAGCAAATCCTTTCATTGATATGTAATCCTATTTCTGGTGACTTTTCCACATTCCTCCTGAAAATAACTCTCTGCTTTAGCCAGATTTACTTAATTAATTCTCTAAGCATATATTCTTTACCTCTTATTTCTATGTTTTTCTTAACAGAGTTTGTGTTTCAGTTTGGGAATATTCTCTCTGCTAATTAATTGATATCATGTCCTTCAAAACATATCTTTCAAATAATTGCTTCCAAGAAAATTTCCTTAATCTACTCACAAGCAGAATACTACACTGATTCCTGGCAACTTGTCATTCTAATTCATATATTTGGTTGAATTGTCTTAAACCATGACCTTTTTTTTCTTTTTCTTAAGTAGTGCATATTCAGTGAAGAAACTATAGAAAATGCAGTTAAGCTAAGTCAATAAAATTTGAGACCAATCTAAATCATAGAAGAGGAGTTCTCAAACTCTAATGTGCAGAAGAAGCACCTGGGGTGCTTGATAAAAATTGAGATTGCCAGACCTTACTTCTGAATTTTTTATTGAAGAAGTTTCCCATGTGTCCAGGAAATCTATGCTATATAAGTGTCTGGATGGTTCTGATATAAGTAATTTCTGGATCACACAAGAAACATTACGTGGGTCAGGAGTCCTGATATTACATCTTCAGAGAACTAACCTCCATTTTAAGGTCTATAAAAACAAAGGCCATATCTGTTTTTGTCAGACCTAACATTTTGTCCTACAGGGCTTTGTAAGTTCTTAATATATATATATATTATATATATTATATATATATATATATATATATTTCTTGAAATAATGAATGGATTCGTTTTTAATAATTAATTTCTTATTTTTTCAAATTATAAGTCACTTATGCTTATAAAAATAAATTTAAAAATTGAATACAAAGATATACAAAAGCAACATCTATCATCTGTTTCAAATCTTTCATTTAGTTCCCATGGCTTTAAAGTAATAGTGAAACCTTGATTTCTATCCTACCCTGCAGTTAGGAGTAACTGAATGAATTTGTTGAATTATGTAATAGTGGAAATAATTATACCACTGGAAATAATTTTCATATATTTCTTTGAATTAAATAATGTTAAAGGTAGTAAGAAATTCATAAAACCTTTTCTACTCCCTCATGGAAAACAGGAAAAACTTGAAGTCCAGTAAGGGAACATGATAACTTTGATATATATGTGGATGAAAACTCATTCTGATTTAGATTAGATATGGTAGACAAGAGCAGTGAGAAGAGAGGAATCAAAAATAATTTTAAGGTTGTCAGACTAGAAGAATAGGTGAATGATGGTGTCAGTGGTGGTAAAAGCCAGAGTGGTGTCTGGGGGATGAACTGAATTTCTTTTTTGACAAGTTAAATCTCAAGTATCAGAAATTCATGAAAAGAGATTTATTAAGAATTTAACTGAAGTTAGTATTGTAAAGTGGAGAATAAGGACTGGTATGGAGTTGTAAATTCAATATTTTCATTTTGGCTCTGCCACTAACTGTCCATGTAGTTTAAAAAGGCATAGTTTCTCTGAGTCTAACATTTCCTCATCTGCAAATTTGGATAATTAGTCTACTCTGTTTACTTTATGAAGTGCTGTGAGTAGCACAGAATAACTGTCTAAAAGCACATATGATGTAAAGGTTCCTCATAATTCAAATCAGGGCTTAATTGAACCTAAATATATGGAAATCACTTTGTGAATTATGAAGAACTCTGTAATACATGAGGATGGTGATTACAATTTTTAATACCATGAAGTATTATACTAATAACCATATAACATGACCTGAAGAGACATAATCATGGCCTTTTGAGATGTTTACAATTATCTTCTGACCTCAAGTTCATAGAAAATTACCAAGAGATGCCTCCATTTAACATCTAGAATGGCCCTGTCAGCTCCTTTGCATGTATATGTTTCTGGAGGTTCCAATAATACTTAAGGAAATATAGTGCAGGCTTTACAACTTAGTTTGACTTTAGATAACCTCTCTACTTTAGCCATCAGTCCTGTGCAAATGTAGGGATATCTTCTGTGACTTCTTGGACTTCTGTGATTAAAAGGTTTATATATCTGATAAAAGTGGATAGGTATTCTTGTATCATGTTTTAATAATAAATTATCAGCTGTTGTTTTATTCCTAAAGAAACAAGAGTTCAACAAGATGAATCCTTATTGTTCAACATGACACCTCCCTTTTTTGTTTTGTTTTCTTAATGCTCACAATATCATTTGGATGAATTGAGACAAACTAGTTCTTGTAACATCTCCTTCTTTCCTTCCCTCCTTCCTTTCTCTTCCCCATATTCTCAGCCAACATACTCATAGATACATTATACTGCTATCAACAGTAATACAACTAACAATGATAAAGAAATGGCTTGTGCTGTTCTATGGTTCTCTTTATTCAATTCAGTTAAAACTTACTGTGTACCAACTATGAGCAAGACCTATGCTAAGCCGTATAAAATGATGAGCAAGCAGTTTCAGAGGCAATAAATTAGCATTTGGGGGTAGGTATTATTTGCTAGGAACTCTGCTAGGGAATTTTCCTTTGATGTCATTATCCAGTCACAGGTTGATTTCAGACTATGGCCTAGGGTACTGTAAAAAGAAAGGAAAGAAGGAGGAAGTTCCAGGTACACTTTGAAGGAAAAATTGATGAGACTTAATTATTCTAGGTCTGGGTTTGTAGCTCAGTGAGAGAGTGCTCATATGGCAAGTGTGAGACACTGGGTTTGACTTAGTTATTCTATGTTACAGGTGGGATAGTTTTAGGGAAGGAATATAGCAGTGTCAAAAGCAGATTTTTTTTCATGTTTTGGTGATTAAAAAATGCCATGGATAAAAATAGTCACCTTAGGAAAATGCAGTAGTTTAAAGGTAAGACATAGGGAAATTAAATATTGGATTCAGACCTATTGTTTGAAGTGTAGATGAATCTTCTCAAGGGGAATATCTAGTGGGTAGATGATGCCAGAGTCCTAGAATAGATGCATAGCTCAGGCACTGTGGTGTTAAAGATTCAGATTATCAATAGTCTAAGAAAAGTGATTACCATATACCACTACAATACTTCCACATGGCAATGTCACCAATAAGTATTTTGAAAATGTTTTTATTGGTGCATTATAATTATATTATAGTAGAATACATTGTAACATATTTGTACACACATGACAATTTGCTCAATTTTATTCCCTAATACTCCCCCTTTCTCTTCCCTCCTCTTATACCCTTCTTTTATTCTACTCATTTCCTTTCTATTTTTTAATTGCTCCATTATAATTATACACAATGTGGGATTGTGATACATTGGCACATGCACATAGCATAATTTAGTTGATTTCATTCCCCACTACTTCACCTTGTTACTTATTCCTACCTCACTCCCTTTCTGGACCCTTCCTCTACCATTCTACCCTTCTATTGCACAATATGACTTTTTAATTCAATTTTTCTCTCTAGCTTCTGGATATGAGAGAAAACATTTAGCCCTTGGCTTTTCTGATTCTGTTTTATTTTACCCAGCAGGATATTCACCAATTCCATCCCAGTCACTACTGAATAGAAGTTTGTTGTATTAGTCTCTGCATAATCTGGATTTAGCTGCAAGCATCTATAACAATATTCTGCTGTTCTTGTTTATTTATCAATCTTTCCATTTCTACTGCTGCACTGGTTTAAAAGCACAAAAGAGTATGCATGTTTAACATGAAAATTACCTTTTAAAAAAGTTTTCAAAGTAAATACAGTATTATTACCTACATGCATAATGTTGTAAAGCAGATATGGAAAATTTATCAAATTTTACATAAATTATGCCACAGAATAAGAACTCTCCATTTCCTCTCTGCACCTCCCCAATCCCTGGCAAAGAACATTATACTTTCTTCTTTTGAGTGGAGTAATTTAGATACATTGTGTAAAAGGAATCAATGCTCTTTAAAAAAAAAAATAAAGGGAACAAGAAAAATACTATATCAAATCTTAAGAACTCTGTAAGTCAATTTAAAGAGATTCCCTACTAAGGGGGGATCCAAGATGGTGGACTAGAGGGAGGCTGCATTTTGTATCGCTTGGACCTGGGATTCAAGTAGTTGGAATACTGTTCCTCTGCAAGTTATTAGAGGACCCCTATAGCTGATCTGGCACAGGAATCTTGGGTGCCCTGCCTGCACAGGTCTGTAGGACTCAGCACCAGCATGGAACTCCTGACCACTTGCCCATGCAGAACCTCCAGATGCCTGACCAGGACCACTGGCATCAGCACCCATGCAGGAATCCAGGTTGCCACTCCCACACAGGACACCCAGCCTCTGTCCACACACAGGACTTCCAGCCACCACTCCTGTATGGACCCCCATCTACCAACTTGGGGATTCCCCAAATCACTTACATCTTGGGACACTGCAACCATTGCTATAGTCCCCTACACACAGTACCCTGTACCTAGGGACACCACACAGGGTCTGGAGACAGCAGCCAGCCACAACACTGCACACTACAGAGCTGCATCTCTGAACATGCCACTGCCTAGCCCCACCTGACCCAACACCGGATCACTGAAAGCAGCTGCCTCCATCTTGGGACACATTTGTAACCATCTTTAGTTGGGGTAGCACCCAGCTTGGGACAATGGCCAGGGATTAGAAGCATTATCAAGGTACCGATAGTCCCCAGCTCCTCCCTCCCCAGCAGCCGCTAATGTGGCACAGTGCTTGTGGCTACATGGCCAGTCTGTAGCTTGCAAAACCTGGTCTTGAAATGCCCAATAAAAACAGCTCTCCATGACAGTTATATAGCCCCCAGAGTGCAGCCCACAAGACCTCCAGAGAGAAAGATTCCTGATTGGAAAGTAGAAAGGGAAGGGGTGTGAGATAAAGTTTAGAAACTAGAGACCAGGAATTGTGAAGTCTACAGGCAATATAAGGAGATAAGACTAAGCACCCACATCACACCAGCAGGCCTCAAAGAGATTCTTGGGGTACAGGAACCTATAAGGACCAGCAAATACTATACTGCACCTCCAAGAGCAATGCCCTCAAGACTGACCCTCCCACCCTAATAACCTTCACTATCCTGAGGGTGGAGATACAAACAAAACAACAGACAACCCCACCTATTGGATGATAAGGGAAGCAGGAAAAATACTGATCTCCATCAAAAACATCCTGTATATTCCTTTGAGATTTTTTTTTCTCTTTCCCCATCCTCACGTCCCCAACATTTGTGAAACCAAGTACTTTACATGAATTAGGTTACTGAGGATGGGGATGTTTGAATAGTATATTACAGTTGTGCTGAATATTCTTTTATCTCCTATTTTTACATTTTTTATTTTTCTTCATATTTTTGTTTGTTTGTTGTACTATCTCTGTTGTCTTCCAACTTACTTATTTCCCCAAAATCTCTTTTTCTCTTTTCTGCTCCTTCTTTAGATTTCTCTTTCACACTTTCTAAGATCTAGTAACTCTATATCCTCACCTCTTACCTCCCTCTCCAACACCTCATCCTACATATCACTCCTGGTTCTTTATCCACCATTAGAAACTGTAGACACTTTTGCAAACCTACTTTTTATATTGCAGATAATAATTGAACTCACCATTTCTAATATTGTGACAAAACCATAAATGTCTTAATAGCAGCTATTTGGTTTAAGGCTGTATATTGTTTGTAATAGTATCTGTTAATAGTGTTCTCCCCCTTAAAGGAGAGGTATATGGGAACACTGCAGGGACACTATAAGCCTATAGGGTAAAAACTATAATGCCTCAAATATACAGTGCTAGAAGGGAAGACACACGAACAACATGAAAAAAAACAAGGGAAGAAAGTGTCCCAAACAAACCAAAATACTTCATTATTAGAATCCATGGCTAGTACAACAGAGGAAATTACAGAGAAGGAGTTCAAGATGTACATAATTAAAATGTTCTGTGAATTAACAGATGATATAAGTTTAGAGGCTAAATACAGAGCACAAACACAGGCAGTAAAAGATCCTTTTGATAAAGAGTTACATAAGCAAATACAGTAAGCAAAAGTTTACTTCAAAAAGGAGACAGAAGTTCAGGAAAAAAACCATACATAAATCTTTGAAATTAAAGAAACAATAAACCAAATTAAAAACTCAATAGAAAGCACCACCAACATATTAGATAACTTGGAAGACAGGACCTCAGACAGTGAAGACAAAATATATAATATTGAAAGAATGTTGCCCACACAGGAAAGATTGTAAGAAATCATGAGCAGAACACTTAAGAATTATGGAATAACATAAAAAGACGAAATTTAAGAATTATTGGGATAGAGGAAGACATAGATTCCAAACCAAAGGAATAAACAATCTACTCAATGAAATAATGTCTGAAAATTTTCCAAATATGAAGAAAGAAATAGAAAATCAAATACAAGAGGATTACAGGACATTAATGTATAAAACCACAACAGATCCACACCAAGGTACATCATAATCAAAATGCCTAGCATACAGACTAAGGAGAGAATTTTAAAAGCCACAAGAGAAAGGAATCAGATTACATTTAGGGGGAAAACAATTAGGATATCTGCAGATTTTTCAACCCAGATCCTGAAAGCTAGAAGATCCTAGAACAACATATATCAAGCTCTGAAAGAAAATGGATGCCAACCAAGAATCGTATATCCAGCAAAATTAGGCTTTAGATTTGATGATGAAATAAAATCCTTCCATGATAAAAAAAGTTAAAAGAATTTACAATTAGAAATTCTACACTAGAGAACATTCTCAGCAAAATATTTCATGAGAAAGAAATGAAAAAGAACAATGACATTCAGCAAAGGGAGGTACTACACTAAAGGAAAAACCAAATAAATGAGAAACCAAGTCAAGTAACAAAAATAAACAAAAATGGCTGGGAATACAAATCATGTCTCAATAATAATCTGCATGTTAATGAGCTAAACTCACCAAACAAAAGACCATGGACAGGCAGATTGAATTTAAACAAAAGATCCATCAATATGCTTCCTTCAAGAGCCTCCTCTCATAGAAAATGACATCCACGGACTGAAGGTGAAAGGTTAGGAAGAACATAACACTCACATGGGCTACAGAAACAAACAGGGGTTTCCATCCTTATATCAAATAAAGTAGAGTTCAAGAAAAAGTTAATCAAAAGAAATAAAGAAGGACATCTCATACTGCTTAAGGGAACCAAACATCAACAAGACTTAACAATTATAAATATATATGCCACAAACAATGGTGCATCAACATTCATCAAACACACTCTTCTTGAGTTCAAGAGTCAAATAGACCACAACACAATAATTCTGGGTGACATTAACATACCTCTTTCACCACTGGATATATCTTCCAATCAAAAGCTAAACAAAGAAATGGTAGAACTCAATAATACAATCAATAATTAAGACTTAACTGACATATATAGATTATTTCATCTATCAATGATTGAGTACACTTTCTTCTCAGTAGCACATGGATCCTTCTCTAAAATAGATTGTATATTATTCCATAAAGCAACTCTTAGCAAATAATAAAATGTAGAGATATTGCCCTGCATGCTATCAGATCATTCTGGAATGAAATTACAAATCAATAATAAAATTAAAAACAGAAGATACTCCAACACCTGAAGACTAAATAATATGCTATTGAATGAAAAATGGGTAGCATCAGACATCAAAAAGGACATTAAAAAATTCTTAGAGGTAAATGAGAACACTGATACAACATATCAAAATCTCTGGGACACTATGAAGGCAGTTCTATTTGGAAAGTTCATGCAGGGAGTTTATTTTTTAAAAGAATAAAAAGTCAACAAATGAATGAACTAATATTAAATCTAAAAGCCCTAGAAAAAGAAGAACAAATCAACACCAAAAGCAACAGAAGACAGGAAATAATTAAAATCAGAGCTGAAGTCAATGAAAATGAAACAAAATAAATAATTGAAAAAAATGACAAAACAAAAACTTGGTTTTTTGAAAAAAATAAATAAAATTGCTTAGATATGCTAATGAAGAGAAGGAGAAAGAAAACTCTAATTACTAATGTCCATGATGAAAAAGAAAATATAACAACAGACACTACAGAATAAGAAGATATTTAGAAATTATTTTGAAAATTTTTACTCCAATAAAATTGAAAATATCGAAGGCATCAACAAATTTCTAGAGTCATATGATTTGCCCAAACTGAATCAGTATTAAATATACAAGTTAAACAGATCAATTTCTAGCAATAAAATAGAAGACACCATCAAAAGCCTACTAACCAAAGAAAGCCCAGGATCAGATGAATCCACAGTTGAGTTCTACAAGAACTTCAAAGAGGAAGTAATACCAATACCGCTCAAATTATTTCATGAAATAGAAAAAAAAGAGGGAACACTTCAAAACTCATTCTATGAGGTCAATATCACCCTGATTCCAAACCAGACAAAGACACATAAAAGAAAGAAAACTTCAGACCAATATCTCTAGTGAACATAGATGCAAAATTTCTCAATAAAGTTCTGACAAATCGAATACAAAAACATATCAAAAAGATAGTGGACCATAGTATGGTCAAGTGGGGTTCATCCCAGGGATGCAAGTACAGAAATCAATTAATATAATTCATCACATCAATAGACTTCAAGAATCATATGATCATCTCAATAGGTGCAGAAAAAGTATTCAACAAAATACAGCATTACTTCATGTTCAAAACACTAGAAAAACTAGGGATAACAAGAACATATGTGAACATTGTAAAAGCAATCTATGCTAAACTCCAGGCCAACATTATTCTAAATGGAGAAAAATTGAAAGCATTTTCTCTAAAAACTGGAGCAAGGTGAGGATGCCCTCTTTCACCACTTCTATTTAACATAGTTCTTGAAACTCTAGTCAGAGCAATTAGACAGATGAAAGAAATTAAAGAGATATAGATAGGAAAAGAATAACTCAAACTAAAACTATTTGCTGATGACATGATTCTATATGTAGAAGATTCAAAGAATTCCACCAGAAAACTTTTAGAGCTAGTAAATGAATTCAGCAAAGTAGCAGGATATAAAATCAAGACCCTTAAATCAAAGGCATATCAGTACATCAGTGACAAATCCTCTGAAAGAGAAACTATGAAAACTACCCCATTTACAATAGCATCAAAAAATAAATAAAATACTTGGGAATCAACTAAAGACGTGAAAGACCTCTACAATGAAAGCTACAGAATGCTAAAGAAAGATATTAAAGAAGATTTTAGAAGATGGAAAGCTCTCCCTTGTTCTTGGATAGGTAGAATTAATATTGTCAAAATGACCATACTACCAAAAGCACTATATAGATTTAATGCAATTAAAATCAAAATCCCAATGACATTCCTCATAGAAATAGAAAAAGCAGTCATGAAATTTATATGGAAAGATAAGAGACTCAGAATAGCCAAAGCAATCCTTAGCAAGAAGAGTAAAGCAGGTGACATCACTATACCAGACCTTAAACTATACTAGAGAGCAATATTAACAAAAATGGCATGGTGGGACTTGGGTGGTAACTCAGTGGTAGAGCACTTGCTTAGCATGTGTGAGGCACTGGTTTCAATTGTGAGCACTGTTTATAAATAAATATAATCAAGATCAACTGACAACTAAAAAATAATGGCATAGTATTGGCCCCAAAATAGACTTGTAGACCAATGGTACAGAATAGAGGACACAGAGACAAACCCATATAAATACAGTTATTTCATATTAGACAAAGACACCCAAAGCATATATTGGAGAAAAGATAACCTCTTCAACAAATGGTGCTGGGAAAACTGGAAATTCATATGCAGCAAAATGAAATCAAGCACCTATCTCTCATCATGTACAAAACTCAACTTAAAGTGGACCAAGGACCTAGGAATTAAACCAGAGACCCTGCACTTAATAGAAAAAAACGTAGATCCAAATCTTCATCACGTCAGATTAGATCCTGACTTCCTTAATAAGACTCCTATAGCACAAGAAATAAAATCAAGAATCAATAAATGGGATGGATTCAAAGTAAAAAGCTTCTTTTTAGCAAAAGAAATAATCATCGAGGTAAATAGCAAGCCTACAGAATGGGAGCAAATTTTTACCACATGAACATCAGATAGACCACGAATGCCTAGGATATATAAAGAACTCAAAAATCTTAAAACAAAACAAAACAAAAAACCAATCAATAAATGGGCCAAGGAACTGAACAGACACTTCTTAGAAGATGATATACAATCAATCAACAAATATATGAAATAATGTTCAACATCTCTATCAATTAGACAAATGCAAATGAAAACTAATATTTCATCTCACTCCAGTCAGAATGGCAGCTATAAAGAATACTAACAACAGTAAGTGTTGGCAAGGATGTGGGGGGAAAGACACACTCATACACTGCTGGTGGGACTGAAAATAGGTGCAACCAATATGGACAGCAGTATGGAGATTCCTTGAAAAACTTGGAATATAACCACCATTTTGACACAGGTATCCCACTCCTTGGTCTATCCCCAAAGGACTTAAAAACAGCATACTACAGTGACACAGCCACATCAATGTATACAGCAGCACAATTCACAATAGCTAGATTGTGGAACAAATGTAGATGTTCTTGAGTAGATAAATGGATAAAAAAATGTGACGTAGGGCTGGGGATGTGGCTCAAGCGGTAGCATGCTCGCCTAGCATGCATGCAGCCCGGGTTCCATCCTCAGCAGCACATACAAACAAAGATGTTATGTCCGCCAAAAACTAATAAATAAATAAATAAATATTTTAAAAAACACAAAAAAATGTGATATATACACAATGGAATATTACTCAGCAATAAAAGGGAATAAAATCATGGCATTTTCAGGTAAATGGATGGAGTTGAAGAATATCATGCTAAGTGAAATAAGCCAATCCCCCAAACCAAAGGCCAAATGTTTTCTCTGATATGTGGGTGCTGATCCATAATGAGGATTGGGGGAGCATAGGAGGGATGGAGGAACTTTAGATAGGGCAAAGGGGAGGGAAGGGAAAGGAGGGTCCATGAGGGTAGGAAAGATGGTGGAATGAGATGGACATCATTACCGTAAGTACATGTATGAGACACAAATGGTGTGACTCTACTTTGTGTACAACCAGAGACATGAAAAATTGTGCTCTATATGCGTAATACAAATTGAAATGCATTCTACTATCATGTATAACTGCCGCAGTCTGGCTGGACACAATTCAGGAGCCACTTGTCAAAAGAAACGAACTTTATTTTTAGAACCACACACATCAAACAAAACAGCTCCTCAGGAAAACTTTCAGAGCCCAACTGCCACCACCAGCTTCCCACAAGCCTCTCCACCTCCCCCACTCCTCCTGCTCATGAGGCCGATTGGCTGAGTTGCATGGGCGGAGCCAAAATAGTCCCCCAATGAGCAGCTCCGTGGTCTGAAAGGGCAGGGAAACAGCCCAATGAGCATCACCACAGAGGAGCCAATCAGTTGGCAGCTAGAAGTTGCTGGGGCGGCTGTGAGCCAATCATCAGCTGGCAGCTGGAAGTCTGCTGGCAGCTGGAAGTCTGCTGGTTGCTGGAAGTTTTTTTTTTTTTCTCTCTTTTTACTTGATTTTTTTTATTGGTTGTTCAAAACATTACAAAGCTCTTGACATATCATTTCATACATTAGATTCAAGTGGGTTATGAACTCCCATTTTTACCCCAAATACAGATTGCAGAATCACATTGGTTACACATCCAAATTTTTACATAATGCCCTATTAGTAACTGTTGTTGCTGGAAGTTTGCTGGGGCCCCTTCAGCTGTGGCTCTAACATATAACAAATTAGAGTATATAAATAAATTAAATAAAAAGAGGCTCCCTAATGGTTAAATTGAGAGAATTTGAGCATCACTAAGAAAATTAATAGCAGTGGATGGAAAATTTTCAAATGAATTTAAATGCATGAACTCATAATTATACTTAAACTAAACAAAATAAGAACAAAAATCAAATAAAATACAATCCTACAAAGAGTGTTTGTATAAGAGACCTTTAAATGTACATGCACACAGCATGTTTCCATTTAAACAGCACCCACATCATGTCTCAGTGAGTAATTAAGAGCTTAAATTATGACCCACTGCACTATTTGCATATGTTTTTCTAACTAAGGTACTCCATATATTCTACAAACAAAATGCCTGTTGAATAATTATTGTTAATAGGGATTGAACACCCTTAAATTTGTTGTCTGTAACTAAGAAATGAAATTTTCTAGTGTTTGCAAAAATGGAGGTGTGTGAACTAATCACAAAGAGTAATTTCTTTATTTCTTAGTACAGAGGCAGTCTGGGGTACAGATATCTGAAACCTATACCCTTGCCTTCTACTTAAAGATGTCTATTACCTTGAAGAAGATCCTTTTTTGCCTACAAGATATTTTCCATAATCTCTCTTTTAATTTTTTTAGTTATAGATGAACACACATATCTTTACTTTTAGGTGGTGCTGAAGATCGAATCCAGTGCCTCACACAAGTGAGCCAAGCACTTTACTACTGATCTACGGCCACAGCCCTCCATAATCTCTTGGGCTCTAATATTTTACAATTTAATGAAAATTCTCTTTGGAGAATAATTTTAGTTTGCTGTGGTGTTTATCTATTTGAGCAGACAATAACTTTCTGTGGAATACCCATGAGTTTAAATGTCAGTAATTTCACCTTCCAAATGTTGGTTCATAGATGCATGTATAATGCTTTACGCTGGTCTTACCAATTTATCAAGTAACTGAATCTTTTGCCACTTTGTTGACTCACCCACTTAATAATTCCACTGCTTTACCTTTCCAAATGTGTTCATTGAACTCAGACAACTTCCTGTGAATTTTGGCTTGGACAGACCAACCTACTAGACCACTGAGTTGTAGGATCACTCATTCTTTCTACCAACTGCCAGCACTTACTCCACTAGCCTCCAACCCCTTTGCCAACTGCACAAGCAATGAAAGTACTTAGCTATAGACATTAAATAACTATGTATGTTCTAAAAATGTCATGAGCAGGGTGGGAATCATGCCCAGTGATTTTTATGTACCTATTTTCTATTTATACATGTATGGAAATTTTATGTTGCAGGAAAACATTTACTGAGAAAACATTTTTGTTTTGCCCTTGGGGATTCTTTTGTTTTCCCTTTATATTATGTACCTTAGTTAATGATCTTGAAATTGTCACTTCTAAATCTCTGATAATATGTATCATTGGGAAAAAGAAGAAACAAAAGCACTAATATGTGGCAATTTTATACTTTTGTGTTTATAGCACAGCATCAGAAATATAGAAAAATGTATGGTAGTGTAGATGGCAACTTACTTCCACAGTGCACATTTTTTTTAAAGAGAGAGTGAGAGAGGAGAGGGAGAGAGAGAGAGAGAGAGAGAGAGAGAGAGAGAGAGAGAGAGAGAGAGAGAGAGAATTTTTAATATTTATTTTTTAGTTCTCCGCGGACAAGCGTGCTACCGCTTGAGCTACATCCCCAGCCCCCACAGTGCACATTGAGAGTTTACTGTCTATCTTAACATTTAAGTCATATTATATGAGTTAATCAGAATGCATTAAACATGATGAATTGGGATGATTTTCATATATTCTAGAGTTCCAATAATTATCAGTCCCTGACAATTAAAATGATGCTGGTGTTCCCAAGGAAGTCCAGCACTTAAAGTACCTACTGGCCACATCATTACCTGTTGTCATAGTCCTGTGTTTTATTTATTCATGCTTTCATTCAATACGTAGTTATTGAATGTCTATAGGTAAGTACTTTCATTGCTTGAGCAGTTGGCAAAGGGGTTGGAGGGGAGTAGGGTAAATGCCAGCAGTAGGTAGAAAGAATGAGTGATCCTAGAACTCAGTGGTCTAGTAAGTTGGTCTGTCCAAGTCAAAATTCACAGGTAGTTGTCTGAGTTCAGTGAACAGCGGAATTCTTAAGTGGGTGAGCCAAAAGCTAGGAGGGTGGACATCTTTTGAAAAATAGGGCAGTAACAACTGATTTGCTAAAATAAATTAGACTGATAAATGTCTTTTATCTATACCTTTCTAGATGATATCATAAAATCCCATGGCTTTGAATATCATGTATAGTTCAAAGACTACCATGTTAATATATCCTGCCTCTGTCTCTCCCCTAGTCTTCAAATTCCTATATCCAACTGTTCCTTTGAAATCTCCACTTAATATTGAATTGGCAAGCAAACTTAATACAGGAAAAATGGAATTCTTTATTTTCATCCCCCATTCTGTTCCTTCAGTAACCTTCCCCTTCTCCATAAATTCTATGACCACTCATTTATTTCCTCAAATAAAAAGACATCCTTCTCTTTTCTTCACTGCTAGATGCCCCTCCTGTATTTACTACACTAGCAAATGCTATCAGTACTATCTTTGAAATATATCCTAAATATCTTATCGTCTCCTTGTTTCCAACACCATCAAATAGTCCAAACCAGCATCCAATCTCACCAGGACAAAAGGAATTATTTCCTATCTGATTTCCCTGATTCTATTGTTGCCCCTCATATCCCAACTCTGTACACTTCAACTCAAATAATCTTAAAAGGATAAGCTGGGTCAAGTTATTGCCCAACTAAAAACCCCCTAGTGACTTTCCACTATACTTCAATAAAATCCATACTTCTCACCATGGGCACCATGACCTAATTATATATCACTACCCTTTGTACACTATGCTCTGTGTATACTAGGTTTTTTCCCCTGTGCTATGAACAAAAAAGCAAGTTGTTCCAACTAACCTATGAAATCAGCAGCTCCCAGATCTTTTCATATGAATGGTGCTTTTTTATACTTCAGGTCTCAGATGAAATGCAACTGCCTCATATATGTCTTCCTTATGGACTCTGTGTAAAGAAAGGACTCAAAATCATAGTCATATCTGTTTTATTCAGTTTTTTATATCATCACTTGTTTCTCCTTTCATTTTAATGTGATCTCTGTAAGGACAGCTATGCTTCCTGTATCTTTAGTATCTAGAAGAGTGGCTTGCCACAAAATAGACACTCAAGAACCAATTATTGTCTGACCAAATAAAGAATTTATGTGAAAAACAGGGAAATATACTTTCTCAGCCCTAACTGCTCTCATTCCCTCCTATTCCAGTGAGAGAAAATCCTCTAAAGATATCAAACTAGATACCTAAAAATCTAGCAGTATTCTAATAAAGAGATGATGAAGATATTATATTCCTAATATATATTTTTAATATTAGTTAAAAGACATATCAGAAACACTGTGCCAAATGTTATATATATATATACATACATACATACACTTAAAACAACCAATAAACAGCTGTGCTGTTTCTGCCCAAACATCAATCCCAGGGCATGAGGAACTGTGTGAGATTTGTAATCATGTAAGGGATACCATTGTAAAATGCGTATGATGAAATTTGAACTCTTCTCTAGTGAAATTAATATAGTAGAAAACCTAGAAATCAAGAATTATTGTTTCATAAATATGAATTTTCTTCAGATATCCATACAGCTGCCATGCCTGGTGGCCTAGATGCCTAAACTCTATTGCAATAAATGTGGGAATACCATTTTGCTAATTGGATATCCTAAAGTTCTAGGGATGATTTAGAAAAGAATGAGCTGTAGGAAAAACTATGCTAAACTTCACTCCAGATCACACTGAATATTCTTGCCAAATACAAGGAGATTCAAACATCTTTGAAAATCCATAAGGAAATGGATTGTAATGTTCTGATTTTTAGGATGGGAATCTATGCCAATGGTTTTAAAGTAATTTGAACGTTATGTTATTTTTTGGAAAAACAAAAAGCAGGGACATTGATTTTGTGTCTAAATACTTAGTTATGTGATGAAAGACATACTATAATGATATGGCTTTCAAATATGGCTATACACTTTCTTATTTTTATTATTCACACAAATATTTTAATGTATGTTTGTTGTTTCTAATCATAGTCACTTAATCAATATACATGGAATTACAAAGTAAAATTTAAATGGATGAATTGGGGTATTTTAGATGTTGAAAAAGCATTTTACTATAGTAAGAGTCATACCTATTTCAAAAAAATTAGTTGTTGATGGACCATTATTTTGTTTATTTATGTATATGTGGTGCTGAGAATGGAACCCAGTGTCTCACACGTGGTGGTCAAGTGCCCTACTACTGAGCTAAAACCCCAGTCCATATGTTAAATTTTTGAAAGGTTGAAATGCATTATTTTACTCCTTGGCTACAACTATTTTAATCCACTTTTTGAGTGGCTCTATAGTTGGCATCTCAATTTAATAGCCTCAACTTCTTCCAAAGTACCAATATGGATTTATGACTTATTGCTTTCTCTTGTATTAGTAAAAGAGCATTTTGAAATCAAAGGCATGGCCATTTGGAAATTCATGAGATTCAGGGAAACTTGTTAAGACTAATGACAATTTCATATAATATTCTGAAATATCCTTTCATTAATTAACAGTATTACTATTATAATAGTATTATTATAATTATTATTATAATTAATTTCATTAATTAACAGTATTTTTTTTAACTTGGAAAAAAATTCAAATTTTTTTCTATATATCATGATGCTTAGAAAGAACTATTTCTTGTGGTACTGAGAAGTAATAAAAATGTGTGTGTTTTTCTCTTTCAAGAGGGTTATAATGTTTACTTCATTTATTAACATAGTACTTCATGATGCAATCCATTAGTGCCCTAACCCTGTAGGGAAGTTAAAACTTTGAAAAGGAAAATAATGTCTCAGATAAATCATTTTGATGATTATACCTTTGGGAAATTCTGAATCAGCACAGTCTATGCAATCCACTTAACTTAAAAAGAGCTAAGTTTAGAAAGGCATAACTGTAGTGCAGCCATTAAAGGTGCTTATGCTGTATCCCTTTTTCTATCTCCATACAAATATGTAAAATATCAAAGTACAGTGCCCTAAAAGCAAAATGTGGTATGGATTATATTATAATCAAATGAGAAAAAAGGTATTCCTAAATTTTGAAACATAACCCCCTAATTTTTCCTTTTTATATTTTTATTTGTTCTAATTAGTTATACATGACAGCAGAATGCATTTTGTCACATTGTACACAAATGGAAAACAACTTTTCATTCCTGTGGCTGAACACAATGTATGGTCACACTGGTCATGCAATCAAACATGTACATATAGTATAAATGTCCATCCTTCCCACCCCCTCACTGCCTCCACTCCCCTCACTCCCCACTACCCAATCCAAAGTTCCTTCATTCTTCCTAAGCCCCACCACATTGTGGATCAGCATCTATATATGAGAGAAAATATTCAGCCTTTGTTTTTTGGGGATTGGTTATTTGACTTAGCATGATATTCTCCAACTCTATCCATTTACTTGCAAATGCCATAATTTCATTATTCTTTAAGTGTGAGTAATATTTCATTGTGTATATATACCACAGTTTATCCATTGATCTATGGAAGGACATCTAGTTTGGTTCCATATCTTAGCTGTTGTAAATTGAGCTGCTATAAATATTGATGTGGCTGCATCACTACAGTATGCAGATTTTAAGTCCTTAGGGTATAAACTGAGGAGTGAGATAGCTGGGTCAAATAGTGGTTCCATTCCAAGTTTTCTGAGGGATCTCCATAGTGCTTTCCATAGTGGCTGTACCAATTGCAGTTCCACAAGCAATTTACAAGTGTACCTTTTCCCCATATTCTTGCCAACATATGTTATTGCTTGTATTCTTGATAATTTACATCCTGATTGGAGTGAGATGAAATCTTTGAGTAGTGTTGATTTGCATTTCTCTAATTGCTAGAGATGTTGAACATATTTTTTTCATATATTTGTTGATCAATTGTATTTCTTCTTCTGTGACGTGTCTTTACAGAGCTATATTAACAAAAAAGGCATGGTATTGGCACCAAAATAGACATGTAGAACATGGTAAAGAATATAAGACACAGAGACAAACCCACATAAATACAGTTATTTCACACTAGAGAAAGGTACCAAAAACTTACATTGGAGAAAAGATAGCCTTTTCAACAAATGGTGCTGTGAAAACTGGAAATACATATGTATCAGTATGAAATTATACCCCTATCTCTCACTCTGTACAAAACTCATCTAAAAGTGAATTAAACACTTAGGCACTAGAACAGAGACCATATGCCTAATAGAAAAATATTCATCATGTCAGCTTATGACCTAACTTCCTTAACAAGACTCCTAAAGAGCAAAAAGTAAAATCAGTGCTCAATAAATGAGGTGGATTCAAACTAAAAAGCTTCTTGTTAGCAAAGGAAACAATAATGTGAAGTGAGAACCTATAGAATGGGAGAAAATCTTTAATCGCAGGCACCTCAGGTAGAGTATTAATCTCCAGGATATACAAAGAATGCAAAAAACTTAACACCAAAAACAAACAACCCAATCAATAAATGGGCTAAGGAACTGAACAAACAGTTCACAGGAGAAGAAATAAAACTGATCCATATTTCATTATCCATGTAGCTTGCTTCATAAAAATCATCTTGCCCATACCCATTCTCATTATTAATAAGAAATGCAACACATCTATTACAATCTTCTTTCTTGGTAACGCATAACCTAGTAAGCTACAGTTTAGGGCTAATTGTACTTAAATCCTTTTTATGTTGTTAATATTAAAAAGGTATTATTTTCCCCTCCCACCACTTCTCTAGATTGCACTACTAAACTAGATTTCTGGTATCATTTAAAGTCCCTGCAAGCTAGCAGAGAAGGTATTTGCATTGATTTTTATACTTAGTGATTTTTATACTTAGGGAATCTAACCTAGCCATCTCACAACTTATTCATACTAAAAATATCTGAAAACACCAATGTCTGTTACAAGTCACCAAACATAGCAAATATTTAATTATCTGTTGATAGAGCATCTTAATAATTTGATTAGAAAAGTTTCAGTCTTGAAATGAATATTTATTGAACATCTATTCAAAATGTCATTGAATCCACAGAAAAGCTATACTTTCAAAAAGGTAATTTTTAAAAACAACGCATCATCAGTGATATTATAGTCTATTCATGCAGAGACAGACTTTAACTGTTTCACCACTTCAAAAATATAAAACAGCTATGCAGAAGATATCATTAGGAACTAAATGAGTGGTAAGCACAGTGTTTAATACAACAGCTCAGTGGAGGAAATAATCACTATAACTTGAAATCAGAGGTTTTTTGATGCAAATAGGTCTTGCATTGTGTCTTTGACCAGAGGACTTATTTTTCATAGAATGTTGTCAATATAAATTCATATTTCAGAATTACTATTTTTCTCAGTTCCTTATAACAATGAAATAAACCTTATGATTTTTTTCAAACTACTTTACTCAATATGCATCCTTAGGATGTATGCATTTAATAGTATATTATTTCCCATTTTGATACATTATTTCATAGTTGTTTTCAAGTGTCATGCATGCCACCCAGGCATACTGTTACCCTGAGCTAAGAGTGTGAAGGCTTCAGAGGTCAAAATATCTTTGTAATTTCTTACCCTTCCTCTCAATATTCAGATAAACCTTAAAAATCATATGAAAATCACATTTTAACTGTAGCAAATGAATTAAACAAAATCTGATTTAGAGTGTGATTTTTTTTTATTCATAGGTGAATATAAGTTAATTACATGCATGCCTTGTTCCTGTATGTTGAAATCTCCTTGAGAACTGGGACCATGTTTAATTCATGTTTGTATAATCCCTTTCCCACTATACGCATTTAGCATGGTGACCACTCAATAAATGTTTAGTGAACTGAAGCCAATGTTAACAGTATGAATGTGAGAGAGAGAAATGACAAAATTCATGAGAAATTAACAAGTAAGCAATTTAAATTCAGATATCCTGTTTGGAAATACTTTTATCTGCTGAAAGTATTTTGACAATACACATTCAATTTTCTATTACATCCCCATTGTGTTCTTTGTATTCAACAGATAATGTTGTATTTTAAATAGTTTATGAAAAATATATGTCTCTACACACATATGCTAATAAGGTTTTCTTGAAGGAATACACTTGCTTTTCTTACTAGTGTTTGCTTATTAGCAATCAAGAGGCAGTTTTCCTCATGAATTTAAATCAGCTCTATTTCTCACCATCTTCAATAAGTGAGATGTTTCACAAAGAAACCATTGGGTATCTTAAGAATTCATCCATACCTACTTACTTTCCAATACTATAGATTCCATTTACTCATTTTATGTGCCCCATGTGTCACAGAAAATAATTAGTTTGGTTTTTTTTCATAGATAATTGAGTGAATAATTTATCTCTTTTGCTGAGTTATTTTGAAAGAAAAAAAATAACGATGGTTCCCATAAGGACTTCTAACAAATTAACTTTGAGAATAATCTAATTACCTCTGCCTTAAAATATAAAGCTTTGAAAGAGATGACATAATTATATATCATCCCCAAATTAAAAAGAAAACAATTTGAGCCCTCAAAATATATTTCTGAATAGAACTATAGTCACATCTTCTCTGCCACCTTGCTGGGCCACAGAAAGGTTGAATATCTATAAATATACTGTATATTTCAAAAGTTTCATGATTGAGATCTCCCCAGATCCATTTTGGAAGCTATTTTATCAATTGTTGTGTTGGCATTATAAATACATATTGATTCAACTGCTTTTTAAATGATTACAGCTATAACTGATAAGCCAAAATATATAGAAGAAATAACAATGCTCTTTCAAGTTTGAACATGATTTTGGGACAAACCCATTAACTAAGTGACATTTTTTTCATAACATTGAAGGAGAACCTTTCTTAGGTCCATAATTAAAGTATCTCTAATTTGGATTCTGACCCAATAAACTTCTTCCAAAATTTTATCAAAACAAGTATTTAAAAATGAAATTTTATTATTATTCTTATAATCATTTAACTATTTCATTTCATTGATGCTGTACATTTCTTTTTAGAGCCCATTAATGTGAACTGGATACAGTAACATTTTAAAATGTATTCTTAAATGCTTTAGGATGGTTGCCAGATACTATTATGTGTGATGTAAATATAGCACTCTGTTCTGGAAATATATACTTGATGAAGCATTCTTCTCAGTTCCTGGGAAAGCTGCCAATTGCCACATATTTGTTTCAAAACCCTATTCAGAGGAAGGCAAATTCTTGAATATAATCTACATTCTATGATATCTGGAGTAAGGTTTGTGTAGTTAAGAATAGTCCTTAGTTTCTTTGAATAGAGATTTAGCAATTCTTAAAATAATTGCTTGTACTCATTCAATCAAAAATATTTTACTTTCTAGTCTAGATCTTCTTTAAGAGCTATTTCTCTCTTGTCCATATCCTATTCTTCTATTAATCATCCACACACAAACTGTCTCACAGCATCTCTTTGTGCAGTCATTCAATAAATATTTTTAGGTACCTCTTATGTTCTTTCTGGGCACTGTGTTAAGTGTGTTTTGAACAAAATTACAATAGTGTCTGAAGTAATAGAATCTAAAGTTTTTCATGAGGTGCATCAAATAACTATCCACAGAATATAAAATAGCAACTGTGATTAGTGCTCTTTAAGAAAGCAACATGGTAATCTGAGAGCTTAGAATTGTGTTGATATCGGAGATTTTTGCCTCATTTCTTCTTAGGCAGTGTTATTCACTACTCTCTCTGTGCACCATTCACTTTCCTGTGTTCCCGTACTGTTTAAGGTATATGTTATTTTTATTTTTATTTATTTTTTTGCTACACACACACACACACACACACACACATACATCAGGATCTTAATTTTATTTTTAATATTTTTTATTTTTAAAGATATTTTTTTAGTTAGAGGTGGAAACAATACCTTTATTTTATCTTATTTGGTGCTGAGGATTGAACCCGTTGCCCCATGCCTGCTAGGCAAGTATTCTACCTCTGAGCCAAAACTCCAGCCCAGTAATTTTTATTTTTAATTGACACATAGTAATTGTATATTTTTATGAGATAGAGTGTAATGTTGAAATATGTGTATATTATTTATAGTGTTTAAATACATATTTTCTTTTTACCACTGTTCACACTATAAGAATTTTTCATGTGCTTTTCCTCTTAGAAAACTGTACATTTAGGCTTCAAAAATAAGCAAACATAGGTTTAAATTCTATTTCTTCCGTGTGGACTATAAGACCTTGGACAAATAACTGAATTTCTCTGAATTGCAGTTTGCTCACTTATAAAATGAGGATAATAGACTCTTTCTTAAAGTGTGGGTAAGAACTAAATTATATTATGTAAAGAAACTAGTACAGTTCTGGGAATAAATCCTCTTCCTTATTGGTCAGAGGGCTTTTGTATCCATTTTTGTTTCTTGATGCCTAATTTATCATAGTTTCCTGATTCATGTTGCTGAATGAATTTTCAACACAGAATATCCCCACTTTTAGACAAAAATTATTTCTAAAGGCATATATTAATGCATTTGGTAAAATTCAGATTGTATATATGATATATATTGATGTTCTGTAGGTGCTGACTAGTTTTAACCTTACAAGACACTTTTGAACACATAGTTAAATTTTTTGTAAGAGGCTGACCTTTCTTAAGCCACCTCAAAGGAGCAGTGGAAACATTCAAAAGGGAGAAAATTGCTGGCTGCATTTATTAATCAACAATTATCCAATTTTGTGCCAGGCAAGAGAAATGTAAGGCATGATTTCTTCAGTTAAGGAGCTTACAATCTAGTTGAGAAGACTGACTCATGAAACTATTATAACAATTAAATGCAAAATTGTGTGGTACTGGTTTTCAGTGCAGTAGGAATCCGGGAAAGGGAGAAATCAGCATGAGCTGCAGAATGTCAGGAAAGACTATTAAGTTACAGCTTCAAATAAAAAGGAGACTTTTTCAAGCCTAAGAAGACAAATGGAGCAAAAGAGAAATCATTTGGAAGACTTTCCTTGTGTGACCATTCTTTGCTTTCCAGTTTCATACTTGAAAAAAGAAATTGACTTAACACCTCATGCACTTAAACAAACATATTTTCTCTTTTATAGATATGAAATACTTCATTCTATGAAGCCTGTTACAATGCATTTCTATTTCATAATGTGAAAAAAGGAAATAGTAACATGTATTATATATGAGTAAAATAATCATGGGTTTTTTAAATTAGATTTATTGTCTCTGTAACCAAAAGACCTGACAAAAACAATTAGAGGAGGAAAACTATTTTGGCTCATGGTTTCAGGTATCTCAGTTCATAGTTGGCTGACTTTATAGTTCTGGGCCCAAGGTGAGGCAAAATACCATGGCAGAAGAGAATGGAAGAAGAAAGCATCTCAGGACATGGAAACAAAGCAGAGAGAACTAGTTTTGCTTAAGAGGAACACAATGTAAACCCAAAGTCACGCCACAGGGACTTAACTCCTCCAACCATACCCTACCTGCCTAGAGTTACCACCCAGTTAAACCACATTTTTGCGTTCATACACCTTTCATAATCTATTTATTTCATCGTTGAATGTTTTTACATTGTTTCATGAAAGAGTTTTGGAGAACACTTATATCTGAACCATAACTTAGTTGTTCCTATTGAGTTATTTCCAATAATAAAAGTATTTAATAAAACTTTTTATTAAACAAGTGTACTTTAAAAATATTAAATTGCACTACCAGTTATCAGGTTTTATTTTAAACACAAATAATGTTGACTTTTGTTCTCTTTTTTTTTTTTTTTTGCAGTGCTTGGGATTGTACCCAGGTTCTCATATATTCTAAGCAAGCATTCTACTACTGAACTACACAGTTCCAGAACTTGACTTTTACTTTAAATCAAATTCTATTTTTTTTAATTTTTGATATTGCTGGGCACTGTGGCACATGCCTGCAATCCTAGTGGCTCAGAAGGCTGAGACAGGAGAATTATGAGTTCAAAGCCAGCCTCAGCAAGGGCTATTGGAGGTACTAAGCAACTCAGTGAGACCCCCATCTCTAAATAAAATACAAAATAGTACTGGGGATGTGGCTCAGTGATCAAGTGCCCCTGAATTCAATCCCTGATACCCCCCAAAAATTGATATCTTGTAACGTCTCTGTTTATTATTAGGTTGCTATTTTACCTATTTTCCACCAGTGCTAATTTAATGGAAACATTGTCTGGAGGTGGGGCTTAAGGATAAAAAGTTTTAGAAAATTAGTTATTTCATTATATGGCCAGGTTAGCATTCACGTATACAAGATTTAAGTAAGCTTAGAATAAAAGTGTTTCAACATTTGGTGGAAGCTAGTATAATATTCTCTATGAATGTATCCTATGAAATTATGAATGTGCATCATTTCTTCTATGTTAATTGTTGATAGTCTTTGTGATGAAGTTATCAACAATGCAAAAATAACAACATAAAACTCCCCAACAATAAATTATTTCAAAACAGATGAGAAAAATACTGACACATTTTTAAATAGCCATGGAATAAAGGAACACAATGTACTATTTGGGAAATATTTATTAGTTATGCTTGAGGAGTAGTATGTAAAATCCTCCAGAAACTTTATATAATGGTTTCCCAGTTATTTTGTAGGTCAATAACAGAATTCAACAAATAAGGACTCCACATGGAAAAGAATGGAAGATTGGGCAATCCAAGATACAATTGTTCCAATCATCATTCCAATTTACATTAATCCTGTTATTCATGTGTGTATTTCTTTACTGAGTAGACAGATTTCTCAAAATTTGGATGTAGGGGCTGCAATTGCAGTTGGTAGAGCACTTTCCTAGCATGTGTGAGGTACTGGGTTAAATCCTCAGCACCACATAAAAATAAATAAAAATAAAGGTATTGTATTCATCTACTCCTAAAAATATATAAAATGATGTACATGTATGCATATACATACTGGAGACATCATATCTGAAATAATTAAATATTAATAATTACCAAATAAGTTATTTTAAAGACAAATAAATATTATATTTAATAATTCAAGGCAGAAGTTATATAAAATTTTTATGTGTGAAGAAAAATGTGATTTTTGATAAGATGGATAAAATATAACTATTCTCCTAAAGGAATCTACAAGCTAATGAAAGAAACCCATATATATAAACTACCACAAAAGAGATGTCATAAGTGTTCAAGCTCAAAATTTAAAAACTTTCTTCTCATAACTTTCTTATGTATAACCTACAATAAAATATTCAAATGTAATTCTGTAAAGTCATCTTTGAGAAGTTTGACTACTTTTGCTTTGGGTAAGTAGCTTTTGGGGGTTCCATTTTAGAATAAGGATATCGCTTCTAAATCCTAAAGGACTTAATCTTTAGTGTGTTACTGAAACTATCTCAAAGTTCTCAAGTAGAATTTCACAGAAAATATATTGTAACACAATTCACTGTATTGACCAAATAGAACATCTTAAACTTCCAAGCACATTATCAGAGGTACAAAGTACTATGAGAACATAATAGGAGAGGAACAAAATATAAGGCATATCTTATGAATTGAAGGGTTTGAATAAGGCTTCACAGAGGGCATGCTATTATTTAATCTGGTGGGAGGAAGTTACATTTCCTCTAACTTGACTTAGCTTGAGTGTAAGATGTGTATTTAAAAAAAATATGGGCAGAGGAAACTAAAGGTAGACTAAGAACAGAATATGTAAGGCCTTTAATAATGCCATAATGAATTTGAGCTTTATACTGTAAGCTGTAAAGAAACATTAATATCAGAATAATATAAATGGAGCCACATTTTCAGGTACTTATTTCATTATGAAGTATAGACACTATATTGATGTGGAAAGAAATTAATCACATGGAAAAGAGTTGTGGACATTGTCACAGTCCAGGTGAGAAGTAGTAAGGACCTAAACTATAATGTTAATATATTTTATTTTTTTGGTAATAGGGGATGAACCCAAGAACACTTAGCCACTGATCCACACCCACAGCTCTTTTAATATTTTATTTTGAAACAGGGTCTGGCTGAATTGCTTAGGGCCTTGATAAACTGCTGAGGCTGACTAAACTTGTGATTCTCCTGCCTCAGCCTCCCAAGCACTGGGATTACAGGCCTGTACCACTGCACCCAGCTAGAATGTTAATATACTTTTAAGAAAAGTGGCAGATATAAGAAATATTGCAAATGATAAATCAAAATTATATGACATCCATTTAAATGTGGGAAAGTGAGACAAGAGCATACAAATGGTGACTGTGTAGATAGCAATGCCATTAACATAGTTGCAGATACAGAATGAGATATAAGTTTATAATAGATGAATTCCATTTTATATGTAATTTTGAGATACCAATAAATATTCAGAAATCACTTGGAATTATGTATCCAAAGATCTAATAGGAAGATAAAGAGTGAAATAAGAAAGAAATACCTATGGTTAATTTTAGCAAAAATAATGCTAATAAGAGGCTTTTAAAAAACATACCCTTACTCAGTAGATACTCTCTTTAGAATGTTTTTAGGAGACTTAAGAAAGATACAAATAATTTTATTTAGTAAAATGATTACATCATTGTTGCCAATGCAAATATTTTTATTTCTAAAATGTTTGGAGAGTTTTATAATTTTCAGCTAAACATTAATTTAACAATACCTGTAAAGCTATACACAATGATATTTCTAGACTTGATACATAGTGTTTTGTTTGTGGCAAAGGAAATACTAAAGATCTATATTTATGTCATAATTAATATACTGTTTTACATGAATCATAAGAAACAAAAGCCACAGTCTCTAAGAAGTATTTATTAATATTTAGGCCAGGGGTAATCCTAATCTCTTACTTGAGAAAAAGAAATCTGAATGGCTTTAACATAAGGCAAATTTCTTAATATTGAACTACACACTAGATTAAAAGTTTAAAAGCATACTGTGTATAATAAAAAGTACTGTGTATGTAAAGTTTCATCAGAGATCCTTCTAAGATCTAGTTAATTATACTGCCTTTTAATTGATCTCATCTGAACATAAATGTGAAGGTTGAACTCCAAACTGTTGTTATATGTGTTTCTCTTTTACTTAAAAGTTACATTTCCTCTAACTTTTGAGTCAATCTTCTGAGTTAAAATTTCAGAAGTTTGCAGGGATGAAATATAACCCCCTAGAGAGAGTTTACATTAAATGAAATTGCTGACAGAATTATGCTGCTGCTGAGGGGTATAATGAAACGCCTCCTTGACTTCTAGGGAGTGGCAGAGGGAATTAGTAAAGAAAGGTGTTAGTAACTGAGAAAAACCTCACTGTCTTTTATATAAGAAGTTAAGTCTGGATCTGTTGCCTTCATGTGTGAGAACATAAGAAAAAGTGTCATGCTGCTATGAGAGCAGAGAGGAATTGGAAATTGAATTTTCTTCCACAGACTTTTGCTCTGCAACGACCACTGCAATAAGTTCTATGATGGTAGCAGTCTTATTGTGAGCCAGCACAGACAAATCATTATAACTACATGATTCTCAGACACCAACTCTAGATATCTTAGGAAATAGAGTGTTATTCCCTACAATGAAAATATCTTGATTGAAAACCCAGTTTGTTCTGAACACTGTATTATATATAAAAACACAAAACAACAAAATGGCTAAGAGCAATTTCAGCTGGCACTGTTATGCACATAATCAAACACGTATCTGTCTCTAGAATCATCTTCTTGAAACCAGAGACCACTGAAGTGTGTACATATGAGATACTGGAAATCTTGCCAGTATACTTTGTATTGTATCTTTTCTTTTACCTCTTTCTTTCTTCCTTTCTTTCTCCTCTCTCTCTCTCTCTCTCTCTCTCTCTCTCTCTCTCTCTCTCTCTCTCTCTCTCTCTCTCTCTCTCTCTCTCTCTCTCTCCCCTTGGATTTTAGGAAAGAAAGGCAGCTTTATTCAAAAAGCAGGCTAGAAAGAAGATGTAGGACCATTCTCACAAATTTCATCTTGAAGGTCAGGTAAGTGTATTGAAGGGAGTGAGCATATTTGGGGTATCCAATTTTAATCTAATCAGCTAGTCTATCTAAAATAATTAGTAAATTAAGACCATTTATATTCAAAATTATTATTGAAAAGAGTATAATTGTTCCTGTCCTTATGTTGATTTTCTCCTGTTTATGTTCACCATTTACTCTTTGTACATCATTGACATTGATGGTTTAACACATTGATAATGTTTGATTCTTTCCACTTTCGTATTCATGTCTACTCTTGTGTGATTTATTCTTTCAAATGCTCTCATAATTTTGTGTGTCATTCATCCACTTCTGAGTATAAGGTTCCCTTAAGTATCTTCTACAATGCTTGTTTAGTTGTCATAAATTCCTTTAGTTTATATTTATCTTATAAGGTCTTTGTTTCTTTTTCAATTTTGAAAGGTAACTTTGCTGCTTATACTAATATTTTTGACTGTTATTTTATTTCAGGACATGAAATTCATTGTTTCATGCCCTCCTGCGATTTGCAGTGTTTACTGAGAAAACTGTTATTATTGTAATTGGTTTGTCCTTAAAGTGACTTGGTATTTCTCTCTTGTGGCATTTTTTATTTACATGGAATTGAACCCAGGGGTGCTTTACCACTGAGATGCATCCTCAGCACTTTTTATTTGTTATCTTGAGACAGGGTTTTGCTAAGTTGCCTAGGGCCTTGCTGAGTTGCCAAGACTGGCCTCAAATTTGCAATCATCCTGCCTTAGCTTTCCAAATTGCTGGTATGACAGGCATGCAACATTGTACCCAGCTCTTATAGCTTTTAACTTTCTTTCTTCATTCTGAAAATTTGCAATTTAACTATATGTATTGGAGATGTTAAATTTCTGGTAATTTTATTTGGGATTCTAATTGTCTATGAATGTCCATGTCTTTCCCAAGATTCAGAGAATTCTCCAGTTTTTTCACTGATTAGTTTTTCTATGCCCTTACTACTCAGATCTTTTCCCTTCAGTGTACCCATTTGGAATGATTGGCAATTTTTTAATTTTTACTCATTCTTTTTTGTTATATATGACAGTAGAGTCTATTTTCATATATTTATACAAGCATGGAATATATCTTATTCTAATTAGGATCCCAATCTTTTGGATATAAGCAATGTTAATATTCATTATGACATACATGCATATAATAGGAAAATTATGTCAGATTCATTCCACTGTCTTTATATTCCTATCCCTAAATCCTTCCCTTTATTCCCCTTTGCCTATTCCACTGAACTTCTATTCTTCCACTTCCCAACCCTTTTGGGGGTTAGCAGACACATATCAGAGAGAACATTTGACCTTTGTTTTGTTTTGAATTTGTTTATTTCACTTAGCATGATATTCTCTAGTTCCATCCATTTACATGAAAATGACATTATTTCATTCTTCTTTAAGGCTGAGCAATATTCCATTGTTTATATGTACCACAATGTCTTTATGCATTCATATGTTGAAGGGCATCTAGGTTATTTACATAGCTTAGCTATTGTGAATTGTGTTGTTATAAATATTGATGTAGCTGTGTCTCTGTAATATACTCATCTTAGCTCCTTTGGATATGTACCAAGGAGTGGGATAACTGGGTCAAATGGTGGTTCCATTCCTGATTTTTTTTGAGGAATCTCCATACTGCTTTCCAGAGTAGTTGAACTAAATGCAGTCCCACCAATAGTATGTGATTGTACTATTTTCCCTACATCCTTGCCAACATTTATTGTTATTTGCATTCTTAAAAATTGCCATTCTGTTTGGCATGAGGCAAAAGCTCAGTGTAGTTTTAATTTGCAATTCTGTAATTACTAGAGTTGGGTTGATTTTTTTCATGTATTTATTGAGTTCCTTTGCCCATTTATCAATTGGATTATATTTTTGTTTTGTTTTTTAGTGTTAAGCTTTTTTTGTATATCCTTAAAATTAACACCTTATTGGAGGTGTGGGTGACAAATATTTTCTCCCATATTGTATGCTTTCTATTCACACTATTGATTATTTCCTTTGCTGTGAAGATTTATACTTTTACATCATTCCATTTATTACTTTACTTATTGCACATTATGAGCTTTGTTGAGGAAGTTGGTTCCTAAGTTGACATGCTGGAGGGTTGGGACTATCTTTTCTTCTAGTAGGTGCAGGATTTATGGTCTAATACTTAGATATCTGATCCATTTTGAGTTAAATTTTGTGTAGGGTGAGAGATAGCAGTTAAATTTCTTTCTATTCATATGGATTTCCAGTTTTTTCAGCACCATTTGTTTGAGAGGCTATCTTTTCTCCAAGGTATGCTTTTGGCACCTTTTTCTAGTATAAGATAACTGTATTTATGTGGGTGTGTCTCTCTGTCTTCTATACTATTCCACTGGTCATCATGCCTGTTTTGGTGTCAATACCATGCTATTTTTGTTACTATAGCTCTATAGTATAATTTAAGGTCTGGTATTGTGATGCCTCTTTTCTCACTAAGGATTGTTTTGGCTATTCTGGGCCTCATATTGTTCCAAATGAATTTCACCACTGATTTTTCTATTTCTATGAAGAATGTCATTGGAATTTTAATAGAACTTGCATTGAATCTTTATAGCACTTTTGGTAGTATGGATATTTTTTTCAATATTAATTCTGCCTATCCAGTTGTTTTTTTTTAAAGAGAGAGTGAGAGGGGGGAGAGAGAGAGAGAGAGAGAGAGAGAGAGAGAGAGAGAGAGAGAGAGAGAGAGAATTTTTTTAATATTTATTTTTTAGTTCTTGGCGGACACAACATCTTTGTTGGTATGTGGTGCTGAGGATCGAACCCGGGCAGCACGCATGCCAGGCGAGCACGCTACCGCTTGAGCCACATCCCCAGCTCCATGCCTATCCAATTGTGTCAGAGATCATGTACATTCTTTTCATTTTTTTCTTTATTGATTTTAATATAATTTTTGGAAGAATTTTGTTTATTTTTTTCTTCTGCTTAATCTAGTATGTTATTCAAGATTTCACCTGAATTTTCTTCTACCTTACTGGGAACTATGATATCCCCACAAAAGCTCATATGTTCAAATAATGGTTCCCAATGGAACATGCTTATGAACTGGGGCTTTAGAAAATTTGGGGGGTCCTGAGACCTCTGACCTCATTAGTGTTTTAGGATTAAACCATTGAGAGCTTATTGGACTACTGAGAGTTGAGACATAGTTAAAGGAAATAGGTCACTGTGGGTGTGCCATGGAGGTGTTTATCTTTTACTTGGCCCCTTCTTTTCTCTCTGTATTTCCCATATTACATTAACTGAGCAGTTTTCCTTTGACATGCAATTTCACCATGACCTTTCTGCCTTGGAGCCAGATGACCATTGAATAAATCCTCTGAAGCTGTGAGCCAAATTAAATCCCTCATTTAGTCCCTCATTTTTTTGTCAGGTATTTTGGACAATGTAATGAAAAGCTACTAATACAGGCTTCAAATTTCAAAGATTTCCATTTGGTTGTTTTTTAAATTATCTGTTTATTCTAAATTCATTTGATTATTTATTTGTTTTCCTTTGATTTTCCTTGAGATTTAAAAAAAATCATTCTTTATGTTTGATACTGTGACACATACGAGTAATCTCAGCTATTTGAAAGGCTGAGACAGGGTTTCAAATTCAAGGACAGCCTCAGCATATTAGCAAGACCCTGTCTCAAAATGAAAAATAAAATAAAAAGGCTGGAGATATAGCACAGTGGGAAAATGCCCATGGCTTCAATCCTCAGTTTAAAATATATATATATATATATATATATATATATATATATATATATATATATATATATATATATATTCTTTTTCAATTTGGGAGGCATATCATCCAATTTAATATTTTTGGAAATTGTTAACATTATAAATATTAGGAAGTAAGACATTCATTTTTTAATATTTATTGTGATTCCATGTTGAAATTTTTGCATATCTTAGGATAGATTTCTTTTCCATGTTCATGTGAGAATCTTCTTAGTTAGAAGTCTTCTTCTGATGACACATATTGGAGTATTGGTTTGTTGTGTAATGTTTAGTTTGATTCCAATTGGACTCATAGTATAGTCTTCTGGTAGTTTCTTAGGCTACTATTTGTGGGTTTTGATACAACTTGTACAATGTTGGAGCCTGAGAGACACACTTTCTCTCTAAGTTAAGGATCACAACATGGGAGTCCCTCTGGCATTTCAGGAAGTTGTGGTGTAAGCAGCAGTGTAAATGGTGTGTATCATCTGTTCTTATACCTACTACTAAAGTAGGAGCTCCTATCAGATGATATTTCCTCAGGTACTATTGATAATGGTTCTGTTAATTGAATGCGTTCTGGTGCTGGCTTTTCCAATCATGGTGATGGGCTTGAAGTTTTAATCCCTTGTTTAGACACTGCCGTATATCCTAGTGTTTTATGGAGGAAGTACGGAGGCAATTGTTAATGTTCCTCTTCTGTGGCATTCACTTACAGTCTTGTCATCAATATGCAACCTCATAGCATGTGGGAATTAGGAATAAGGAAACTTATAGATATGGTGTGCACAACAGTTGCATTATTTCTTTCTGCTCTTGAAGTAAAGGAAAGTAAGCAGGAGCAAGCTGTTAGATTCCCTCTAGTTGCCTGCTTGGAGTTGGTTCAACTTCTGAGGGATTGGTCAAGCATTTTCTTTATGTTGAATAGTTTACCAAGATATGTGCATTACTAGATCATGGCTGGAGCAAGGTGTAACTCATTTTAGCTGGGATAGGGATGCCATTCAGTGGCAGAGCACACACTGAACATGTGCAAAGACCTGGTCTTGATCCTAAGCACCCTGAAGAAACTTTGGAAACATCAGATAAATGATAAATTAAAAACAAGAACAATAGCAACAGCAATCACTACAGAAATCAGGGTAAAAAGTAACATAGAGTGTAAAAAAAGGTTAAAAATATAACAGATTTTTTTTACAAATGGAAAAATATAAAAAATAATTCAAATTCAAATGAGGAAAAATGCAAAATAGATGAAAAATAAAGATGTTAAAAAGAAGGAATAAAAAAGAATGATTAAAAATTAGAAATATAGAAAAGAGATAAAAAGAAAACAAAGGAATATTCAGAATGTCAATTATGAGAAATACAAGCAACAATAAATTTTGGTGAGGATATGAAGAAAAAAAGCACACTTGTACATTGCTGGTGGGATTGCAAATTGCTACAACTACTATGGAAAGCAGTATGAAGATTCCTCAGAAAACTTGGAATGGAACCACTATTTGACCCAGTTGTCCCACTCCTTGATTTATACCCAAAGGACTTAAAAATCAGCATACCATAGTGATGCAGGCACATCAGTGTTTACAGCCCCACAATTCGCAATAGCTAAACTATGGAGCCTAGATGCCCTCAACAGATGAATGGATAAAGAAACTGTGGTATATATACACAATGAAATATTACTCAGCCCTAAAGAAGAATGAAACTATGGCATTTGATGATAAATGAGATAGAGCTGGGGAATAGTGTGCTAAGCCAAATAATCCAATCCCAAAGAACCAAAGGCCAAATGCTTTCTCTGATATCCAGATGTAAATTCACAACAAGGGGGTGGAGACAAGGGAAGAACAGAGGTACTTTGGGTTAGACAGAGGGGAGTGAAGGGAGGGAAGGGGGCATAGGGGTAGGAAGGAATTAATGTGGGTATTATAATGATAGACATATTACCCTATGTGCATGTATGAGTACATAACCAATGTAAATCTACATCATGTACAAGAAGAATATATGATTATATAATTATATATTTATATAATTATGATATTAATCAAAGATTTGAACTGATATTATAAATAAAGATATTCACTGAAGAATTGAAATATCACAAAATTTAAAAGAAGCAATATGTCCAATAGCTGATGATTGCTAAAATTGTGGTAGACAACACAATCTAATAATAAGCAGTCACTAAAAGCCATATTATAAGGAAAAGTGCACTTTATATTGAGTGAAACTTTGTGACATATAATTTCAACATAATTCAAATTATTTATATGCAAATATAAATGCACATGCACACCTACCTGACAATTATGCACCAAAAATTTACCAATATTTTGGCTTTTTGGGTATTCTTTGTTTTATTGTTTTCTAAAATGAAATGTGTCAATCAGAAAAATAATATATATTGTTTTGAAAAATTATATGTATTGAAATACAAATATTTAAAGGAAAAATGTAAAAGAACTCTTAAAATAATCCACATAAAACATTTAGCATGTAGTTTTATATAAAGATTAGTTAATATTATTATTACCTTCATCATTATTGATATTCAGCAGAAATAAAGTTTTTTTTTATGTACTTGCAACATGCCACTTCCTTAATGATTTAAACATTGTGCTAAAAGGATACTTAAATATATTTTAACTAAAATCCTGTATTTTATCAGTGAGTTTGCTGTGTTACATTGTTATATTGAGATGACATTGTTTTCACTGAAGGAATTGTTAAAACAGGACATTACCCTGATAATTTAGCAGGTTTTTGGACACTGGAAGCCCACAATACTACAAGTGCACTCAAGTTGTCAATTTTCAAAATATCTAGAAATTTGGGCTCAAATCACATGATATAATTCCATGGTGTTAGCTCTACTGGAACATCAGTATGAATTGGGTTATGTTAGATCTGTGAGCACCAGGATTATTGACAGAATGATTCTAAATAATGAAGGATAAATTAATGAATTAGTCTGCATCAGAAAAATAATAAAATAATTTAGATAGACAGTATCTTAGATAACTTATAATAATACCAGTCTTGCAGACATTCTTCAACTTAAAAAAGAATAATTTACAATTGAAGTGTATAAACCTTGTATGATTTCATCCATCTTTTTACTATTGTATATTGTCATGGTTGTATTAAATACATGTATCATTTTATACTCCTAACATTAGTGTATGAAAGTTCTTGTTTCCATACATCTTTCCCATTACTTACTCTCAGCAGACTTCTATTTTTACCAATACTATGGGTGTAACCTGATATTTTACTGTTGTTTTAATATGTGTTCACTAGTCCTTGGAGAGGTCAAAATATGCTTATTGGATATTTGTGTTTACTCTTCTGATAAAAGTATTGGTCATGGTTTAGAACTTTTAGAATTTATTTTCTATTCAAATTATTATTAAATTATAAGCATTATATATGTTCTCAGATTACATTCCTTTGAGTGAGTTATGAAGTTTTTGATAGAGATAATATTTTCTGAAGAAAAATGCAGGCAATTTATTAAATTGCTTATTACATGACATGGTAAATATTCAGTGATTGTCAACCATTACTATCATGAATTAAATTTTATGGTGCTAAAAGGTACATTACATAACATTTACCATTTTACCGTTTTTATATATTTATGTAAAAAATCAGTGGTTTTGAGTACATTCACATTGTTTAACCACCACCATTATTCATTATCAGAATTTTTGTTCATACCAATGATTCTGTAACAATTAAAAATGGCCTCCTATTTTACACACCCCCACCCAATTGCCTGGTAGCCTCTATTATATTTTCTTTATATAAATTTGCCTATTCTAAGTGTCTTGTATAAATGGAATCATACAATATTTTTCACTGGGCAAAATATCCTCAAGATGCATCTTTACAAAATCTGTCGCATTTTCCTTTCTTTTAAGGCTGAATTATATTCCATTTTATAGATAGATAGGTGATAGACATTTTATCATCTTGTTTATCCATTTTAAATATAGAGCATTTCACCTCTTTGTTTAAATTTATTTCTAATTGTGTCATCCTTTTTATTACTATTATAAATGGAATTCTTTTCATAATTTTTAATGAATTGTTCAGTGTTAGTGCATAGAAATACAATAGATTGTGATGCTGTATCCTGCAGATATGCTGAATTCATTTATTATATCTAAGAGTTGGGTGGGGGAATCTTTAGAGTTTTATACACATGTGATAACATCATCCACAAATAGAGAACACTTTACATTGCATGTTTTATTTTTATTTTTTAAAGAGAGAGTGAGAGAGGAGAGAGAGAGAGAGAATTTTTAATATTTATTTTTCAGTTCTCGGCGGACACAACATCTTTGTTGGTATGTGGTGCTGAGGATCAAACCCGGGTCGCACGCATACCAGGCGAGCGCGCTACCGCTTGAGCCACATCCCCAGCCCCTGTTTTATTTCTTTTCCTTAACTAATTGCTCTGGCTGGTTAGAAATAATAATGCTCTGTTGAAAAGAAGTGGCAAAAGTGAGCCTTTTTATCCTGCTTCTGAGCTTACTATAAAAGTTTTTATTCTTTCACTACTGAGTATGTTTCTGGCTGTGAGTTTATTCATGTACAATTACCCTGTATCATCTTGAGAAAGTTTCCTTCTATTCTTAGTGAATTGAATATTTTTATCAAGGTAGGGTGTTATATTTTGTCAAATATGTTTCTGTAACAATTGAGAGGACCAAAAATTTTTCCTTCATTTTATTAACACAGTGTCTTATATTTATTAACTTTATTGATTTTATTTTTTTAAATACACGACAGCAGAATGCATTACAAAACTTATTACACATATAGAGCAAAATTTTTCATATCTTTATATATAAAGTATGTTCACACCAATTCATGCCTTTATGCATGTACTCTTTTTGCATTACAAATCTTATTACACATGGATACCACAATTTTTCATATCTCTCTATATAAAGTATGTTGACACCCAATGCAAGTCTTCATACATGTACTTTAGATAATGATGTCCATCACATTCCACCATCCTTGATTGACTTTCTTATGGATCATTCTTGCATTTCAAGAATAAAACCTCTTTGGTTATGGTATCTACTGCTTTTAATATAATGCTTAACTCAGCTTTCTAATATTGAATTGAGTTAATTTCCATCAACATTCATAAGAAATATTGCTATGTGATTTTTTAATAATGTCTTCAACTTGCTTTGTCTGGCATGACTGAATAATTTTTAATTTTTAATTTAAAATTTCCTTTTAATTTTTCAAAAGATTTTGGGAAGGATTGATGTTTATTCTTGTTTAAATATCCAGGACATTTCACCAACGATGCCATCTCATCCTGGCATTGTTTTGGAAATTTTTGGGTTACTTATTCAATTTCCTTAGTAGTTTCCAGGTTTATTTGGATTTTGTATTCTTAAGTCAATTTTGGTAGCTTATTTATACATTTCATTCAGGCTATTCAATTTTTGACAGAAAAATATTAATTGCATTCCCTTTTATTATGTATTTTATAATTATATTTTATTTTATATTTATATTTTGTTTTCCTGTAAAATCAGTGGTAAAGTTTTATTTTTTATTTCTGATTTAATAATTTGTGTTTATCCCCTGCCTTTCTTTCTTTATCAGGCTTGCTCTCTTTCTTCATGGGTGTCAGTATAACAAAAAGCTTGTCAGTTTTTTCATTTCAAAGTTGTTATTTCCTGCTTCCTGGAGTTAAGTTAAACTCCAGTTAAATAAGTTAATATTTATTCTTTTTGGTTGTAGTTGGACACAATATCTTTGCTTTATTTATTTAGTTTTAAGTGGTGTTAAGGATATAAAGTTAAGCTGTTCAATGAATATCCTTTGTTTTGGACTACATTCATTTTTATCTATTAATTTCCCTCTCAGCACACTTTTCACTGTATCCCACAAGTTTTGTGTAGTAAGAAGCACCTTTCAAAGGCTGGAGGTTGTGGCTCAGCGGTAGAGCACTCACCTAGTGTGTGCAAGGCACTGGGTTCTACTGCAGTCTGGCTGGGCACAATCAGGAGCCACTTGTCAAAAGAAATTAGTTATTTTTAGAACCACACACGCCAAACAAAACAGCTCCTCAGGAAAAACCCTCAGAGCCCAACTGCCACCACCAGCTTCCCACAAGCCTCTCTCCCCACCACAAGCCTCTCCACCTCCCACAATCCTCCTGCTCTTGAGGCCGATTCGCTGGGTCGCGTGGGCGGAGCCAAAATAGTCCCCCAGTCAGCAGCTCTGTGGTCTGAAAGGGCAGGGAAACAGCCCAATGAGCATCACCGCAGAGGAGCCAATCAGCTAGATGTTGCTGGGACTCTGTGAGCCAATCATCAGCTGGCAGTCTGAAAGTTTGCTGGGGCCCCTTCAGCTGTGGCTCTCAACAGGTTTGATCTTCAGCACCACATAAAAATAATAAACAAAATAAAGGTATTGTGTTATCTACAACTAAAAAAAATTTAAAAATGAATCACCTTCCTACTTTGAGAAATGAAGTGATCCTATATTGTCTGAAAAGCTTATGCTTTTCTGTTTCTTAATCAAGTATTTTAGGATGATATGAGGCAGAATTTGTTTTTTCTTTCCTCATATTTATATCCCATATCTCAGCACCACTTATTCAAAAAATAATTCCTTAGTAATCCATACAGTCAACTCTGCCACAGATCTAATGTTCATGTATTAATAGAAGGATTTCTAATATGTTTTCTGTTATGTCACTTTATTTGTCCATCTCATTGTCATATTACACTGCCTACACTCTCTTTGTCACTGTAAGTTTAAACAAGTTTTCATAACTAGAAGAGCAATTAATTCCTCCCACTTTCTGCTTCTTCAAGAATGTCTTGGCTGTCATGGCCATTTTTACTTCCATGGAAATTTTAGAATCAGCTTGTCAATTTCCTGAAAGAATGGTTTGTTTTTGTTTTTCTGTAAGTACATTACATCTATAGGTCAATTCAGGAAATATCAATATCTTTAAAATATCATTTCCAATTCTTAAACATGATACATGTTTTAATAATTTGGTATTCCTTAATTTTGTAAATAATATATAAAAAGTTTTTTCCAGTAAAAGGGTCTTACATGTATTTTAAAAGATTTATTCATGCATATATATGGAGTATATTAGTCATATTTTTGACTGTTTTGTTATATGAAAGAACCACTAAGTTTTTTAATATTTATTTTTAGTTGTAGTTTGACACAATACCTTTATTTGTTTATTTTTATGTGGGAGTAAAGATTTGCTCCCATAATGTAAGCTCTCTATTCAACTCACATGTGGTGCTAAGATCAAACCTAGGGCCTCACATGTGCAAGGTGAACATTCCACTGTTGAGCTATAACCTCAGCCCCGAACCATTAAATTTTACATAGAGTCTTATGCTAATCTCATCTATTCACCTTATTATCTTTCAATTTTGATTTTCTGCATATTGTTTTTAATGAGTTTATTTTCTTCCTTTCCAGTCCTTATACATTTTATTCCACTCTCTTCTTCTATTGTGCTGATTAGAACTTCTAGCAAAATTTTCAATAGAAATTATAATAGAAATCATTCTTTCTTCTGTATCTTGATATCAAAGATAACATTCTCAATGTGTAAATGAGATGTATCATCTTGTGGAATTCTTTGCTAAATATCCCCTTTAGATTAAGAAAATTCTCTTTTCAGCCAGGATTTTAGCTCAGTGGTAGAGCACTTGGCAAGTATGGGTGAGACACTGGATTTGATTATCAGCACCACATACAAACAAACGAAACTATATATATATATATGAAAGTGTACTTTTGTTATTACTAAGAGTTTTGTTTGGTTTTTAGTCATAAATTAATGCTGATTTTTTTAGATTGTCAGAAAGCCTTTATTTTATTTGTTTCATTTTTTCAGCTCAAAAGGTTTTATTTTATTTTTTATTTGTATGTGACAGTGGAATGCATTACAATTCTTATTACACATATATAGCACAATTTTTCTTATTTCTGCTTGTATACAAGTATATTCACACCAATTTGCGTCTTCATACCCATACTTTGGATAAAAATGATCATCACATTCCACCATCATTAATAACCTCTTGCCCTCTCCCTTCCTCTCTAACCTCTTTGCCCTATCTAGAGTTCACCTATTCCTCCCATGCTCCCTCTCCCTATCCCACTATGAATAAGCCTGCTTATATCAAAGAAAACATTTGGCATTTGGTTTTTCAAGATTGGTTAAATTCAATTAGCACTATCTTCTGTAACTCTGTCCATTTACCTGCAAAGGCCATGATTTTATTCTCTTTTATTGCTGAGTAATATTCCATTGTGTACATATGCTACATTTAAAAAAAAATCCGTTCATCTATTGAAGGGAATCTAGGTTGCTTCCACAGTTTAGCTAGTGTGAATTGTGCTGCTGTAAACATTGATGTGTCTGTGTCCCTATAGTATGCTTTTTGAAGTCCTTTGGGTATAGACCAAGGAGAGGGATAGCTGGGTCAAATGGTGGTTCCATTCCCAGTTTTCCAAGAAATTTCCATATAGCTTTCATATTGGCTGAACTAATTTGCAGTCCCACCAACAGTGTATGATGGTACCTTTTCCCCCACATCCTCTCCAGCACTTATTGTTGTTTGTCTTCATAATAGTTGCCATTCTGACTGGAGTGAGATGAAATCTTAGAGTGGTTTTGATTTCCATTTCTCTAATTGCTAGTGATGATGAACATATTTTCATATATTTGTTGATTGATTGAATACCATCTTCTGAGTAGTGTCGGTTCAGGTCTTTGGCACATTTATTGATTGGGTTATTTTTTTGTTGTTGTTTAGTTTAGCTTTTTGTATTCTTTATATACCGGAGAGATTAGTGGTTTATCTGATGTGTGAGGAGTAAAGATTTGCTCCCAAGATGTAAGCCCTCTATTCAACTCACAGATTGTTTCTTTTGCTGAGAAGAAATGTTTTAGTTGTAATCCATCCAATTTATTGATTCTTCATTTTAATTCTTGCACCACAGGAGTCTTATTAAAGGAAGTTGAGGCCTAATCCCACATGATGGAGATTAGGGCCTATTTTTTTTCTTCTATTAGATGCAGGGTATCTGGTTTTATTCCTAAGTAAGTCCTTGATCCATTTTGAGTTGAGTTTTGTGCATGTTGAGAGATAGGGGTTTCATTTCATTTTGTTGCATATGGATTTCCAGTTTCCCCAGCACCATTTGTTGAAGAGGGTATCTTTTCTCCAATATATGTTTTTTGATGCGTTTGTCTAGTATGAGATAACTGTAGTTTTGTGGGTTAGTCTCTGTGTCCTCTATTCTGCATCATTGGTCTACCAGTCTGTTTTGGTTCCAATACCATGCTGTTTTTGTTACTATTGCTCTGTAGTATAGTTTAAGGTCTGGTATAGTGATGTCACCTGCTTTAATCTTCCTGCTAAGAATTGTTTTAGCTATTCTGGGTCTCTTGTTTTTCCAGATGAATTTCATGATTGCTTTTTCTATTTTGATAAGGAATGTCCTTGGAATTCTGATCAGAATTGCATTAAATCTGTATAGTGCTTTTGGAAGTATGATCATTTTGATAATATCAATTCTGCCTTTCCAAAAGCAAGGTGGATCCTTCCATCTTCTAAGATCTTCTTTGATTTCTTTATTTAGGGTTCTGTAATTTTCATTATATAGATCTTTCACCTATTTCGTTAAGTTGATTCTCAAGTATTTTTTTTTTAGAGGCTATTGAAAATCGGGTAATTTTACTCGTTTCCCTGTCTGAGGATTTGTCACTGATATACTGAAATGCCTCTGATTTATGGATGTTAATTTTATATTCTACTACTTTGCTGAATTCATTTACTAGTTCTAGAAATTTTCTGGTGGAACTTTTAGGTCTTCTAGGTATAGAATCATATCATCAGCAAATAATGCTAATTTGAGTACTTCTTTTCCTATGTGTATCCCTTAATTTCTTTCACATAATTGCTCTGGCCAGTATTTCAAGAACTAGTTTAAATAGAAGTGGTAAAAGAGGGCATCCCTGTCTTGTTCCAGTTTTTAGAGGGAATGGCTTCATTTTTTCTCCATTTAGAATGATGTTGGCTTGGGGCTTTGCATAGACAGCCTATATGATATGTTCCAGTTATCCCTAGTTTTTTTCTAGTGTTTTGAACGTAAAGGGGTGCTGTATTTTGTGAAATGCTTTTTCTGTGTCTATTGACATGTTCATATGATTCTTTAAGTCTATTGATGTGATGAATTACATTTATTGATTATTATATGTTGAACCAATCTTGCATCCCTGGGATGAATCCCACTTGATCATGGTGGGATGTTGATGCCTTCAACATTTTCTATTTTATTGGATATTTTTGTATTGGATTTGCCAGAATTTTGAGAATTTTTGCATATATGTTCATTAGAGATATTGGTCTGAAGTTTTCTTTTCTTTTCTTTTCTTTTCTTTCTTTCTTTCTTTCTTTCTTTCTTTCTTTTTCTTTCCTTCTTTCTTTTTTTTTAATGTGTCTTTGCCTGGTTTTGGAATCAGAGTGATATTGGCCTAATAGAATGAGTTTGGAAGTGCTGACTCTTTTTCTATTTCCTGAAATAAATTGAAGAGTATTGGTATTAGTTCTTCTTTAAAGATCTTGTAGAACTTGGCTGTGTATTGGTCTGGTCCTAGGCTTTTGTTGGTTGATAGACTTTTGATGTTATCTGCTATTTCGTCACTTGAAATTGATCTGTTTAAATTGTGTATATCATCCTGATTCAATTTGAGCAAATTATATGACTCTAGAAATTTGTGAATGCCTTTGATATTTTCTGTTTTATTGGATTATAAGATTTCAAAATAATTTCTAATTATCCTCTGTATTTCTGTAGTGCCTGTTGTGATATTTCCTTTTTCATCATGAATGTTAGTTATTTCAGTTTTCTCTCTCTTTCTCTTTGTTAGCATGGCTAAGAGTCTGTCAATTTTATTTATTTTTTTTCAAAGATCCAATTTTTTGTTCTGTCAACTTTTTCAATTGTTTCTTTTGTTTTAATTTAATTGATTTCAGCTCTGATTTTAATTATTTCCTGTCTTCTGCTGATTTTGTTGTTGATTTGTTCTTCTTTTTCTAGGGCTTTGAGATGTAACATTAAGTCATTTATTTGTTGACTTTTTCTTCTTTCAAGGAATGAACTCCATGCAATGAACTTTCCTCTTAGAACTGCTTTCATAGTGTCTCAGACATTTCAGTATAGTGTATCTGTGTTCTCATTCACCTCTAAAAACGTTTTAATATCCTCCTTGATGTCTTCTGTAACCCATTGTTCATTGAGTAGCATATTATTTAGTCTCCGGGTGTTGGAGTGGATTCTTTTTCTTATTTTATAATTGATTTCTAATTTCATTCCATTATGGTCTGATAGAATGCAGGGTAGTATCTGTACTTTTTTATATTTGCTAAGAGCTGCTTTGTGGTATAGTTTATGGTCTATTTTAGAGAATGATCTATGTGCTGCTGAGAAGAAAGTGTATTATCTCATTGAAGGATGAAATATTATATATATATATATATATATATATCAGTTAAGTCTAAGATATTAATTGTATTATTGAGTTCTATAGTTTCTTTGTTCAGCTTTTGTTTGGAAGATCTATCTAATGATGAAAGAGGTGTTTTAAAGTCAATCAAAATTATTGTGTTGTGGTCTATTTGACTCTTGAACGTGAGAAGAGTTTGTTTGATGAACATAGATGCTCCATTGTTTGGGGCATATATATTTATAATTGTTAAGTCTTGTTGGTGTATAGTTCCCTCGAGCAGTATGTTGTGCCTTTTTTTTATCCTTTTCAATTGACTTTTGTTTGAAGTCTGCTTTATTTGATATCAGGATGGAAACCCATGCTTGCTTCCACAGTCCATGTGAGTGGTATGATTTTTCCCAAACCTTCACCTTCAGTCTGTGGATGTCTTTTTCTATGAGATGAGTCTCTTGGAGGCAGTATATTGTTGAGTCTTTTATTTGTATCCAATCTGCTAGTCCATGTCTTTTGATTGCTGACTTTAGGCCATTAACATTCAGGGTTATTATTGAGACATGATTTGTATTCCTAGCCTTTTTTAAAAATTTTTGTTATTTAACATGACTGGGTTTCTCTCTGAATAGAATTTCCTTTAGTGTAATCCCTCCCTCTGCTGATTTTCATAGTTGTTTTTCATTTCCTCTTCTTGGAATATTTTGCTGGGGATGTTCCGTGGTGCAGGCTTTCTAGTTGTAAGTTTTTTAAATTTTTGTTTACCATGGAAGGATTTTATTTCATCATCAAATCTAAAGCTTAGTTTTGCTGGATATAAGATCTTGGTTGGCATCTATTTTATTTCAAAGCTTGGTATATGTTGTTCCATTATCTCCTGGCTTTGAGGGTCTGGGTTGAAAAATCTGCTGAGATGCAAATTGGTCTTCCCTGATATGTGATCTGATTCTTCTCTCTTGCAGCTTTTAAGATTCTATACTTATTCTGTATGCTAGGCATTTTCATTATAATATGCCTTAGTGTAGCTCTATTGTAATTCTGTACATTTGATGTCCTGTATGCCTCTTGTATTTGGTTTTACAATTCATTCTTCATGTTTGGGAATTTTTCTGATATTATCTCATTGAAGAGATTGTGCATTCCTTTGGTTTGAAACTCTGTGCCTTCCTCTATCCCAATAACTCTTAGATTTGGTCTTTTGATGCTGTCCCATAATTCTTAGATGTTCTGTTCATGGTTTCTAACTATCTTCAGTGTGTGATCAGCTTTATTTTTAGGTTGTATACTTTGTCTTCATCATCTGATGTTCTTTCTTCCAAGTGATCTAGTCTATTGGTTATATTTTCTATTGAATTTTTTATTTGATTTATTGTATCTTTCATTTCAAGGATTTCTGACTGTTTTTTTTTTAGAGTCTCTCTTTCTCTCTTGAAGTGATCTTTTGCTGCCTGTATTTGCTCTCTTATTGTTGGTGTGATCAATTTTTGTCTGTATTTGCTCACCTAGGTCATTCTTTAATTTACAGATCATTTTAATTACGAACATTCTGAACTCCTTCTCTGATATTTCATTAAATTTGCTGCCTGTGGGTTTTCTTATTATAGATTCCTGGTTTGCATAGGACACTTTCCTCCTTTGTTTTTTTTTTTTAATGTTTTATATGTGTCTTCCTTTCTTGCAGTGTGGATCTGAGATATTACAGTTTCTTCCCTATATTCTGGAAGTACCCATGCAGATTGTCTGTACCTCACATTGGTGTTGGGCTTCTGGGTTCTGTTGGTGTCCCTCAATGAATGCTACTGCATCCTGGATCTGGGTCCTGTGCAAGTTAGTGTGGGTAAATCTGGGCCTCTGGGCTTGACCTCCCTTGGTGGTTGAGAGCAGGGGTCCAGAGAGGGCTGCTGAGAGTGGTCTGGTGTGTATCTTAGTTCCCTGGGTAGTCTGCTGATCTGAAGGGGTGGTCCTGCACCAGAGGTTGGAAGGGGTGATCTTGCACCAGATGCTAGGCTCTGGTGGGTGTCTGTCCTTCCGGGGGAGGGGTGAACTCGGTCTACTGAGAGCATAGGTTCTGTGAGGGCTGGTGTGGGTGGTCTCTAATGCTGAATTTTATCCAATGATTTTTATCTATCCTAATTATTTCATGAATATTTTAGATTTGTGAAAGTGGTCAATTACATTACTCAGTTTTCTAATATTAAACATACATTTTTTTCCAGGAATAAGTCTAATTGAGAATGATATATCATCATTTTATTTTATCATTTTTATTGTCATATTATGTTTATATTTAGGAAGTATATATATCTATGTTCATGAGTGATATTGCCTTTAATTATATTTTTCATCCTGGACTGGATGGATTTTAGTGTCATGGATATTCTGTTCTCATAAAATTAGTTGAGTAGGTTCCCTATTTTTCCTATTCTCTCATCGAGTTTTTGTAATATACAAAAATATTAAACCACCTAAACCTGGAGCTTGTGGGTCAAAAGTTGGACAATTTATTCTTTTTTAAATTTTTAATTTTTTAAACTTGTTTATAGACCTTTATTTACTTATTTATTTGTGGTGCTGAGAATCAAACCCAGTGCCTCACACATGCCAGGCAAGTGTGCTACTATTCATTTTTATTAGTGGCCATAGTGCTATTCATGTTTTATATTTGAATCTGAGTAAATTTTGAACATTTTTATTTTTGAGAGAATTTTTCCATTTCTTCTGAATTTTCAAAATTACTGGCATAATGTTATTTTCTTAAATTTCTAATGTAGTGACAATTCTTTTATTTTAACTCCAGATATTGGCTGTCTCCTCCAATTCATTCTTTCTATCTCCCCAAACTCTCTATCTGAATAAGTATTTCCAGAGAACATTTCATATATAATATCAATTCTTTGAATTTTGTGGACAAATCTTTTGCTTCCCAAGTTATAATAGGCAAGTATTTTTCCAAAGGTTTTGAAAATTAATGGCATAAAACACCACATTTCCGGTCCCTGATTTCAGATTTCATACTAGCCAATAGCCAGCCTCTTAAGCAAAGCTATTCATTTTATATTCTATCATGCTTTCATTCCACTTTAAGATACAGATTCTATATTACCCAGAAAAAACTTCAAAGTACACTTCTTGTACTTTTTAAAAGAAATTTGTAGGTATGAGTTGATGGGTTCAGTTTTATTTTTGGTTGGGAATATTGGATGGACTTCATTATTTTATTCAAATCTATATATTTACTGATATATATATATATATATATATATATTAGTTTTATGGATTAATTGCATGTTTTTTTCTATTTATTCATGTATTTTTGTCAATGTTGGCTTTATACATCTTAAAGCTATGCTATTAAATATAAGCAAAATCATTTTTTATATTAACATGGTAAATTAAAACTTCATTGTCATGAAATGACTTACATGACCTACAATAATGTTTTCTAAATCAAGGTTTTTTATATAGTTGTACTATTTTTAAAGAATAAAATAATTTGAAATGCTAATAACACAAATAATAAATAAATACACAGTAGAATGTTATTTAGTTTAACATTTAGTTATTTGGCATTTATTTATTTTAAATAGCAAATAAAATTGAATATATTTATCTTATATAATATATTGGTTGGAAATATTTAAACATTCTAGAATGGTTCACTTAAGCTGATTTACACACACATTACCCCATGTACTTTCTTTGGGGTGAGAATATTAAAATCTACCTTCTTAGCAACTTTGGTGGAAATAACACGCATTAACTATAGTGACTATTTTATGTAATAAACCTCATGAACTTGTTTCTCCAATCTAACTGAAATTTTAAATCCTTTGATCAATGTCTCTCCAACATATCTATCAGCCACTGATAGTTTCCATTCTATTCTATACATCTTTATATAAATGAGATTATGCAGTATTTGTCCCTTTGTTCTTGACTTATTTCACTTCACATAATGTTCCTCAGGTTCATCTAGGTTTTCACAAATGGTAGAATTTCCTTCTTTTTAAAGTGAAATGCTATTTAATTGTGTACATCCATCATATTTATCAGTTCATCTATTGTCAAACAATTTAGGTTGATTCCATATATTGGCTATTGTAAATTATTTTTGAATATATTCAAAATTTTTTTCATAGTGATTGTGCTAATTTACATTCTCACCAAGACAGTAAAGGTTTTATTTTATTTATTATTCTTACCAGCATTTTTTTGTTTGCTTCTTTGTTGATAGTCATTCTATCTGAGGTGAAATGATATCTTACTGTGGTTTTGATTGGCATTAGTGAGGCTGAACATTTTTTCATATAACTATTGCCTGTTGGGATGTCCTCTACTTGTCCATTTTTTGAATCACTTTTCCATTTTTTGTTTGTTTGCTTTGCTATTAACTTGTTTGAATTTTTGAATTTGTTATGTATTCTGGATATCAATCCCTTTTCAAATGTGTAATTTGAAAATATTTTCTCTCATTCTGTAGGTTGAATTTTTACCTGATTATTGTTTCCTTTTAAATTTGGCCGTTTTTGCCTATTTTTGTTTTTGTTGCCTGCCTATTTAAGGACATATCCCCCCAAATCATTGCCCAGACCAATTTAATGAAGCTTTCCCCTCATATGTCCTTCTAGTAGTTTCACTGTTTCAGTGGTACATAACTAATATTGAGTTGATTTTTGTATATTCGATGAAATAAGGGTCAATTTTATCCTTCTCTAGGTTGTTACCTAGTTTCCCCAAGCTCACTTATTGAAGATACAGTCCTTTCCCCATTGTGTTCTTGGCAATGTTACTTTCCATTGAAATCTTGGTGGAAGCTTCCATAATCCCCTAACTCCAGAATTCTGCATTCCTCAGAACCAGCACCACATGGTTGACACCAAGGCCTGCTTCCATCTCCAACAGTTGCCAAGTCTCCAGAGTCTGTGACTGTAACAGCCTCTGAGTACCTGGGTGTCTGAGCCTGGTGATGTGCATAAGCTTTTTAGGTGGATTCTGTTGCACTTATTCTTTGTTTTATTTGTTGACTTTAGGGATCATGTTAAGGAATTTGTGGGCTGTATGATTGTGTGGGAGTGTTGTGCCTACATTTTCTTTGAGCAGATTCTGAGATTCTAGTCTGATTCCTCTCTTTGGTCCACTTTTGACTTTTAAACAGAGTGAGAGACTGGGATCATTTCATTTTTCTACATGTGGATATTTAATATTCCTGGCACCATTTGTTACAAAAGCTATCTTTTCTCCAATATATGTTTTTGGCACCATTATGGAGGGTCAGATGACTATATCCATATGGATTTTTCCATGAGTCTTCTATTTTATTTCATTGGTCTTCATGTTTGTTTTGAAAAATCATCTATTTTTAAAATTTTTAATGCTACATTATGGTTCTCCTTAATAGTGGGATTTGTTGCTACATATTTGTACATGTACACAAAATAATGATATAATTTTTCATTATCATTTCCCAATATTTAATGCCAGCACCACACTTTTTTGATCACCATAGCTTTGTAGCATATTATTAATTCATTTGTGTGGTGCCTCTATCTTGTTTCTCTTGCTCAATTATTGCTTTGTGTGTTTTTTTGGGGGGGGAATCTTTTGTGGTTCTCTCTGAATTTCTAAATTGTCAAACTACTATTTAAAATTGTTTTCATGATATTAATTTTTTGTACTCATTTACTTCCAAACATTCCTTAGCCTTAGATTTTAGATGATATTTTTAAAATCTTGTTCAATTTTGGCACTATAATCCTATACTTTCTTCCTTCAAACTGGAGCTTTAATTCCTTTACACTTAATGTAATCATTAATCACCTGTAAGCAAAAAATACCATGTATCAGAACAGTTCCTTTTCTTTATTTATGGACACAATACCTTTACTTTATCTATTTATTTACTTTTTAAATTCTGTTGAGGACTGAACCCAGGGCCTCACATGTGCTAGGTAAGTGCTGTATCACTAAGCTATGACTCCAGTCCCCCTTTTTCTTTTTCTTATGCTTGTTTACATTTAAGTCATTTAAAATTTTAATGTTTCTTTATGATATTTGGAAATCATGCATTTTATTCACCTTTAGTATTTTCATAATTAATTATAATATCTATATTTTAAAAATCATAGTCCAAATTTAAAGAAAATTTTGCATATGTTTATTACAACATTGTAGTTATGAACAGAAGTTGGGTTCATTTTGATAAAGTCATACATTAATAGTATTTGTTTTACTCCATTGCAGGCCTCAATCCCAGTTCCCCTTTCCCTATTCTCTCTCCTCTACTGTATTGATCTCCCTTTTGCTCATTCATTATTTACTTTTTATTGGTGCAATATATGTGTGTGTGTGTGTGTGTGTGTGTGTGTGTGTGTGTGTGTATATATATATATATATATATACACATATTTTGTTTCTGCATTTTTCCCTTTTCTGTCCCTCCTCTCTCCCTTTCATCTTCTTTCCCTTTTCCACTGATTTTCACTATGTAGATATCATATACTATGCCCACCAGCCACCTGCCTTCTTTGTCTTAATTTGTTCTACCTTGCACATATGAGAGAAAATATTTTGTTACCATCAAGAGGTGCCAAGTTTGTTGTCTCCATTCAGCAAAGAATTGAAGAACAGAAAACGGAAATAGCAAGCTAGAAGTAGATTTATAGAAAAGAGCTAGAGAAACAGAGATAGACATCTCTGAAAAGAATGGGCCCCATATCTGAGAATCCTGCAGAGGAATTTTGCCTTTTTTTATGGTTCCTGGAATTTTGTCTTCTCCTCTCCTGTCCACATGCTCCTCACAATTATTGTCTGGTGCCTCCTCTGTCAATACAACTGCTTTATTTTTTCCATTGTATCCCCTGCTTAGGAGCACAAGTACAGAACTGTCTAATTGGCTCCCCACTTGTGTCCACAAGTGATTTCACCAAGCTGGAAGCTGACCTCGTCAGAAGACCCTCTCCATGTTCCTTTGTTCTTGCCCTGCCCACAAACACCTCACTGACCAACTTTCCCTTACTACCTAAGCCCTTCTATAGCTCCCTAAATTTGACCCTTGATTTTCTGATTCTGGCTCATTTCACTTAGCATCATGTTCTCAAGTTCCACCATTTTCAGAAAAATGCCATAATATCATTATTTTTTATGGCTGAGTAAAACTTCGTTGTGTACATATAAGACATTTTCTTAAGCTACTCATCTACTGATATTTATTATGGCTGATTCCCTAATGTGTCTATTGTGAATTTTGCTGCTATGAAGTGGATGTATCACTATAGTATGCTGGTTTTAGTTCTTCTGGATAAATGGCAAGGAGTGGAAAAGCTGTGATATATGATGGTAATATTTCCTTTTTGAGGAATTTCCATGGTGCTTTCCAGTCTTCCTGTACTAATTTGCAGTCACACCAACAATGTATCAGTATGTTTTTATACACACAGCCTCACAAACAATTTTTATTATTTATTTTCTGATAGTTGCCATTCTGATTAGAGAGAGAAGAAATCTTAGTATACTTTTGATTTTGCATTTCTCTGGTTGCTAGGGATGTTGGATCTTCTCATATATTTCTTGGGGATTTGTGTTTCACCTTTTGAAAAATGTCTGCTTAGTTCTTTTGTCCTTTATTATTGCATTGTTTGTTTGTTAGATGTTAGGTTTTTTTATATTTGATATTATTATGCATATTACTGGAGCTCCTCTTAGAGGAGCAGCTGTCAAAGATTTTCTCCCATTCTTTAGCCTTTCTCTTCAGATTCTTAATCATTTTCTTTGATGTGTGCAAGCTTTTAACTTAATGCTGCCCCACCTATTGATTCTTGTTTTATTTGTTGATCATTAGTGGTCTTGTAAAGGAAGTCAGTCCCTGCACCAATATAATAGAGTTGACCCTATATTTTCTTCTAGAAGTTATAAAGTATCTGGTCTAATGCTTAAGTCTTTGATCCACTTGTATGTAGCATTTGTGTAGGATGAGCGATGGGGATCAAGTTTCATACTTCTACATATGGATACCAGTTTTCCCAGCATCATTTGTTTAAAAAAAAGGTCTTATCTTTATCCAACATATATTTTTGGCTTTTTTGACAAGTACAAGAAAGGTGTAAGTGTGTGAATTTGTCTCTTTTATTCTATTCCATTGGATTTCATGTATATTTTGATGCCAATATCATGCTGCTTTTATTACTATAGCTCTCTAGTATAATTTGAGATTGGGTGTTGTGAGGCTTTGTGCATCACTCTTCTCGCTTAGGATTGTACTGGTCATTTTGGTCTCTTTTTATTACAAAGGAATTTCAGGAGTTTTCTTTTAATTCTATGAATAATTTAATTGTTATTTTTTTGGTAACTATTGGATCTGTATATGTATTTGCTAGTATGGCCGTTTTGACAATATTATTTCTGCTTATTAAATTTCCTGTGAGATCTTCTCATATTCTATGGTCTTCTTCAAATAATTTTCTTCTTCTATAATTTTCATTGTATAGATATTTAACCCTTTTTGTTAAATTAATGTCCAATATTTTATTTTTTGATGTGATTGTAAATGGAATGATTTTCCTGATTTCTTTCTCAGCAGACTCACTGTTGGAGTATATGAAATCTATTAATTTTTGAGTGCTCATTTAGTATCCTGCTACTTTGAAGAATCCATTAATCAGCTCTATAAATATCTGTGAAGTGGTTTTGAGTCTTCTTCTAAATATAGGATCATGTCATCTGCCAACAGAGATATTTGACCTCTTCTTTTCCTATTCGTATCTTGTTAGTTTCTTTCTCTTGTCTGATTGCTCTGGCTAGAGTTTCAAAAACTATATTAAATAGAAATAATGAGAGTAAACATCATTTTCATGTTTCTGATTTTAGAGGAAATGCTTACAGTTTTTGTCTACTCAAAGGATGTTTGATTAGGGTTTGTCATCTATAGCATCATAACGTTGAGATTGGTTTTTTCTATCCCTAGTTTTGCCCAGTATTTTTAACATGAATGGATGTTGGATTCTATCAAAGACATTTTCTGCATCTATTGAGATAATTATATGATTTTTGTCCTTAATTCTGCTTAAGTGGTTAATTACATTTATTTGTTTTTATATGTTGAAGCAATCATCCATCCCTGGGATGACACACACTTGATCATGGTATATTATTTTATTGATGGGGTTTTGAATGTAGTTTGCTAATATTTTATGATGGAATTTTGCAACTATGCTCCTAAGGGATAATGTTCTGTTGCTGCTTTTTTTCAGATATGGACTTAGGATGTACTAACATTTGGGGCATATATATTCACTATCATTATGTCTTCTTGTTGGATTGTTATCTTTACCAGGATGTAGTGGTCTTCTTTATCTATTCTAATAAACTTTTTGCTTGAAATCTTCTTTGTGAGATATGATAATAGCTACTTCTACTTGTTTGTATACTATTCTTAATTATTTTTATTTTTATTTCTTTTCTGTGAACCTTAAAGAGCTCTAAGAAATAAATTCCTAAAAATTGAATCTCACAAGATGACATGAATATTCCTTCATCTAGCAAATATTATTTAGAGTCATTCACATATTTACTATCTTATTTTCTTTCATCACTTTTACGCTTTCACAATATTTCTTAAAACTTTTCTTTTTGAAGGTTGTGTCTTTCAATTTATTTTCGTTTGATAATAATTTCATTTTCAACACTACTTCAAAGAAATTATCAATAGATATAGAATTCCAGATTGAATATTATTTTCCCAGAACAAGGATTGTACCATTCCATCATCTTTGTGGTGTGTTTAGATATAGAGTATAACCAAAAGCTCATGTGTGAGAAAATGTAAGAACATTCAGAAAGAAATAATTAGATTATGAATATTTTTACCTAATAAGTGGATTAATATACTGATACAGATTAACTTGATGGTAACTGAAGGGAGGTAGAGTGTGACTAGAAGAGATAGGTCACTAGGCATGTGTCTTTGGGGTTAATATTTTGTCCTTGATGAATGGAGCTTTCTCTTTACTTCCTGATTGTCATATTCTGAGATACTTTACTCCTCCATGTCCTTCTGCCAAGATATTCTGTCTGACCTTGGGCCCAGAGTGATGGAGTCAACCAACCATGGACAGAATCTCTGAACCCTTAATCCATGGTCAGCCAACTCCATCACAGTTTACCCTTACCCTGAGTCATCTAAACTTTGATAACCTGACTTATAAAATTTATGTTTTTTGAGATTCCCAAATACTTTCAGGGCTAAAGCAGCTTCTGTGCTCTCATTGCATGTTTGGGTTTTCACTCTCCCTTCATTTTTTCCTGATAATTATGAGCTTTCTTTGATTTATTCATTGCTTCTAAAGATTTTTAAAATACATGGTTTGATCCAATATTTTGTTTTTTCCCCTACAATAGGCTTATTGGAATAACTTAACATTTTATTACCAAATTCACAGTATTTCTCTTAATTTCTTAGAAAATTAGCTATGCATTTAAAATAATGTTGCAACTTTTCCATCATTTGTAGGTGTAATGTAGAGAGAACATTTTCATAATGCCCCAAATGGAAGTCTACCCAGCTTATATTTAATGAATCTCTCGTTATACATGTAGAAAAAAATGTTCCAATGAGCTAGGCCAACTGTGTGGAGTCAGTCTCAACTCTACTCTTCTCCTTCAGCCCAGTACCTCAGCTAAGAGAAGCCTGAGGTGCCTGTAATGTGCTTCCTTTTACCTGAGTTATTTTCATAGAGCAGAGTTTTGCAAGGTGATGGGGATTGAACTCAGAGTCTTTCACATGGTGGCAAGTACTGTGCCCATGGTATAAATCCCCAGACCCAGCAGAATTTTAAAAATCTGTCCATGGGTATTATCCTAGTCCAGTGTTTCTTACTCCTATCTTACTACATCAACCACTTGGGAAGTAAGACAAAGTGTACCAGTTTAGTACTTTTTTATATTTCCTTAACTTAAATTTATAAAAGTTTCTCCCTGAAACTATTTTTATGCCTAATTGTATGTCTTTTGAGTTCTCCATTTTGTCTTAATCATTATTTCTTTTCCTGTAGAGTATAATGCAGAGGGTGAGTGGGTGGTAGTGTGGTAGTGGATGAAGAATTTTAAGCATTTAATTCCTCTAAGGAGTGAGTGTTACCAAAATTAGTTCTGTATTATAGTATGGGAAATCTACATTATATTACATTTGATTACTGTTAAGAGACATCCAATTTCATGGCCTCTGGGTCATTTATAGTATCTCAAAAATGTCATGCTTGATAGGAGTTTACATTTCACCCTAGTAGTTCCTTTTTTGCTCTGCTTTCTGGAATCTGGAATTTACCTTCAGCTATTACCTCAGGATAAAAAGTTCATATTTCTAGAAATCCCTTGTTACATTTGGAATGCCAAAAGTATTCTCACCTTTCTTCTTTTGTCAGGTTATGGTATTACCTTTTAGAAATCTGTGGTAATATCATCATCTAATATATGCTATAATTCAGATGGTGATGTAATTCAGATAAAAATGTCTTTGTACATAGAAGGTAGGCACTAAAATGGAATAATATCCATACTTTAACAATTCAGTCACTCTCTAAATTTGTAGTTACTTAATGATAAGTACACTTAATCCTACTTGCATACGATCTAGAATTTTTCCATGTGTATAAGCAATTTCATTTGTCCTGCTACTATGTTCATTCAAGATTTATAAAATAAATAACATGCTCTATCTATTCATCATCTGATAATGTCTTAACCTTCTTAAGGTCTTCATTTAATGTAATGTTTAATTCTTTCTGAAAATTTAACATTTATCATACCTTAAAAGTGTATTATTTTCAGGAGGCATTTAAGACTACAATCACTTAATACCACAAATATACATGTCCAAACTGAAAAATGAATAAAATTTGTGTTTCCTTCTACCCTTTCTATTTAACATCCACCTCCATTAATCTTCCATTCCTTATATAATCTTAATGCCTACCAGGTCTTTCCCTCTACTCCTCATCTAATAAAAAGGCAAATTTGCTACTGTTAAATTTTTTCATAGCATGTAATAATGATGTAAGAAATTGTTTATTTTTCTCTCATTTTTCTAGGGAAATATGAACACTGCAGGAAGTTGTCAGTTCCCACCCCAGGCCCAGGTAACAAATGTACAACAACGAACACTGGGTAAAGATTCCAATTTCCTGAGGAGCAAGGTATCTGGAACTTTCTTACTAAATTTTTAGTGACCTCAAGTAATTCTGGAAACTCTATATGCTTTGAAATTATAAAGCTTATAATGATCTGACTCAATGCCTTTAGCCTTGACCCTTCCATTATCGTAAGCATTCCTCAGGTTGGAGGTGATAGTGGATTATTTAATGCAGCTTGGGGCCCCTGACATCTGGATTCACCTGTACCACCAGTCCAAGGCCACTGGATGCAGGCCACCTTTTCCTGACCTCTCAACCTACCATTTCCTTTTTGAGTATAAAAATGAATATTTAACTTTTTCCATGTATAATGCCTGAAACCCTAAAATTGCAGCTAGTCTTTTATTCATTTTTTCACTCATTCAACAAATATTTATTGAGTGCTTACATTGTACCAGACAATGGTTCAACTTCTTGGAATGCAGCTGTAAATGAGACAGACAAGATCCTTTACCTCATGAAGCTTACCATCTATTGGGGACAGGATATACAGTAAACAAGTAAATATTATATGATTTCACATCATATATTGATAAGTTGTATGTGCCAAAAATAGGACTGTTTCAGAAGGAAGTGTATCCTTTATTTTTGATAGTTGGTCAAGGTATAATGAGCATATTAGACTTTCCTATACTCAAGAGTTTATATTACTTTCAAGGCATTTTAGCATGCAAAACATAAAGTAGTCCATTCTTGACAGGAAGTAGGGGTTATCAAAAGTTGGTTCTGCTGTGTGATGCGTTCGATTGAAGGTGTGGTGTGAATATGAATATAAGAATGTCTCACCTTGGACATCAATGTGAAACTAAAGAAGAATAGGTCCTTTTGGGGCTTGCTAGGTACTCAACTCATGATTACTTTTAACATAATAATTATTGAATATTTAAATATATACAAAAATAAAGAGAGAAGAATGAAGTCCCTATATATCCATAACTCAAATTCAAAAATTGTCAATATTTTGCCACATTGACTTAAATATTTTCTTTCATTGACTATTTGAAAGCAAACCTGGATTTCGTATATTTTTACCTCTACATATTTCAGTTTGTATCTGTATAAGAGTGGACATTTTTTACATAATCACAATGCCAATACCATCCTTTCTAAACTGGAAATAATTTATTAGTGCCATATTTTACTCAGTGAATAATCAACTTTCTCCACTAGAGTCTTGTTTCAAAAAGAATGTGACTATTGCCTGAGCACAGAAGCAAATATAACAGAGTGTTTAGGAATAATAGGACTTCGAATTTAGGCATAATTACCATTGAATACTATTTCTTTTACATAAAAATATTTTGAGGCTCTCTAAAACTTGGTTCCTCCTCAAAAACTGGAGATAGTAATCCCTCATAAATTTGTTGGAGAGCTTAAATGAGTGAATATTTGTAAATAATTTATTTTAGTATGTAGTGTGAAACTATCATTTAATAAAATGGCAATCATTAGGATTATTAGGCTACATATTAAAAAGTAACAGTATACCTAAATAGGGAAAAAGTAAGTCTTATCTTTTGCAAATACTAGCTATGAAAATAACCCTGTTTCTCCTTACAAAACACATGTTAAAGGCATTTATATAAATTTTCTTTACAAATTTCGGCCTTATTGACATTAAAATTATCCATATCCAATATTTTCATCTGTAAAACGAAGTTAACTCCCTCCTCTCTGGATTTAGAAAGTTAAATAAGATGACATATATAACTATATCCAGTATAGTGTTTATAATTTTGGAAGCTTAATAAATGTAGATTAGATCTGAGTGAAAAAAGATCTGTTTTATTTGATTGCTGCATTAAATTGTCCACATATGCTGAGTCTTCCTAGTTTATTTCTCATGACATACATAAATTAAAATCACAACAGAGGATACTGCTTAGGGATAACTTTGGAAAGAGAATTGACTACTTGAATATTTGTGGTCCATAGCAGCCCTATAATTCTAAGTTATACTGAATGTTTTTCCCACAGCTTTGGAATATCAATGTTGACCTTTCACCAGATAGAGATTGTCTTTTAAATTTGAGGGTATTGGTCATTGTCTCCTTCCAGGTGACTTCTACTTCCAGGTGAGTGCAGAACATCCAGAGTAGCCTCACTTTAAGAAATTTCTGTCAGAAGGAACTAATCTACAAACAGATGAAATTCATGAGGCTCAAAAAGGAAGTTCCCATGGTCTATTGCAAACTTACCCATTTTGGCCAAGCATTACTTTCAGCTCCATAATTTTTCACACATTGTTTCAGTATCCACATTCTACCACCTAGGCAGATACTTTCTCCGTATCTGATCACTGTGTTTCACTTAGATCACTGAGTTTCAAATCTTGCTTTAAACTTTTAGTCAGAACTCTAAACCATATGATGCAGTCCCTGCCAGACTCAGCTTGAATTTAAAACTCTCTTGACCAACATTCTCTATCATTAACCACCTCAAATCAACTTCCCTAAAAGACACATCTGATAGCTCTGACTTCACATTATTTAAGGATGCTTTAGATTCTTGTTTATAAAGTTAAAGGTATAGCTTAAGTAAGGTAAATCATTACCAAATAGCTTAGCTATTCAATAGCAATATTCCAAAAGAGTACATGGGACTCTGTATAATTGCTAAGTAAATTATTCTATTTCTTTTTTTAAAAAAACTCAATTTTTAAGGCACTAATACACTGAAATGTTTTCACTACTTCCACAGACTCATTTATTTCATATGTATTTCATATTTAAATAGTAACCAATAAAGCTCTAACCCTATAGATTTATATTTTTAGAACATACAGGTGACTCTTGGGCATCATACCAGTAGGAAAAACACGGGTCATATTGCCTGATGGCTCCCACCAACATCATTGTATTTTCTTTCCTACACATTGTCACACCAAATAAATTTGTGATGATTAAATGGAACTCAATTATGATACTCAGTAAAGGGATATGTACCCAGATAACATATCATTAGTTAGTATTCTGAAGCTGACTGGGAATTTTTAATGAAGGAAAAATAAGAAGAATTAAAATAAACATTTATAAGACACATTTATAAATACTGATACAACATTTTCATAGTCTGTGTAATGCAACCAGTATTATAAAATTCTGAAAATGGTTCATGAAAACTTTATTGACAAATATTTTTCTATGTGTCATTTAGAAATTTACCTTAATAAAACAATGATTATCATTTAACTTTGAAAGAAATATGTCATCTTATGAACCTTTATATTATATTTAAAGAACTTCATACTTCTAAATTTGTTGTTGGGATATGATCCCAGAAGATGCTACTTTTATGTCCATATGCAGGTCATTCCAGCCAGGTGTTCCCAATTATTTTCTTCCACCTCCAGAGCCCTGTCTAGCCATACTAGGATTATTAAAGTTCAAGCACAAAGCTAAAGAGATGCTTCACTGATCAAGATCCACAATGGTATTAATGTCTGTCCATTTACCTATTCATTTTCTGTGCTTTAAGCTTCTATGACATCCCTATTGCTTGATTTGTTTTACCCATTGACCACACACTTATTTAATTGATAAATCATATTTCCCTGGCCTGAGTTTATCCTGTTTCATCTCTAATTTCCTTTTTTTTTTGTTTGTTCTTTACATATGCATCTGCCTGAATTTTTGCCTACTATTTTAGATCCTAATGCAGCTTTCCCAATAATTTGCCTGCTTTCTGATGTTTATTTTCTTTAACTCAATCATTAATTTCTGTAATACAGTCTGAACATCTCTAGGCCCCAAATCTTAGCTGTTGTGAATTTTGCTACATGTATCACTTGGTGTATTTTCCCCCAACTATCTATAATTTGGACTTTATTGTCTTGTTCTATATATTGATTTCTATATATGAGACTACTTTGTTCCATAGTTTCAGATCATTGGTTCCACACTGACATAGCTACAGGCCTTGCCTTGTCAAACCATAGATCTTCAACATTTATCCACTCACTAGTATTGAAAAATAACATGATTGTTGATAGTCATTTTCAAATTATTATAAACTCTAGTTGATCAAATGTATCATTTAGTAAATTGTTGATCAATTGTACTAAGATAATTCACTTTGTGCTTCCTTGTATTTTATTTTCCTTATCCATAAAATAATGGCAAAATCATATAAAAATTAGGCAGTATTTTCTCTCATCTAATTTTTTCCAAGATAGCTATTTCAAATCTTTAAATTTTTAGTTCATAGTAAGTTTTCAAAAGCTTGATAAATTATTGTGAACTTTTAAGAGTTAATTTTCCCTTTCTTTCTCAACACTCATTTAACCCCAAATATTGGTCTAACATAATTAGTTTTCTGCTGCCTTCTTTTGTAACCATGTGAATAGCAACATATTTTGGCACTTTTTCAAATACGTTTTGCTTTTTTAGTCAACGGTATTCTCAAGTTATTACCCTTAATTTGAACTGAGGACCTTACTGGTCTCCTCAATCCCTCAGATATTCTAGTTCCTTTAGGGATAAATAAGCCTTCAGATCAAATTATGAGTTCTTGGTTGATATCCTTGAGTTGATTAAAGACAGTACTGATTTGAGGCATTCTGGGACAGCTTACACTTCATATTGCTAAATAAATAATGAAACCCTTTCCAAACAATTTATCTGTACTATTAACACTCTTATGATAAAATATTTCACTTTATACATAGTCTCAAATCATTTAACTGTATATTTATTTACCTAGAAACTACCTACTCCAAAAAGTTTATGTATGATCCTCCAGTGCCATAAAAATATCATTATGTTTGTATTTGTATGTTTCTGGAAAAAAAGATGTAAGGCTTTGTCGCTTTATCAAAAGTATCTATAATGCCCCATCTGATTGAGCACCAATTCCAAATTTAAAGAAAGGCAATTAAAACTTACAAATAGGAAACTTCCTTTCCCAAACAATAGGATTCTACAAGCTTCCAAAAGTTGGTCAAGGTAAATATGCAGGTCTTGAATATATCAATACACAATTAGCTTGATTAAAATGAACTTGAAAATGAATTGCTTATTAACAGAAAAAATAATCAGGAAAAATAAGTTTTTCTTTTGTGTATGAAGTCCTATGCTGACACAAAATTCACTGTTAAAATGTTTTATTTATATCTGATCTACTGAAGAATAAGAGATCAATAAATTCGTTGTCTTCTATTACTGGTGATGAAACCTAGAACTATCCTTCCATTCAGCTCCATCAATCCAAAACCTGAAAGCCTAAGTCCACTTCTGCCTTGAAGGCATTTTCCTGATGAATTTCCATCTAATATTAACTAAAAATTAGTAAATTCCATGTTGAACTTTAGTAGTCACTAACTATAAGTAAGTCTTTTGCATTCCTGATTTATTTATAGTCATTATGCTTGAACACCCCCAGTGACTTAGGCTTTTTGACTCTAGAAAATAGTACCTATCATTTTTGAACACTTCCGTTTTAAGTTGACACTTGTCTCCATCAGTTATCTATTTTGGCCTTTGTTCTGTCCTCTGGAAAGCCACACAATAAATCACATCTATCTTTACCCCAGCAATTTTTCAAATATTTGAAGATAGTTTTATCTTGTCCAGGTTTTCTCCTCTTTAATCTACGCTTTCTCGGTTCCTGGAGTTTCGCCTCATATCATATATTTTTGAATGCCTCATAATTCCTGGTTTCTGAAGTCATAGCCATGGGTGGATTATCTCTTTAAAAATAAAGATAATCAACAGAATAAAGCAAGTGTGGTACGACTAGAGCAGAGATCAGCAGAACTCTTAAATACTCTTAGCTAATATACTAACTTTTCATTATTGTAGTTTATTATGAATTGTTTTGGTCAACAACTATCTTCTATAAGCTCATGTTGAATTTTTAATTTCTTAAGTGAACCTTTTGCCAATCCTATACTTTTGCAAATGAGTTTTGTAAATCTAGTGGGAATTATTTGGAGAGCTTTAAGCCAGGGGCTGTTTTGACATGATTCAAAAGTTATAAAGAATATTTTGACCTGTGTTAAAAGAAAGTTTTGAAGAAGGACAAGAAAGAAGGATAGGAAACCATGTATTAGGCTTTCACAGTAATTCAAACTAAAGGGGATGGGACGTTCGCCTAGTAGACAATGAGGAAGAGGTAAGGGATGCTCAGATCTGGGATATATTTTGAAGGTACAGCCTTCAAATATACTGATGAGTTGGATATGGATTGCAAACAGAAAAGATGAAAAATAGCCAAAGGAATTTAATTAATTTTTTTTTGTTATCTGGCTTTACATATGTCTTCTCTTCCAGTTAGACTATGAAATATTCAAGGATAGGAGATGTGCTCCTCTTTTTTCTCATATTACCTCAGTTCCAAGCACACAGTAAATACTTTATAAATGTGTTAATTAATCATCAGTAGGTCATCTCCTAATTATTCACACTCACCCTTATCATTTCTTCTTTGAAATGATTTAGATTCTATTATTTGTATTCATTCCTACTCTTAACAGACTGATCTAGAAGCTGGATTACTTCTACAACTGTCTGCTTTCTCTCATTCCAGTCTATCCTAATCTTACCCAAAATGTATATTAATGACTAGAAAAAAATTGCTTTCACTCATTCATTCAAGAAATACTAGTTTGTCTATTTCATGTCCAGAAATTTCCTTTAAGTAGGGAACATCTCTTCACAGAGGTTTGACCACAGGTTTGAATCAAGTGAAAGAGTAAGTCATACAAATATCAGAGGGCACAATATAGTACAAGTTCTTTGATGTGGGCATCAGCCTGAGAAATGAAAAGAAGGTGGTATAATTGATAAGTGAGTTAGTGGCAGAATGACAGGGGGTGAGGTCAAAGAGATGTTAAGGTCAGATCATTTAGACCTTGAGCACATGGTGAGAAATTTGCAAGCATCATATGAGAATGGGAGCCATTGGACAATGGAGCTAAGCATGAATTGATATTTGTTAGAAGAAAATCACTTAAGCTGCTTTGTAGATCCTTGAATGTAGAGGATTGTGGTCTCTTATCCTAGGGGTTTTGGTGGCTTCTAATCAAATCAAAGTTGTCTGCTTATTTTCAAAGACTTTTATCATCAGCCTATCCTATCTCCCACTAGTCTCAAAATATGACATCTTTTGTCAAACTGGCTTCATCATGGCCCTACTCATATACACATTTGTACTTCTGTACCTTTGCCTATTCTTGCCCTTTAAACATGGCCTTCATTGTCTCCAATTCAGTAGTCAAATCCCAACTACAGAATGTGCCCCAACTTTCCCACCTTACTGATGTCTCCAGACAAAAAATAATCTAGCCCTTTTCTGTAGTTTATGACTGAGCATATGATCATGTAATTTATTACATTGTTGTTAATTTTTACTTAAAGATAGTATTATCTTCCGAATGATGTTACAACTTCTATAATTGCAGAGAACAAATGAATTCACCATCTCTCATGGCATCCAACAAATTTGTGCAGTGTTGTGCAGTGTTGACTGATGCAACATGTGGCTTCAATTTTTCCCTGTAATGGAGATCACCCAGGTAACTTCTGACAGAATAGGGATTGAGGTTAGGTGAAGGAAACCCATAATTTCTTGTTTCAGTAAATGCAGTGAACCAATTACGTATAATACTACACTCATTCTTACTAGAAAGTTCCAAAAACTAGATGGACATGATCTTGCATTCAATAAAACGGAATGGAATTACCTGTCAGTTGAATGCTGACTGTATTTTTTTCTGGTATCACTTGATTTGGGTAGTGTAGGACAATTTCACTGAAAACAAATCTCAAGTTGAAAGACCAGGCAGCACCTGCTCAAATGTCTGTCATGTAACTACTATAGTCACAGGGATGTTCACAGCTATTCAGAGAGAAAGAGGTACAGAGAGGCCTGGCCATAGGTCCAGCTGATGTATGCAGGGAAGAGGCAGCCCCACTGCAGGCAGCCATCTCTGTTTCCCCCTCCCCACTCTTGGGTTCTGGGCTGAGGCCAGGGACTGTCCGGAGCTGATCTCGGGTTCCCATTGGCCGCTGTCTTTTGTGACGTCACGATCATGATGAGAATTGATGATCGGACACGCTGATTTCATTGTCTGAGGCGGCAGTGGAGACCCAGGAAAAATCTCGCTGAATCCGCCTGCCTCAGCACTGGCCAGTTCTGGGATCCTTTGACCCCTTCCGTGACCGCACCACGCCCCGAGGTAAGCACCCTACCTGGGTGAGTGTGAAAGGCGAAAGAGGGCGGGCAAGGCACCGTGATGATACTGTGCCCCGTGGGGTGCCCGTAGATTCAGTGGCCTAAAGAGGCAGTCAACAAATTGGTGCGGCTTTTGGAAAGCTAACTGCCTCTACCCTACCATCAAAGGCTGGCGGCAGTTTGAGGTTAAAATCGAGCAGAGGCTAGGGATACAGTGGTCTTTGCCAGAAAGTGCAGTACCTTGCTCCGAGAGAGGGCTACGTTTGGGATGCACTTCTGGCCGGGTAGGAGGAGGAAGTGGCATCTCTGCCTCAAAGAAAGGAGGGGGTTGAATTCTACCACTTCTAGATTTCACTGGACAGTAGATTACTCAGCCCCACTCAGCTGCACGGAGGGCGCTGCGCCTGCGCATCAGAACCTGGGGGGGGGGATTGTTTCACTGTGAGGAGAATAGGTTTTGAGCTTGCGCAGGCGCTTTTCGGTTTCGCTGGAGGGGGTGGGGCTGAGCCCTCTCTGGGCTGAATGTGGGAAAGGTTAGGGAGTTGGCCTTGGGATGTTTTTAATCGCCTGCTGATGTGGAGGGAGCTGCCCTTTACTTTTAATCTGGCATACTGAGTATACCCAGCCCCGGAATTGGGCCCAATAAATGGACTTAGTAAATTTGAGAAGGCAAAATTTTAATCTTCAGATATTAAGATTGAAATGACAGAAAGAACTTGAAGAAGAATTTATAGAATAGACAATTCTTAGTTGAAAAATGATTTGGAGGGCAGAGGTTGTGGCTCAGTGGTAGAGCACTTGCCTAGCCTGTGTGAGGCACTGGGTTTGATCCTCACTCAGCATCACATAAAAATAAATAAATAAAATAAAGATATTCTGTTCATCTACAACTAAAAAAATATTTTAAAAAGAAGAAAAATTATTTGGGGAGAAATAAAATGTATTAATTATTCAAATAAATATAACTTTTAATCTTTAAGGACCTCTGATTTGTGGTGACATTCATTGATTTGAAGGTTAAACTCTGGAGAGACTCGAGTGAAGTCTGTTGTGGAGACTCAAAGAAAATTTCCTTTTTATCTTTCTTTCTTGGAATTCTCTCACAAATATTTAGTCTCTCTTTCAAGTTTGGTGCTGTCCTGTTTTTTTAGTGTCCACAAAAGTCACATCCTGTTTTGAGGGATTTTGTTCAACACCCCTTCATTTGGAGAGGTACTTTACTCAGCTATTATGAAGAACATCCTACTTGTCTGTCCTTGGTGGGAAAATTGTAGAACATGGTTAATGATTCACCTCTACAATCTGATCATAGATTCCTAATCAAGGATCTGGATTTTTCTCCATTTCTCACAGTTAAGACATTATCAAATATGGGCAAAATTTCCTTTGAATGCACTCTCACATCATCCTTCCCCTTCCCTACAATCTAAACTCTCATTAACCCTCCAGTCACTAAAGGAGCTTTCTACTCAGCCTTCACCTCTGGCCAAAATCCTTAGTAATTCCCCCAGATTAATGATCTGTGAACACATTTCATTACTATTTTCTCTAACCAAAGTATTCTTGGATCTCTGTTTTCTATTGTCCTAAGACAAATTCCACTTGGATTTCAAAGAACTTCATAATATAGCATCAGTGAACCACGGGAACCTTATTTTACTTTATTCTTCAGAGCACAACTGTTCTTAATGGCCCCTGAACAATCTACCTACATAATGTTACTCCTTATACAACTATCATCCCCTTCACCTAGGATACCATCTCTTCTACGTAATTCAAATCTTATGCACTTTAGAAACTCAAGGTATACATCTTCATAAATGCCTTTCAAGGCTAATTCAAACTATGCTTATAGATTGATTGTTTTGAGGTGTTAAGATTATCTTTCTTAGAATTGTCACATAAATTCTTATATTTGTCACTTTCTTATAGCCAGTTTTCTATTGTCATTTTATGTTTTGGTGTGTGTGTGTGTGTGTGTGTGTGTGTGTGTGTGTGTGTGTGTGTATGTGAGAGAGAGAGAGAGAGAGAGAGAGAGAGAGAGAGAGAGAGATTGATCTACTTCTTTATCATCTGTCCACAGTTTCTGGCTGGCTAATAAAAATAGCTATAGCTATCTAAGTTCTTTTTTTCCTAGGACACAAATTTCCTGGGAAGTGAAGTAATATTGTTACAGAGAGAACTCATTCATGTGAAAACTTATCCATCTTTGGTCAGGTGAGTGATTTTCCAGTGCCTACATAAACCTGAATGTAAATCAGGCAAATGGCATTATGGAAAATCTCTATTTAGTGAGTGGCCTCCAAATGTGTCATGTCCTTATAAAAAGACAAAAGGAATATTAGCCCAGAAGTGACTTTGTCTCTATTTTTATTCAGTTTGATAAGTGCTACATTTACAAATATTCCATTTTTCAATTCTTCTATGTGATGACATTGCTACATGTTTCTTCAAATATACTATTTACTCACTTTTTATTGCATTATAATTTCAAATGCTATTTCACATTAATGACCCCTTGATAATTTTTATTTGTTTATTCTTTGATTCACAGCTGATAATTTATATGTTTGTATTATATAATAGTTTGGTGGTCACTTTCCTAACTCTTGAGCATCAATCTGCATTGTTCCATAGAATTCAAGTTTTACTTGAGTGATATTGTAGTCATCATTTAGCATGCAGGTTTTCATAGATTTTACTTGAGCTACTGCTTCACTCTGAGGGAACATCCCAAAATTACATCAAAGTTTGTGGTTTAGGAATATGAATACAAAGCAGCCAATCCTTGAAAATAACTGTAATAAATTATTATAAATGAATTATGAATATTGTTTATTATGATGGGAAATCCTTTCTACTTGACCTTTTATATATATATATATATATATATATATATATATATATATATATATATATATATATGAATTCCGTTTAAGCTGTTTTACCTTGTAGGCAGTATAGTAATTAGTAGGACTTTTACATGTAGACCAATAGACAAAATTGACTAAACTCTGGATAGAAAACAATGCTTAAAAATATACTGTTCAGGGCTGGGGATGTGGCTCAAGCGGTAGCACGCTCGCCTGGCATGCGTGCGACCTGGGTTCGATCCTCAGCACCACATACCAACAAAGATGTTGTGTCTGCCGAGAACTAAAAAAAATAAATATTAATAATTCTCTCTCTTTCTCTCTCTCTCTCTCTCTCTCTCTCTCTCTCTCTCTCTCTCTCTCCTCTCTCACTCTCTCTTTAAAAAAATATGCTGTTCATTTTAGAGAGTTTAAAATAAAAGATAAAAATTGGGATTATATTTTTTGTGTTTTAAGATTTTTTTTATAATTCCTATCTGAATGACAGGAAGGTATTGGAGTTTTTTATTTAAGTTGTAGAGTTTGAGTTGAAATTTGAAATTCTCTAATAATAAGCCAGTCTCCTCATTTTACACACTGAGGAGGCAAAAACCCAGAGAAGTGAAGTACCTCGCCAGCATCAGTGCCAGACATTGTGCCATCAACTTTATACACATTATCAATTTAAAACCCCACATCTTGCCTATGAGATAATTTCTAGTATTATTTTCCATTTTACAAATGTGACAGATACTCAAAGCAATTGACTTACTCAATACTATGAAGCTACTAAATGTCACATTGAGGACTTACACATGAGTCTATTTGACTCATGAAAAACTATGCTTCAGCAAGGTAATATAATGAATTTTGTTGGATATTTAGCTAGAATACATGTCTCCAGAATCACAGCTCAGTGTGTGATGTGATTGTGTGTTTATGTTTTCCATGAACACATTAACACTTCTACAAAGTCAGGGAATTCTAAGCTTAGCCAAGGGTGTGTATTTATATTTATTTTAAATATTTTATTAAAATAAATTCAGTTTTGATATAAAACATTCTTCAATTTTGTATAAATTATACATTTTAAAAAACAATTTATTCTGATTTTAAGATTGTACTGTATGGAGGGTATTATATTTTTATACAGCATAATTCCCAATGGAATACAGGACATCTGAATTGTTGATTTTGTTTTTATGGTGGAGCCAGCTTAAATTGAAATTAGTGGTCTCATATGCTTGCTGAATACACTATATTTAGGTATACTCATTTGGAAATAAAAGGTGATGATTCTTTAAAAAGTAGTCTGTATAAGAAAGGAGTTGGAAGATCTAGGGAAATGAAGGTGATTCAGTGGTAGATTGCTTGTCTGGCAAGGTGAGATCCTGGGTTAAATCCCCAGGGCCACATGAAAAACAAGGAGCTGAAGAGCACAGCATATTCAGAAACTATCGCTGACACCCTGAAAACTTTCTAGTCTGCAAAAACTTAAAGAATAAGTTGAAACCCATCTGTCAAATAGAGTCAACTTTGTGCCAGCTGGTAGCAAAATTGTTTGTATTAAATCAGAGATCTAGGCATGCTGCAACTGAGTATGTGAGATTGTACCGTGTCACTCAATGAAACACTATATTTTACATCTGCCATCTATAAACACATTTTCAACAATAAGTTCCTTGTTTGTCTCCTGTTGATTTGCATCTATACTCATGTCTAATTAGGTTAATCCTTAGAATCATTAAATCTGGTATTTGTCAGTGGCAAAAATTCAGGAAGACAGCTCCTTAGCCTCTCTTCCCATAGAATTGGGGACAATTTCTTTTAACATTCTTAAAATAGCCATGCAAACATGCGACTTACATGACTCCCATACACATTTTGCCATGTATAAAAGCATTTGTGTATGCTGCATATGCAAGATCATATAACTTTTAAGAGGCAGAGCCAGGACTTAAAGACAAGTGTCATTCTAGAGACTACACTTGACTGCTAGCCTACTAGTTAATAGGTCATGGAGTTGGAATGGGATCTACCATAACTTAAAAATAAGTGTGTAGTGTGTGTGTATATGTGCATGTGTGCTTGATCCCTAACATCTTTTTCCTCTCAGGAGTGAAGAAATATATATATATATATATATATATATATATATATATATTTTATATATATAAAATTTATATATAGGTGTATATTGCTGAGGTTTAGGGGAAAAGGGGTCATTGTGTTAACCTTCAATGGTTTCAATGGCATAAGGCACAAAGACCCATATTCCTCCCTATTTTCTAACAAACCAATAGTAAAACCATCTCTTCATTGAATTTTATGAAACCATAGATTATAAGATTATATGTTTCCTACTACACTAATTTATTGCTTTAATACTTTCTTATTTGGTTAGGTTGATCTACCTGTTGTATGTTTTATGGATGGAATAACTGTGCCATTTGAGAAAGTAATTATCTGAGACCCATTTCCCAAATAGCTTTGCCCTTTCATAGACCAACAATTTATTGTGTTGAAATTTCCTCAACAGCAACAATTGGAGGAGACCTGGGGCATTGTGAAATGTGGTAGAAGAAATATATTGTGCACTAGTGGGAAGCATTATGTTAGATATTAGCTTTCTCATCCTTGACTCATCTCTAATATTTTAAGACAACAGTATACCCACATGAAACTATTTTTGAATATGTATGTTATTAAAGTAACCATTCAAGTTTTTTTATTTAGGATTTCTAAGATTACTCCTATCATCAATAAATGGTTAAAATATGTAGAAAGTCATTTTGAGGCTCCACCCCCCAGCCCTAGTAAATACATTATGAAGAGAGAGATTTTTTTTAAAAATCAGTATTAATTGTGATATGAAGCAAATTTAATTTTCTGTTTGTGTTTGGTTCTACTGTATCTATTAAATTGTTGCTATTCAAAGTGTGTTCCCTGGAGTGGCAACAAAGGCATCATCTCAGAAGTGCTTAGAAATTGAAAAATCCCTGACCCTACTCCAGTCAGCCAAATCAGAATCTGCATTTTATTGTGATCTCCAGGTAATTCATAGGCCCTGAAATCTGAAAAACACTGATATAAAATGAAATCCGATTTCTTTAACAACCTATATTTTTAAGAGCTGTAGGTCATAGAAAAAAAACTGAATTTCCTCTTGCCTGTATTCACAAATGTAAAGAAATATGTAATCAACATATTCTCCATTGTATATTATCTGACTGTATGGATCAGCTCTGCTCTATTCTGGAGTTAACGTTGTCTCACTGAGATAATAACTATACCTGTGTTGTAGACAAAATTGTTAAGATTCTGGGTGAGTCCATTTGTTTTAATGATAGCAATAATCTTATTATTGACATAATAATTATCCTAATTACTAGACTTGTGTAAAAGTATCATGGAAGAATAGAGACAGATTGGGGACACTATCATGAACATCTTTAAGGGGAACTGTTTACATTATGCTTACTGCTGTTATATATTTCCACAAAATTAGTAAATTAAAACAACATAATTTTATTATTTTATAGCTGGGTGTCATAATGCATGCCTATAATCCCAGCAACTCAGAATACTGAGACATGAAGAACCCCAGTTCAAGGCCAGCCTTGGCCAGCCAAAGCCCTATCTCAAAATACAAAATAAAAGGTTTGGAGGATATAGCTCTATATTAAGGCACCCCTAGATTTGACCTCCAATATAAAATATATTATTTTATGATTTTGCTGGTCAGAAATATTAAAAGATGCTCAACAGTTTAATTCAGTGTGTCAGCAAGGCATTCATTTCTTGAGAATTTAGGGAAGGATCTATTTCCTTGCCTTTCCCAACTGCTAGAGTCTACCCATTTTCCTTGGCTCATGGCTTCCTTCCTCCTAAAAACTAGCAATGGATTATAGAGTGTCTCACATTTTATCACTCACACTAACTCTTCTGCCTCTATATTCTGCATTTAAGGAAAATTGTGATTGTGCTGAGCATACTCAGATAATCTATGGTTACCTGATTAGCCCTTTTAATCCCAACTGTAATCTTTTTTTTAAATACTTTTTTTTAAGTTGTAGATGAACACAATATCTTTATTTATTTATTTTTTATGTTGTACTGAGGATCGAACCCAGTGCTTCACATGTTCAAGGCAGGAACTCCACCACTGAGTCACAACCCAAGTCCCTCCCAACTGTAATCTTAATTCAGTTTTTACATGTAGCCTAAATATTCACATATTCTAGAAATTATGACATAAACATCCCTTGGGAGATATTATTCTGTTAATACAGGAATTAAAACCCTTTTTGGCTTATAAAGGAAGTTAGCATCCAGTCTTGTTATTGAAGTGGTTAATTAATGCCACGGGTTGTGTTGCATTCACCCACCCCATTCATATATTGAAGTCCTAACCCTAACCCAGAGCACTGCAGAATTAAACCTTATTTTTAAATAAAGCCATTGTAGATATAATTAGTTAAACTAAGATTAGGCCATACTGTACTAGAGTGGCTCCTAAACTAATATGGCTAGTGTCCTTATAAAATGGGTGCATTTGGATACAGTCACGTGTACTGGGAGAACACCATATGAAAATTTAGACTGCCATCTAAAAATTCAAGGAGTGAGCCTGAAATGGATCTTTCCTTCATAGTCCTGAAAAGAACAAACCTTACCAATATGTTGATTTCAGACTCCTAGCCTTCAGAACTGCAAGACAATACATTTCTGTTGTTAAAGCCTCCCATTTTGGGCATTTTGCTAGTTTGGTAGCCCTACCAAAGAGTCAGGATTGTCCTATGCAATATAAAATATTATCATATTCAAATGCCCTTATTTAGTAAACTTGTGTTGTATAATATTCTAGGTGGACAGATTGATTTAGACATTAAAAAGCTTGATAAACATTAGATACTTTTAATAAAACAAGTTCTGATAAAAAGTAGTAAGTGCAGTTGAAGTCCTCAAAGTCAAAACTCTCTTAATTACAACCATCCCAGCTGTTCATTGCTTTAAATAGAAGTAAAGACAAACCCCTTTGGTCTTTTGGTTCTCTTGACCTCTTTTAAATTGGTTTAATGTTTATGTTCAAAATATGGTACATTAAAGTTGTCATGAATACTGTATACACATAATAAATAAATGAATAAATTGTTAAATACATGTGGTGATACATTTTTATATCAGCAGCTTTTTAGAGAAGTGATTTGGAGAGAAAAGGGTTGTTTTGGAAGATGCTCCATTCTGATTTCTCAGTAGTGCAAAGTGTGTCTTCACAATTTGCAGGTGAAGTATAGTTCCTACGTAGCTTTAATTATCTTTTTAAAAATGGACATTAGGTTACCTGAATTAAATATTAGTGGTAAAATAACGTTGCTGAGTATGACCATTATCAGACTTTGCATAATATATTCCATACATTCAGATCTGGTCTGATAACCACCAATGAATATAATTATAATGGAAGATCCTGGAACACGTTACTTGTATGAAAATATCTCCCTCTGTATCTTATAACTAGATATAAATATGACTGGTGAAGAGAAGTGCAGTGCCAAAAAATTATTAGGGGTTAGTGTTAATCCTATTCTTCAAACACATATAAGCCTATAATTTGACAATAATATATCATTTCTTTCTTAATGACACAGGTACCACATAGGGCAGGATATCTCAAACTGAGGTCCAACAATACCTAGAAGTCCAAGCATGTATTTTCAGAGATCTTCAAATTTTACAACAATTTTCAATTTGAATTTGTAGTTCACTAGTAGTCTTAAAATGAAAACACCAAAATGAGCAGAAACACATTCACACCCAGAGTATTTTTACCAAGTTCAAAGACAAAATATGGTCATAACATTTGAAAGATATCTGATGGAATAAGAATTGAGTCTCTTCAGGCAGAATGCCTCAGAGACTCAAAGATAGATTTTGTTGATCTGGAAAGATTTTATTTTTGTTTCCATTTTTCAAAGGAAGAATAAAGAAAGGACTTTGCCCATGGTTATCAGATTTTGGGTTGTACTCTATGATGCTGTTAAGTAAATAAACAGTTTTTATTTAATTAAACATATTTTTCATTTTGTTTATAAAATTATAGTCTATTATGTACAATATGAGATGTTTTGTTATATGTATACATTGTTGAATGACTAAATTAAGCTAATTAACATATATACTGCTTTACATACTTAGCATTTTGTGGTGAAAACGTTTAAAATGTATTATCTTAGCAGTTTTCAATTATGCAATACATTGCTGTTATCTATAGTCACCATGTTGTAAAATAGATCTCATAAACTTTTTTCACCTGTATAATTGAAACTTTGTATCCTTTTTGATTTGTATCTACCCAATCCCAGCCTCTATTAACCACTGTTCTACTCTGTTTCCTAGAGTTCAGATTTTTTAGATTCCACATATTAATGAGATGATGCTGTATTTGTCTTCCTTCGCCTAGCATATTTTACTCAGTGTAATGTCCACCAGTTTCATACATGTTTTTGAAAATGTCCAGATTACCTTTTTTTTAAAAAAAAGCTAAATGTTGCAGTGAGTATATATTGCATTTCCTTTATCTATTTATCCACTAAGGGCCACTTATGTTGATTCCACCATAACTTTGGTAGTGTAAAGTGGCAATGTACATGGAAGTGCAGGTTTCTCTGCAACCTACTGACTTCATTTCTTTGGAGTATACCCCATAGTGGGATTGCTGGGTCATATTCTAGTTCTAATTTTAACTTTTTGAGGAAACATCATACTGTTTGCATATAATGGCTGTACTAATTTACATTACCAACTATGGTTTTCTTTGTGAGGACAAATTTATGCTTCCACTATTTGATTAATTAAATACGTATGCCTGTTTTTATATTGCGTTTATACTACATATCTGTGTTTATATAATTTGCCTACTCACCACTAGATGGTGTGCTTTGAGGGACTCTTCCTCTAACCTCTAAAGGGCAGGATGTGATCTTAATATTTTTTTTTCTCCTAGGTTTATATAGACTTTTATAAAATTGGAAATAGGAGGTATAAGAAAATTGGAGAATTCATCTCTTTGCTTCTAGATGAAATTCTTCTTAGCTCTTAATATAGACTATGCAAATCTGACTTAAGAATCACTAAAAGAATGTCTAGTTTAAGTGAAGAAATAGGCTTTAACCTTTTTAAATATATTTTAACTACAAATGAAAATTCTTTCTGGGAGTATAGTGGGAGGAGAGGGTGGATGAAATTATGTGGATAATGAAAAAAAGTCGAGAGAGAGCTAATAAGAATAAATTCTGAATAGAATGAAATCAAAAGAACATATATTATTTTGATAGAATCAATAATTTATTTATAATCACTATCCCAATGTGTGGTTATGGTAAATTTTATAAATCCTCCCTGAACAATAAATTAAAATGAATTCTACATTTTAAAGGCATTAATTTAGACTGTAAGTTACAACATTGTGAAATATTAGTTAGTGGGTGATGCTTGTAGCAGTGTGAACACTTCACTATTGAAAGGTAAAAGTGATTTACTTGCACGTTTTTTTAGAGTCAGATATGTAAAAGGCAATACAATTTAATCAACAAGTATGTATGAATCAAGGTAATATGTAGTTTATCAAGAAATCCTATAAATCATTGGTCATTAACAGCTATATACATTCTGTATGAGAACAGAGCTAAAGATGTGGGGAAATCAGTCATTCAGTTGAAGTCCTGTTTATGCTTGTATCACTGATTATTTGTTTGAAATTGATCTTTTTTCTTTTGAATGATATGAATTTTGATATTATGTATACAGTAAGGTATTTATAGTTTATAGCTATTTTAATCTTAACATTAATATGTGATAAAATCAAGTGTTATTAAAAGCTAATAAATTATTATTAATAAAGCATTCTAAAATCTAGGATTTTTTCTTGCTAATGTAGTTTTCCTTTCATACAAACGTAACCCTCTTTAGAATTTACACATTAGGGATGTACCAATAAAATCATGTGTATTCCTGTAAATATATATGTATGGTTGTGTGCTTATGTGGTGTGTGTATGTGGAAGACCTGGACATAAAATTGCCTTATACCTTGTGTTCATGACACTGTGAATATATGTAAAGCTTTCATGTAGCTGGTGAACATAAATATTAATTGCATAGAATCTTCAAAGGTTTTAAAATTTAAGTCAGTGTAGACTTTCTTTTGCCATGAGAAAGTCATTTACTGGTTTGGTTTTGGTATCTCATATCATAATTCTATGTAAGTGATAGAGGCCAATTGTACCTTTAGAAAGAAGGATCAGAAATGTGTGCAATGCTTGTCAGTAAATTATAGCCCACTAAACACATAATGAATATCCTTCCATGGTATTTGAATAGACAGGATATCCACACTAGAATTTATGCTTTGAAGATACTGGAATTCATTTTTGCAATATCTCCAAATTCTGGCAAGTTACTTTTAAAGTAGGTGAATAGAACAGCTTTTTGTAAAGTCAAGGATCATTAAACTTAAGTGATAAAGTGACAGCTTCTGAGCATAGATTTACAATAGCAATTATTTTATACATGTTTAAATTTCATTAAATTTGAATATTAGTTTGTAGTTGTATATTTAATCAAGTTTTTCTTAAATAAAACATCATTTATTAGATTTATTTTAATAAATTTTACCTAGTTTAATATGTCATCTTTTATTTTCAATATTAAGTTTACATTAAACAATTCTCCAGAAGCATTTATATATGAGAACACTGTTCCCATTGATGTTGTGCTTAACTTTTGCATTCTTAAACATTTTAAAAGATCAAATTCTCATCACATAGATGGAGTCACAGGGTTGTTTTTCCTTTTGCTATCATAGCAGAATAATATGAAGTTTATATAAAAATGATGCAGAGGGGATTGGTGTTTGTGAAAATAATTGTTCCCAGTAGGAAGGACCAGTTGGTTATATAAATGTTAACTATTAACACAAATAGCCTTTTATAGCATATTGTACTTTAGCAAGTACTTTGATGAATATAACACATCAGGAAAAGAAAAGTAGGAGAGTTTTCTAGCCGCATTTTCCAGATGAAGGAATTGAGGTTCAAGAGGTCAATTATCTATGCTATAGTTACAAGACTAACAAGTAATGAAGCTTAATAGATACAAATATATACAACTCCTGATGTGTTCCCACCCCACCATTCTAAAAGGCCACCTTAACTTATTTTTACAGCCATCATGAAGTATTAGGAAATAAGATTTCGTCTTTCATCTCAAATATTTTAAAAAAGAAAAATAGGAAACAATAGATTTCAGACCTTTGTCCACAGGCGGTACAGGACTTATTTCTGAGAGATGGGAAACCAATGTTTAAATAGTATGAGTGTCTCAACTGACTGCCTCAGGAACTTCAAAAAGGTATAGGTCAGGGAAAAGGAACTCAAACTGCCTAGGAATCTGAGTTGAGAAGCCAGTTCAGGGAGGACAGGATGGCTAGATTTTGAGGGACACTGTAATACAAACACTGTGTAGAGAAAAGAAAATGGCACATAGAACTATGTGTATAATTTCAAACTACTATTATTGTGCCTCTAAATTCAACAATGTAAAAAATTGACCAGTTTCCTAAAAGAATGGAAATTACCAAAAACTGATTTACAATGAATATAACTGAATATTTTGTGTCTAATTAAAGGAATTGAATTATTATTTTTTCCTTTAAAGAGCTCTTCAGACTGAAACTACTTCACTGTTGAATTTCACAAAACATTTAAGAGAGAAATGCAGGTTGAATATTCTTTATCTGAAATGCTTATCAGAAGTCTTTTGGATTTCTGATTTTTTTTAAAATTTGAAATATCTGTATATACATAATGAGCTCTCTTGGTGATGAGACCCAAGTCTAAAATGGAAATTTTTTTATGTTTCATATATACCTTATACACAAAGCCTGAATGTAATTTTCTACTTTTTTTTTGTACCAGGGGTAGAACCCATGGTGTTCAATCACATGAGCCAAATCCACAGCCCTTTTTATTTATTTTGAGTCAGGATCTTGCTAAGTTGCATAGGACCTTGCTAAGTTGCTGAGACGGGCTTTGATCTTGTGATCTTCCTGCCTCAAACTTCCAAATTACTGGATTACCTGCCTGTGCAGCCATACCCAGCCTACAATTTTAATGAACCTGTGTTTTGACTTTAATCCATTACATGAGGTCAGGTATGGAATTTTCCACTTGAGTATCATATTGATATTCAAACAGTTTCAGATTGTGGAGAATTTCAGATTTTTGAATTAGTGATACACACTCTATTTAAACTCTAAGGAAACACAAATGGAGATGATACTTTGAAGTTCATTTGAACTCTTACTTTGTCCAGGCCTTGTTGTAGAGGCTGGAGAATAAAACACAAGAAAATTTGCTTCCTGACCTCAAGGAGTTTATAGTATATGAGATAAGTTAAGGAACTTCTCTTTCTGCCATACCTTAAGTTTTGCATAACAGGTTAAGATAAATCAAAGCAAATTATCCTTAATTATATAGACAGTTGAGAATAAAATTCTTCTTCTGTAAAATCAGCAGTGGTGAACTTGGAAGTCTGGCTTCCTTTCTCTGTCATTGGTATACTAAAAGTGATGGAATGCCCAAAGAGTATAATATGCAAGTTCCTTCTGTCCAACAGTCTTAAGACTCTACAACTTCATCCTTATTCATTTTTCTCTATTGTTGAGAATAAATTAATACTTCATACAATGGTTTTATTTACCTTAATAATTCAATAGTAAGCAAAAGAGGTTATGGTTGTTCAATTTATTAAATAATTAGTGTCATAAGATATAATTTACCTCAACTGCATATCCACATGCACAAAGGGACTGATTTTATTTGAAATTTTTATTCTATATCAGAGTAGCATACAAAATAAAATACTCATTAAACTACCATAAACTTTCACTGGCATAAAGAAGCACAATATTAATCCCTTGTTTGTATGGAATGCTTGCAGCAAAATCAGGGAATAATTCTCAAAATCTGAAAGGTGAGGCCCCAATGATAGAGTCACTGGTGAGCTTCTCAGGCCTTTCCTAAAAATCTCTGATGTTTAAGCAGATTAGAAGAAATAGATCAATGAAAATCAACAAACCCCAGCAAATTAGAAGAGTCAGCTGGAATAAGGAATCACTAAAGGCAAGCTACTGAAGGCGTAACAATTGATAACAGATAACAAGTAGAGTGAGAGACAAATGTTAAAAAAGAATATGTAAGAATCAAAAGCTTTTTAATAAAGGGACATAGATCCTTACATGATTATTAGAATATCATTTAATAAATCATGTTTATAATGATTTCCTGGTCTTATAAAAGACAGTTTAACAGTTTTTCATGCTTCCTACTTAAAATATTAAGCAAGTGCATACCAAAGTTCAAAAGTATTTCCCTCTAATATCATTATATGAAAAATAGTTTCATGTAATAGTTACGAAAAATAAAATTTTATCATTGTAGGGGTATATACTTTAGCTTCCCAGAATGAGTAATCTCCCAAGATATATTAGAGATGAAAATATGGGGGTGACCTAAGAAACTGCAATTATTTTCACTCCAAATTTTAAAGACAACAAAACATACACGATTACATATAATGCACGCATTGTCCTGATCAAGAAAATTTTAAAGCCATAAGAAAACTCCTGGAAATTTTTTTTCTAATATCTTTCATTTATTGCAAAAATTTCAAAGGTTTAATTCACTCAATACTGTAGTTATTCATATTTTTATTAAAAAATACTTCTGAGGAATAAAAATGGTTCAGTGGGATGTTTTGTTTCTTAGATTCCCAACGAGCAATTTCAGTTCCAGAATGTTAGTCTTTAGAAAAAGTCAAATAAGTATTGGTTAAATTTGACTTGGAATAAAATTCCTTAGAGTTTAGTGTGGTTTAAATTTTTAAATTGCTAGACTTTTACTTCTAAGATTTTACTTCTAACTTTTTTTCTGCTGATCATAGCTAAAATCTCTGACCACTATTTTAAAAATTAATGGACTGTGGGATCTGAAATGTAAATAAAAGCAGGCAGATTGTAGAAGGGCATCAGAATTTAGAAAAACAGTGATCACTGGATGAGTTTCCCTGTTTTGTTCCATCCTCCCTCTTGAGGCTTTGAAGCAACATGTGATCCCATCCATGGGAATTTATAGTGGTACGTTTCTGGCTGAAACTGAAATAGTAGCCTGCTGTCTCAATAATATGAAAGGAAATCCTAAGTCAGTCTCTCTCTGTGTCTTTCTCTCTGTTCCTCCAAGTCTTCCTTCCTCTTTCTTCTACTGTTCCTCAAGAATGACTCTAGTTTCAGAGCTGTAATTCGTGGATAATGGATCAACTAAATAAACTCAGAGAAACTCTGGCTAGAAGACCAGAAAAGTGATCCTTGCTTGGGGGACAATATGTGAACAATCCCAGAGAGGAGAGAGCTGGAGAAGGGGATCTTTTAATAGTGGCTATAAGCTGGTAGAAAGCTCAGGCTTACTCTTGAGTTGCTCATGAGTGAGACAGCAAAAACAGGATGTCAAAGGCTTTGTAAATGGAACTAACATTGAAAAAAAAATCACTCATATGGTACTAGTGTGAGGATAGACCCAAAGCACCATAGCAAAAGATTTGAAAATTGAACTGACGTGTCCACAGAAGGCAGAAATTACAGTCTAAAACTGACAAAATTGATTATCTGTGAACTGTATTTCCCCAAATTGCACTTCCCCCAACTTTGTCCAGAGATTCTAACAAATAATATTCAAAGGAACCAAGATATAATCTAAATTTACTCAATAATAGGTGCCAACATTAATATGATGACCCAGATGTTCAAATTATAAATGTTAAAGCAGCTGTTATAACTATGCTGTTTTAGATGAAAATAAATACCCTGGAAAAGGGTAAAGTATTAGAAGTTCTCATCAAAGTAATTCAAGCTAGAATATAGCACCACATGGAAACTACAGAGCTGAAAAATTCTAGTATTTGAAATTTTAAGAAGTTTCTGTATGCTCTCAATAACATAATGATGACAGTGAGATGAATCAGTGGATTTTATGATAAATAAATGATGCCGTTTGATAAATAGGGGAAAAAGGATGGCACAGTATAAACAGATCCTCAGGACCTGTGGGATAATAAAAAAATCTAATATTCATATAACTGATATTCCAGAAGAACAGAGGGAATTGGTATAAAAATTGTGCAGAAAAATATTTTATTTATATTAGGCAAATAATGGATGGAAAATCTCCAAATTTGGTGAAAAATAAATTGACAGATTTAAGAAAATCAAAGTGCTTGAAACAATATAAACTCAAAGCAAATAATGCTAAGGTACATCAGAGTCAAACTGCTGAAACTCCAAGATAAAAATATGTTGAAAACAGCAATAGATAAATTATATATATATATATATATATAATTTTATATATAATATATATATAATTATATATATATATATATATATATATATATATATATATATAATTTTATTCTATGGATTGAATTCAGGGGTGCTTGACCACTGAGTCACATCCCCAGCCCAATGTTTCTTATTTAGAGACAGGGTCTCACTGAGTTGCTTATCTCCTCACCCTTGCTAAGTCTGGCTTTGAACTTGAGATCCTCCTGTCTCAGCCTCCCAAGCCATTGGCATTACCGGCATGTGCCACTGTTCCTGGCTGATAAACAATATTTGTAGAAAAAATCATCTGAATGATTTCAGATTGCTCATGAGAAATCATGGAGCCCAAAGATAGTAGAAAACATTTTTTAGTTGCTGAAATAAGAGTTGTCAACCCCAAACCCTATAACCAGTGAAAATGTCAAGAATGATCATAACATAAAGATTTTCCCATACAAAATAAAAACAAACAAACAACAGCAACAACAAGAATGACAAAAAAACAGCTTTCATCAACAGATCTGTAAAATGTTAAAATAAGTTCTTTGGAAATGATACCAGAAGAGAACATGAAACATTAGGAATGAAAGAAGAGCAAAATAAATGGTAAATATCTGAGTAAATAGGAAATATTATTTTTTAAGTTCCCTAAAATAAATATAATTGTTGAAACTAAAAAATAAAATTGTCTATTGGGGTTTACAGTGTACCTAAAAATGTAATGCATATGACAACTATAACATAAAGGGAAGAGTATAAAGGGACCAATCTGGTTGTAATTGAGGTTATAAAATATTAACTGCATAAAATGGAAAATTAGGTATGGGTAATATAATCCCTAAAGCAACCACTTTAAAAATGCAAAAATGGAGTCCTAACTAGAATAAGATATTTTCCATGCTTGTATAATTAATATCAAAAGGATGCTACTGTCATGTATAACTAAAAAGAACCAATAAAAATAAATAAATAACATGAAAAAATAGCTAAATAGGTTAGTGAAGTATAACAATACTGAAATTAATATTTGAAAAAAACCCAAAATGTTGGAAAAGGTAGGAGAGAAAAAAATGTCAGAGGGTCAAGCAGAAGACAACTAATAAAATGGTATACAAATCCAAATATATCAGTAATTACATTAAATGTATCTTGTCTAAACACAATGACATCATCATGCTGGATTTTTAAAAAATCAATTGTATGCAATATAAAGACATAGGTTGAAATTAAGAGCATTGAAAATATTATAAGTGAAACAATCAGAACAAAGTTGGAGTGGGTGTGTGTGCGTATATATATATACACACACACACATAAAATCTGATAAAGTCAAATGGAAAACAAGGAATAGTACTATGAATAAAGAGGGGGTATTATTAATGATTAAAGAAAAATAGTTAAATAACCAAAAAGATATAACAATTCTAAATGTGTATGTGCCTAACAATTGGTCTTCAAAATATATTGGCAAAAACTGATAGAAATGAAAATAGAAATAGGCAAATCTACCATTAGACAACCATTCCTCTTTCAATAATTAATAGAACATATAGTCAGAAAATAAATAAGGATATAGGCAATCTGAACAACCCTAATTCAAGAAGACATAATTGACGTTTTTGAACTGTGCACCGAACAGCAGTAGAGTACATATTCCTTTCTGAACATTCACCAAAAAAAAAAAAGAATGAAAGAAAGAAAAAGAAAAAATTACACATACACACGTTCTGGGCTATAAAATGAACTTTTAATAATTTAAAATGTTTTAATCATACAATGTACATGCTCTAATCAGCCAAACTAAACTAAAAATCAGTAACAGAAAAATACTTAGAAAATCCCTCAAAGTTTTCATTAAGAAACAAGCAAGGGGCCTTAGAATATATTTTGAACTGGAAGACAATTAAAATACACTCTATCAAAATTTGTTGAAGACAGTCAAAACAGTACTTAGAAATAAAATTGTATGAGTCATTGCTTATATTTGATAAAGAAGAAAGGACTCAGATCAACAATATAAGCTTCCATCTTAAGAAAATAGAAAAAGAAAAGTAAATTCAATCCAAACAAAGCAGAGTGAAGGGAATTAAACATAAGTGTAGAAATCAATGAAAATGACAACAGACAAAAAATATTAAAAAATCATTGATGCTAAAAGCTAGATGTTTCAGAAGATCAATGTAGGTCATAAACTTTTTGCTAAGCTGACAAATAAGAAGAAACAAATTAAAAGTATGAAGAAGGAAACAGGTACATCATCACAGACCCTGCAGACATTTAAAAATAATAAGTAAGTTTAATAAGCAACTTCACAGCTTTAAATTCAGCAATTCATATGAAATGGGTCAATTCCTTGAAAGATACAAACTATTAAAACTCACTCAATATGAAATAATTTGAATAATACAGAAGTGATTTGTAATTTAAAACTTTCCAGCAAAGAAAACTTTATGTTCAGATGACTTCATTGGGGATTTATAACAAAGATTTGAAGAAAAAAAGTAGCAATTCTATATTATATTCTCTAGGATATATGATTAGGAAATCTACTCATTACTCTAGTTCCAAATACAGTACAAGAAAAGAAAATGATAGGAAAATATCCCTCACAAATATAGTTTTAAAAATTGTGAAGAAGTTGGGCAAGGTGGCACACACCTGTAATCATAACAACTCAGTGGCAGTAGGATTATGTATTTGAGGGCAGCCTTGCCAAGTTAGACCCTGTCCTAATAAAATTTTTAAAAAGGACTTGGGGGCGCTGAGGTTGTGGCTCAGTGGTAGAACGCTTGCCTAACACATGTGAGGGCCTGGGTTCAATCCTCAGCACCACATAAATATAAATAAAATAAAACAAAGGTATTGCATCCAACTACAACTATGTATATATATATATATATATTTTAAGGAGTTGGGTATGTAGCTCACTGATAAAATGTCCCTAGATTTAATCCCCAGTACCACACATCAAAAAATCCTGAACAAACTATTTACAAATCAACTCAAGTGATGTATAAAAATAAAATTCATTAACACTAAGTAAAGTTTATTCCAGGAATAGGAGGAGGAATGAAAGGTTGCTTCACTATTTGAATATCAATTAGCATATATTATCACATCAAAATATTAAAGAATGGAAATTATACAATAATCACTATAGATTAAGGAAAATAATTTAACAAAATTTACCATCCACTCATGGTAAGGATAACTCTAGTAATAATAAAAACTCTTGGTTTAATAAAAATAAAAGGGAACTTAACCTGGTAAAGGGCAACTCTGAAAAACCTATAGCTAACATCACACTTAATAGTGAAAAAATTAATCCCTCCCTCTAAAAATCAAGAACAAGGCAAGAATGTCACTCTTATTAAAACAAGAAGCTGTAGATCCTAGCTAGTGCTGTGAAGCACCATAAGGAGGAAAAATGCATGGATACGAGAAAAGAAGAAATAAGACTATCTCTATTTGTGTATATCCTGATTGTGTAGAAAATACCAAAGAACCAAACCAAAAGCTTCTGGAACCAATATGTGAGTTTGCAAAGTTTCAGAACATTAATTCAATATATCCAAATGAATTATATTTTGATAAAATAGGAATGAACAATTGGTGATCTTTTAAAAATACCATTTAAAATAGCACCCTGCAAACAAACAAACAAACAAAAAAATACATAGGTCCCTAAATTTAATAGAATGTGTTGGATCAATCTCTGTGTTGAAAACTATAAATATCTGGTGAAAACTCAACGATCTAAACAATTAGATATGTTAAGGAATCAGAAGAACTAAGATTTTTAAGATGCCTATTCTTCCTAACCCGATCTATATTCAATGCAGTAAATACAATCTCTAATATAATCCTAGCCGTATTTTTTGCAGGCATTAGAAAAATGATTTCATATTTCATATGGGAATGAAACTGTTGGAAAATAGTCAAATTTAAACAAAATGCATTAAAAAAGCACAATCTATAAAAAGAAAATAAGAGTAAATGTGCTTTATAAAAAGTAAAAACTCTGTGAAATACATTGTAAATAAAATAAAATACAAACCATAGAAGGAAGAAATATTTTCTTCTTATATTTCTGATAAAAAATTTATATCCAGAAAATAAAATAAAGGTATTGTGTCCATATATAACTAAAATATTTTAAAAAATAAAAATAAAAACAGTTCATCATCTTATAAATTAAAACATGTAGTTAGCATATGACTCAGTGATGCCACTCCTAGGTATTTACTCAAGAAAATGACTACTTACCTAGACACATGAAACTTTATGCAAATGTTCCTAACAGATTTATCCATAGTTTCCAAGTACTTGAAAGTGCCCAGATGTCCTTCCTTGGTTTAATGGATTCAGGTACATTTATATAATGAAATACACACTTAAATCTAAGAAATAAATATTTAAAAAATACAATGAAAGGGAGCAATGAAAGGGAGCAAACTGCTGATAACACCAAACAACACAGATAATCTCAGGTCACTATGCTGAGTGAAAGAATTTATGCTCAGGTGACTATATACTTTAAGATCACATTCATATGGTATTATCGAAAAGTCAAAATTGTAGGAATAGATCATTGGTTGCTAAGAGCTGGGATAACTGGAGAGATCTATTACAAAGAGGCCATACAAGGGAAATTTTTGGAGTAATGTAACTATTCTGTGTCTTCAGAAAATTAGTGGAGGCCTTGCTGTTTCCGAATGTTTCAGAAAGAAACTCTCAACTCATTCTCTAATCAGATCTTTTAACTTTTGTTAGGGAAGTACCTGTTGGAGAAAGAAAAAAAGTCAGGGGTGTAAATTGCAATGTATTGCTGTATGAATCTATAATTTCCTTATTAGATGGCTTCACTGTTCAAAGTATTGAGAAGAAGGGAAGTAATTTTTATTTCCATGTCAGGGTATTTTGTTGTATCCTTATGTAGTATACTAGAAACAAAAAAAAAAGCTGTTTGGTTGATCTTAACATGTTTGTATATTTGCATATTATAGTTATTAAATAATTATTTTGGTTAGTGTTGCCTAAAGTGACCAAACTTTCACAGTCACTAAACTTTGCAATTTATTTTTAAGCTTTAAGAAGAGCTTTTGTTATAATATATAAAAAGAACCACTTTATCCCAAAAAGAGGGGAAAATAAAAGCAAAAGCAACCTTTTGTTCCAGAGTACAGCTTCTGATTCTAAGACATATGCCAGATGCCTCCCTTGACAAAGAACAGTGAGTGTCCCTGTTGATAATTGACCACATATGGCTACCACCATCTCTGGCTTTACTATCCATAAATATTTATTTCAATGAAAGAACCCTTTTCCCCCATGCACACTAGCCAGATAAGGGCTTTCCTTTTTTTTCTTTTCTTTTTTCTTTTTTTTTTTTTTGTCTTTAAAGCTTGTGCTTTTTATGAACAAATTCAGTGTGTGTATGTGTGTGTGTGTGTGTGTGTGTGTGTGTGTGTGTGAGAGAGAGAGAGAGAGAGAGAGAATATATATATATAAATATATATATATATATATATATATATATATATATATATATATATATATATATATATATATATATATATATATATTAGTGAGAAGCTGTCCCCCCTTCAGCACACAAATTACCACCCATTACTGGCAATTGATTCATTTAAACAAATTTGTAGCTTGGAAGCACTGAAATTGTATCAAAAAAAAAGAAGTGTACAAATGTTACACATACCAAATTTTTATTCCAATTTTCAGAGTATCTTCTTTTATTTTTAGATGAATCTACGTTCTGTATTTACTGTAGAACAACAAAGGATTTTACAGCGTTATTATGAAAATGGAATGACAAATCAAAGTAAAAATTGCTTTCAGCTCATATTACAGTGTGCACAGGAAACTAAGCTGGACTTCAGTGTAGTCAGGGTAAGTATTGAGGTCTTACACTCAAATTTATAGCTGTTTATTTCAAGTGACATTTGTTTAATATGAGAAAACAATTCAGGGTATGAAGTCACTAGCTTTATAAACAACTTCATTTCCCTGGTATAACAATAATAACTTTAATGAATTTGTACCTTATACATACCTTTTAAATATTTCAGTTTTTAACTAATAAATATATTTAAGATTGCTTATTGATCTTATGCTTCCTTTAATCCTCAAATTAATCTAGACATAACACCCAAATGATAGTGAAAAAAACATTTTCCAAGGGAATTCTGTGTACCTATTTTTGTTGTTTTTGTGTTTGAATTTTTCTTCAGGCATTTATGACTTTAGTATTTTTGTCTTTTCATGAAAACCTATTCTTTTTCATTCTAAATAAAATGAACACACTTTGATGGTTAGCAAGTGAGGGACAGAAATCCCAATGGAGGAAATTATCACAACCATAGTTGTTCAGCTGTAAAAAAAATCAGAGCTGTTACACATTCATGAAAAGCAATGAGAATGTGATAGAGAGGAAGCAAGAGATAAATCTAACAGAACTAGTCACGGATTTGATTGAATGCATAGGTCCTTTCATGTTTGTTTAAACATGCTACAAATCCTCTTGTCTTGAAACCTTAGTGATTCAACAATTAGCTACTTTCTCTTCTTTGGCATACATAGGGTAATTTGGGGAAGAGAAAGGACTTCTGTTTTTAAGTTTATTTTGCTGTTCCATTACCTTCAAAGACCCTAGAGATAAAAATCTTTTGATACATAGTAGAATTCTTTGGAAAATATTTCTTAAAGATTGAAGTATATTCTCACCTTCAAATAGGGAATTATGCCACCAATTCTAAGGGACAATATCCATCATTCTCAGATGTGTGTAATAACTATAAATATATTTATTGCTCTAAATGCACTGCTTAAAATTACCTTTACTAAACTTCAGAGGAAAATGTTTAATTCCTTTAACAAGTAATGTGGAAATATTTCAGATTGATGAGATCTCATTTTATAAGTACAAACTCTGTTTTTTCCTATAGTAATTTTCTTTTTTCCCCCTTTATCTTGCATTACATTAAAGTGAAAAGCTTTCCCAGGCAGCTGCATTGTGGGCTATCTTTTGTATTTCCAATTTGTTATTACAATATTCCCCTCATGATTTACTTGATTGTCCTTGAATACTGATTGTGGAGATACAGATATTTATACTCCAAATGTAGGATTACAAGTATAATGTTATATAAGGTAGAAGGAATTCTGTAAAACAGATTTATTAATTCCATTCCAGGAGAAAAAGAATAGTAAATAAACTCAGACTTCCCAGTCTAAATCCAAACACAATTTTGATAACTTTTCCATTCAAATTAAAAGGGATTTGTTAGTAAATTCACCAGTAAAAACAAAAAATTCCTCCTTCCATATGTTGCCTGGTCTATATGTAGTAACTTAGAAGACATCTGTCTTTGTTATTTTAATAGAGTATTTTTATCTTTCAAAAGAACTCAAGTTCCACTGTATTAAGAATTTAATTCCAAAATAAAGATAAAAGGTGAAAACATCCAAGCAAAAATAAATATAATGGGGAAAAGAAAAAAGGTAACAAAGAATGAGGCATAGGAAAAGGAAAAGAGATTTATAGATGTGAATTTCTGAGAACTAAGATAATTTTATGAACACCAAATATTGTGACTAAAATTTTATTTTTTCCTATGTAGTGTTGCTTTGTTAGTTCCTCACTGAAAATTCTCCTTTTATTGATATATGTAACATGTTTTTTTTCATTCTCACAATGAGGCATTTACAATAGGAATTACCTACATCTAATAAGTATTGGTCAATTTTGGATCTTATAACTTTTGGTGAACTTTAATAAATTTTTGGGAACTCTCAGGCAATGCATTTTCCTTATTGTCAACAATTTTATGTGGGACTATTTAAGTGTATAGTTTTGTGCTTTTCTTCAGTAAAAAATATGGAAAGTAATTGAACATTTACTTTTTAACTAATGATTTTCATTATAGAAATCAATTATTATACTGTGCTATAAAATAATAATACTCAAAACTTGTTCATGTATGTGGGATTATTTTCACCTTTATTAACGAAGCTCAAACTGCTATTTAATGATTTCTTACATTGATTTTGTTTTCCTTTTTATTTTCTCCTGAGTAATGTATAGTGAACATTTCTAATTTAGTGATATCAGGGTGCCTACCATTGACCACCTCTACCACCAAAGCCCTCTCTATTTTGTTGTTTCTAGTTCACTGTAAAATAGGATACCAGGTTTTTTCAAATTACATATAAATTCAGAGAAAGGAGATTCTAAGGTTAGGGGTTCTGCTATCAGTGAATTACATGGGTCTTGTTACATCTTGTATTGTCTGTTTTCTGGAAAGTGAGATTGATATCTATGTTGATAGATAGCTGTGTTTCATATGTACATGGTATTATTCTAGTTTATCTTCTTTATTGGCACATAATGTAAATATTTACTAAAACACGTAAGTAACTATATATAATATACATCCATATGTGTAAACCTACAAAATTATAGAAGCCATAAATTTGCAATGCATTAAGATCATTCTGGAACTTCTTAAGTTAGCTAATGTGTGATGAGAATATAGCATGTTATGGATTTTTTTAAAAGATGGCCAGAGCTGCCCTCAAGATATAAGAGTTCTTGAATCCAAATGTTATCTGTTCACTGTGCTCTCCTATTGAAATGTTTCAATATAATGCTTGTATACTTTTGTTAAAATTATGTACAAATCTGTCATGTTTCCCACACATTTTTCTTAACTTGAAAAGCCATGTCATTGAAGCTGATTTAGGATATTTTTAAAATTAATCCTTCTGGGTTTTATCTTCCAAAGATATTTTTCCTTATATATTTCTCTATAGTATATACTTTGAAATCTTTTTGTTTTTCTCACTTGTTTTCTGTGACATTTATACTTATATGACCTTTCACTTCTAATTCTTGCTTCTACTGTTTTATGAAAGGAAATCAGAGTGAGTTTAAAATTTCCACTACCTTATGTTAAAGAAAAAGTATCATTGTGTTTTATAGAACATTTTCTTTGTGGAAAAAATAATTGTAAAAGTAAATTAGACAACAGAGATAACTTTTAGTAGTTTCTACTCATTACACATGGGATAGTGGAAGAGGATTATATTTTGATGTTAAGTAGATGTTGAATGAATCTTTTCTCTAGTACTTGTCAGGATGTCCTTCCACAAGCTACTTATTTTTCTGAACTTCAGTTTCTTCATATAAATATATTTATATATGTGTATATATACTATATATATATATATATGTATGTGTGCATATATATGAATACACATATATGTGTATTTATATACATATATATAAATAAAACACATAAGGGAATCAATACATATTAGCTTTTATTTATAGCATTGCAGTGTCATTAATGCTATGTATATAATCATAAATTATATAAATAAACTTTAAAAATTCAATAATTTGTGAGGTTTTCTGGAGCACATCATAGGAAAGTTACCCAGATATATCTACACCACGTTTCTGCAAGACTAATACATTTATTTTTTCATTTTTTCATTTATTTTGTTTAATTCTTAGGAGATTAATGTGTTTTGGTAGTTTATCATATGGTATGCATTATGAAATAATTACAGAGTCTGATAATCACATTAAGGAATTTAATGTTTCTTATTGCATATTTTAAGAAGAACCATGACTCAATGCAATAATACTAGGTAATTATAATAAATTACTTATATAAAAGTATGCATTTTATAATCAAATCTTAAGTGCCAACCACTGGCATTATTTTTATTAATAACTTTTTTCTGTTTATGGAAGTAATACATATTCATTGTATAAAACTTGGTAAGTAGAGAAAAGTGTAAAGAAGAAAATCACTATCATAAATTAATGACAAGCAAATACAATTGCAATGTGTGACAAAGTGTTACTATCTTTAGCAGAAAATTGTTCTTACAAATCACTTCAAAATGACAAACACCCCAATATAAAAGTAGGTAAAGGAAATGAATGAGCAATTCTATCAAAGTAATATAGTAACCATAGAAACTCAATTCAAATCAGCAATTATTTACCTTTTATTAACTCCAAAACTAGTGAAGACTAAAAAAAAAGAAAAAAAATGAAAACCTTTAGTGAGGGTGTGAGGAAACCAGAACAGTCATATTTTTAGGGCAATGGAAAATAGCAGATCTTAGCAAATATCCGAGAATTACATTCTAATGAACCAAAAGAAAAAGAAGATACATTTTAAATAAGTTTTATTGCAATATGGCTTATAATAATGAATGTTTCTAAAAATATTATAAATAGCTATCAGTATACATTAGAAAGTTATGTATATGTGCAACATAAATTGTTACGCCTGATGATTGCAAATGTATATATGTTTTAAAAAAAAGCATTTTCTATTGACATTAAAGTATGCTCCCAATATTTTACTATTATATGTAAATATATGATGAACACATATTTATATGTTTACATATAAATTTTGCCTACATCTGTTATTACATTTTATAATAGAGTCCTAGAAATGTATTTATTAGGTCAAAAGGTATAAGCATTTTTAGAATTCTTGATATATATTAAATGGATACGTTTTGTGGAGGAGAGGAACAATAATATAGTCTGTTTTCAAAGTTCCTAGATATTTATCCAGCGAGTCCTTAATCAGCTCTGTTTGGCTACTTTCTCATTTATTGTTAACTTTTTATTAACCTTTGCATAGGTCTTGATTTTATGATAAACAAGAATAATATTAATCACTTACAAATTATTTTTTCTTGTTCTTAAACTTTTTCATAATACCATTTTTTATCCTTTCAGACGTGGGTTGGTAATAAGCGACGAAAAATGAGTAGTAAGAATTCTGAATCAGGAGGAACAACAGGAACTGTTTCTGGTACCGCTTTGGCAGCTCCAGACATTACAGTCAGAAATGTGGTTAATATAGCTCGACCCTCAAGCCAACAGTCTTCTTGGACATCTGCCAATAATGATGTCATTGTAACTGGTATATACAGCCCAGCCAGTTCATCAAGTAGGCAAGGGACAACCAAACATACAAATACACAAATTACAGAAGCACATAAAATTCCTATTCAAAAAACAGCCAGTAAAAATGATACTGAGTTTCAGTTGCATATTCCTGTTCAAAGACAAGTTGCACACTGTAAAAATGCCTCCCTGCTCCTGGGTGAAAAAACAATTATTTTGTCAAGACAGACAAGTGTGCTAAATGCTGGCAACTCAGTATACAATCATACAAAGAAAAACTGTGGAAGCTCTTCTGTGCAAACTTCTGAAATGACAGTACCTCAAAAGCCATCTGTGTGCCACCGACCTTGCAAAATTGAACCAGCTGGGACTCAAAGGTCATATAAGCCTGAACATACAGGTCTGGCATCACATAACTTATGTGGACAAAAGCCAACTATTAGAGACCCTTACTGTAGAACACAAAACCTGGAAATCCGCGAAGTGTTTTCACTGGCAGTCAGTGACTATCCCCAGAAAATTCTGGGAGAAAAGGCCACACAGAAATCTAACTCAGCAGAAGGAACATGTTTGTCTATTGCAATGGAGACTGGAGATGCTGAGGATGAATATTCCAGAGAGGAAGAGTTGGCTTCGATGGGAGCACAGATACCAAACTACTCAAGATTTTATGAAAGTGGCAGTTTCCTTCGAGCTGAGAACCAAAGTGCAACTTTGTCTGGAACAGGAAGAAATATGCCAAATTCACAAATGGTGAATATCAGAGATTTGTCAGACAATGTACTGTATCAAAACAGAGACTACCATTTGACACCACGGACCTCATTACATACAGCATCTAGTACAATGTACAATAATACAAATCCATCACGGAGTAATTTTTCTCCACATTTTGCATCATCAAATCAATTGAGATTATCACAAAACCAAAACAATTACCAGGTAATGTGTAAACTTATTTTATAGAGGTTATTAAAAGCTATGTTTGGCTTAAAAACTGAGTTTTATAGTTAGACTTGGGACCTGGGTCATTTAACTTATGTTTTGAAGTAATGTGAGATTTTTTGCTTCAAAGTAGTGGTTTGGGGTCAGCTCCTTAAATAATCTAGTGCTTTCTTTGTCATATTTAGACATGATGAGCTTTTTAAAAAAGATGAAATGTAGCCAATTTTATAACATGGCAGCCTTCCCCTGACATTTAAAATGATTTTGGTCAGAAACTGGTAGATTTATGGGAAACATGGCATTTTCCATATCTAAAATAGGATTAAATTGGCTAGGCTTATCCTCTTGAATATAGATTATTATAATGATTTTTACTTGCAATTTGGGGAGATGACATTGGATGACTGGTGCCTTCCTTGGGTACATAGTCAGGCAAGTCATTTTTTTACTTAGGTGCTAATGACAAAGTCAAAGCCTGAGGTATCTCAGACTACCATTTTTTTTTGAAAGCAAACACTTTATTAAAATGTTGAATGGAACATCAATCAGAGATTTATAGAATGTTTATAGGGAAATTGCAAGAGTAAGAATTAAAGCCATTTCTGACCTGTAGATGAAATACATGTTACTTCTTAACAGTTTCACATGTAAAATTGTTTCAGTAGGGTTCAGATAATCTTTTTAGCAGTGAAGTATAAATCTACATCAGAACATCTCTTAAAGTCACAGATCTTCTCTCTGAAAAAATATGCTTTCAAGGATATGAATAATAGGCCATAGATGTTTGTCATTTTCCTTGCTATTGACTAGACCTTCCTACCTGTTCTACCACAATACTTAAGGTTTATCAAGATTTAAGGGGCTTCCAGGCTATTATCAAGTAATTTAAAGAACTGTCTTAATTCCCTCCATCTTATATCAACATACCTTAATGAAAAGCAATAATATTATAGGAAGCAACTTTTAGGCACCTGGCCTTAACAAAAGTGGGATTTGATTATCATGATTACTAGTCTTTTTTATTGAGAATTTCTTATTGAGAACTCTTTGTTCTGCTTGCTCTTTATTAAAGCATACTTAAAGTAACATTAAATCATACCATTAATATCCTCCCCAATTAAAATCCTCCCTTTCACTAACCTACTCTTTTTTATTTCTTGTTCACTTACTGTTGTTTATAATAATAGTAATGAAATAATATTTACCATTTGTTAAGGGCCTACCAAGTTCCAGACACCACTATCACTTCATATACCCCATCTGGTTTAATCTTCACAATTATCTGGACAGATAGACACTTTTCTCATATTTCAACTTCTTTCCAAGGAATACACAGCTAGGAAATGAAGAATCAGGAGTAAAACTCAGAAGTGTATTATTCATATTTTATTGTTTCTCCTTTGCCATACAGTATAATTATTTCAAATCTATTAGAATTACTGGAAGGCCTGAGAAAGCAGAGTTTAATGTTTAATTTTTTCATAGATTTACAACTCCTTTACAAATAATTTATTCTCTGGTTTTAGATTTTTATAGTATGTATTGTTTTCTGACAGAACTTTTAGGGAATCAAATTTTTTATGAAAGAATAATTTAAGTGCAAAAACATTTAGAGATTGCTTTTTGAATAATAATCTCCTTAAAAGAAAGACACTCTGGAATAACTATTTAGAGCATGTACTTAGAGCCTGAACAAACCTGGATTCATACACAGGCTCTGCCACTTTTTATAAGTGTGACCTCATGCAAATAACTTGAGCTCTCTATGTTATAGTTTTGTCATTTGGTCAAGGGGTTTCATAATGACTATTTCATAGAAAACCTGTAACATGAAATGATACAATCTGTGTAAGGCTCTTTGTATATTCCCTGACACAAAAACTTTCTTATGCATATGAATTCACAATTTGAAAGTTAATGAAACTCTAATAGTCTTTACATTCCACTTCAAGTAAAATATTGCAAAGCCCACAATTATCACAGGGTAATTGAGTAGGAAATAGCATTTAGTACTTGCTGAGAGAACACTTGGAGGTTAGATACCACCCTCATCATAGCTATTAAAAGGCAATATTCTTATTTATGTTATTTTAGACCTCCTCAAGCCAACTTTATCTGAGAGAGTATGGTGGGGTGTTTGCAGAGAATACTTGGTAGATCATTTTGCCCTACCTTTCACTTAGTTGAGATTTGGGGAAACCAAGGCAGCCAGATGAAGTGGAGTACGTGAAGATTATCCTTCCAAGAATGTGGGAGAAAAAAGTACACTCATACACTGCTGATGGGACTGCAAATTGGTGCAGCCAATATGGAAAGCAGTATGGTGATTTTTTTCTTGGAAAATTGAGAATGGAACCACCATTTGACACAGCTATCCCTCTCTTGGTCTATACCCAAAGGACTAAAAACAGCATACTACAGGAACACAGCCACATCCATGTTTATAGCAGCACAATTCACAATAGCTAAACTGTGTAACCAACCTAGATGCTCTTCAGTAGATGAATGGGGAAAAATGTGGCATATATACACAATGTAATATTATTCAGCAATAAGAGAGAATAAAATCATGGCATTTGCAGGTAAATGGATGGAGTTAGAGAAGATAATGCTAAGTGAAGTTAGCCAATCCCAAAAAAACAAATGCCAAATGTTTTCTCTGCTATAAGGAGTCTGACTTCTAGTTGAGTAGGGAGAGAGAGCATGGGAGCAATAGACAAACTCTAGATAGGGCAGAGGTGTGGGAGGGTAGGGGAGGGGCATGGAGTTAGATATGATGGTGGAATGTGATGGACATTATTATTCAAAGTACATGTATGAAGACATGAATTGGTGTGAATATACTTTGTATGCAACTAGAGATGGAAAATTGTGCTCTAAATGTGTAATAAGAATTGTAATGCATTCGGATGTGACATATAAATAAAAAATTAATTAAAAAAAAAGATTATCCTTCCATGTTCTGATGAAGGTGCGTTACCAACACTTGCACCAGGATAAAATAAATCCTATGCTCATCTTGGGAAATTATCTAGCTGTGAAGCTATAAGCAAACAAGCAGTTTTCTTGAGATTCTGATGCTGGGACTATATATCAGAAATATCTACCTCTGCCCTTTGATAAACTGGCAATCTTCAAGCCAAGATTCTATTTCTGGAGAATAGTTTGGTCAGAAGCTATCTAAAAGAAAGAATACAATTGCAGGAAATGTAAAGTATACTAACAAGTTGAAATCAGCTCAGTTGTGAGGACTCCTGGGAATAGCATCTTAAGGATTTCAGTGGTGTTAAGGTATTAAACAAATTGGTAGGAGGTGACAACCAGGATACCATGAATCTGTTCCATTTCAGAAGCTCTCCAGGCTAACCTCACTGACGGAGCCAGAATGCAATCATATTAATCTCCAAAGTGCCATTCACTTTTTATGTTACCTCTATGTCAGACCACCTGTTTCTCATGAGTCATGTTATGAATAAAATTTATTAATAACCATCTATCTGAAGATATTGAAGCATCCTAGAAGACAGGTGGTACAAATATGGGATTGATTTTCACTATTACTTTAGTTTAATAAGTAGCTGCATTCCCATCCCTGGTAAGGTCTTAAGAGACAATATAAGTAGAACACTTTTGTCTTCTTTTAAAAAGCACTTTACAAATATACTATATACCCATTAGTACAGTAAAAGTGTTTTGGTAGTTATGTCTCAATTTCTTCAGAACTTGCATGCTTTGATGCTTTTTAAAATAAATATGAAAATTTAGTAGCTGTAGAAACTTTGAACATAGCATCCTATACTAACATAAATTGTATTTTTATGTGAGGAAAATGAGGACTATTAAGATTAAATAATATGGTCAAAATCTTTGGAAATTATTCAAGTTTTTAAAAAAGTAATGATAATCTGTGTTGAGTAGGTAGAGTCAGCAGGGATCATTTTTAAACAATTTTATTAAGATGCAATTCACATAATATAGAATTTACACATTAAATGTATATAATTCAGTCATTTTTAATGTTTACAGAGTTCAAGCAGTACCAGAGTCTAATTTTAGAACATTTCATCACTTCAAAAATGAACTTCATACCCATTAGCACACCATATCCACCATCCCAATGCCAAGTAACCACTAATCTACATTTTGTCTCTGTGTATTTATTCTGTATATTTAATACAAAGGGAATCATACACCAAGTGCACTCTTGTCACTGATTTCTTTCAATTAGTATAATATTTTTGAGGTTCATTTATGTTGAAGCATGTATCAATTTTAATAATGATATTATGTCTTCTATAAATGTGTATGTCTTTCTGCTTTCTAGATTTTTAATTTCTTTAAAAATTTTTATCAACTTTTCAATAGATGAAACTTGGAGTTCTTAAATTTATTCCTAAGTGTGTTATACTTTCTGAAACTATATTCAATTGAATTGTTTTCTTAATTTATTTTTCCTATTTTGTTTAATAATAGCATAACAATTCAATTATGATGATGAATATTCTAGCAGCTTCTATTTGTTTTGTTTTCAAATATAAAAGCAGCAGTCCAATTTTTATTTTCCACATTGAATATTTAGTTTATTGCATTTTAATTGGGAGATTTTTAATTACTGCTTCAATCTCTTTACTCATTATTGGTCTGTTCAAATTTTCCTTTTTTCATGTTTCAGTCTTAGTAGGTTGTATGTGACTAGGAATGTATACTGTTTTTCTAACTCATCAAATTTGTTGTCATATAATTATTCATAAGATATGCTCTTATGTTCTATATTTCTGTTTTATCAGTAGCAATGTCTCATTACATAGATGATTTTATTTGCCCTTCAATTTTTATTTTATCAATTTAAAGACTTGACTATTCTATCTTTAAAAAATCTTAGTTTCATTTTTATGTTTTCAATTGTCTTATTTCTTTTCTCATCTTCACTATTTCCATCCGCCAACTTTAGGCTTAGCTTGTTTTTCTCCTTGAGGTTGGTGTAAAGTTTGATTGTTTGTTTGAGATCTGTCTTTTTTAAATATAGGCATTATTTTTTGCTGTTAATTTCCCTCTCAAAACTTGTTGTAGTTCATTTTCTGTTGTTATAACAAAATACTGGAAACCAGATAATTTATAAAGAATGGAAGTTTTTTTGGTTCACAATTGAGGAGAATGAGAAGTCCAAGACCATGTCATAGTCAACCACATGTTATCTGGTAAAGGTCTTTTTACGACATCATCACCATTGCATATCACATGGTGATGCAGAGCAAGCCTACTTGCTTGGGTTTCTATTTCTCCTCTTATAAACCAGGAATGTCATTCTGGAGGCTCCATTCTAAAGACTACATCTAATCCTAATTATCTCCCAATGGCCCCACATCCAAATACCATTAACATATGAATTAGGCTATTAAGTGTTGACACAACCTTGTTGGGGACACCTTCAAACCATATCAGAACTACTTTTGCTATATCCTATATTTTTTTTTCCATTTTTGTTTGTTTCAAGACTTTTTTCTTTTAAATTTCTTCCTTCAGTTTCCTCTTGGACCCATTGGGTGTTCATGACTGTGCTATTTTGTATTCCATATAGTTTTGAATTTTATATTTCCAAATTTCCTTGCTATTGGATTTGAGTATCATACCAGTGCAGCTGGAATAGATACTTGACATAATTTTTATTTTCTTAAATGTATTAGTTTTATATGAACTAATATATGAAATATACTAGAGCTAAAACAATACTCAAGTCTGCTCTTACTGATCTTCTGTCTTGAGCTTTCCATTTTTAAAGTGAGTTATCAAAGTCTCCTAATAATTGTGCCTTGCCATTTATTTATTCCTTCAGTAATTTTAATATTTGCTTTAGGTTTTTAAGCATTGCAATATTTGGAAAAGATATATTTATAATTGTTATATATTTTGTTTTCAGTTCTGGCCATTGAAAGCAGGTCCTCACCTGTGCTAGCCAAGTCCTGTATAACAGAACTACATCATCAGACATTTTTTTTTTAATTTTGAAAAAAAAAATTGTTAACTTGCCTAGGCTGGCCTCAAACTTGTGATTATTCTGCCTCAATCTTCCCAGTGACTAAAAAAGTGCACTGCCATGCCTGCATGTTGTATCTTCTTGTTCAGTTGACCTCTATGTCATTAGATAGTGAATTTCTTTATCTCTTGTGACAGATTTTTATGGAAAGACTCTTTTTTTTTTTCCTAATGTTAGTATAGCAACTCTTTTGGTTACAGTTCAACATTTAATATCCTTATTCATATGTTAATGGTTTTTGGAGTGGGGCCATAAAGGGAGATAATTAGGATTAGATGTAGTCTTTAGAATAGAGCCTCCTTGATGACATCTGTGGTTTATAAGAAGAGAAATGGAAACCCAAGCAATCAGGAATAACTTTCCTCATCCCTTCAATTTCAGCCTATAAGTGCTCCTAAAGTTAATGTGAGTCGCTTGTATGCCATCTATTGTTGGATCTTGTTTTTTTCCCCCAGTCCATTCAGTCTCTCTCAGTCCTTAGAAGAATTTAATCAATATATACTTAAAATAATATTGATTGGTAAAGACTTAATATTATACTTTCTTACTATTTTCTGATTTTTTTAAATTGTTTTGTTCATTCTTCTTACCATCTTCCTGTGTGATTTGATGATTTTTGTAGTATTATTCTTGGTTCCTTTTTGTTCATCTCTTGTGTATTTACTAGAGATTTTTTTTTCTTTTTGTTTACCATGAGTCTTGCATAAAATGTAAAATAATTGTCTTAAAGCGTTTTTTTGTGTAAATCCAATGCATGCATTTCTTCAGGGACACTTTTTTGAGATTTATTTATTTTCATTGAAAAAGCAATAAATTCCTGTTTCTTTATATTCTTTATGAATATGAATTTATGAATTTTTAAAATTGGTTATTTGGAATAAATGTACATCCCTCTTTGCATTCTGGACGCATGCTATTGGAGACATTCACTTATCAGCCTGGCATGACATTTTATAGTCTCTTGGAACTTTTCTTTATATCTTCCCTGAGCCTGTGTACATGATATTTACCAGTTCTTCTGTAGGCATAGTTGCTTTTAATGATTTTAATTTGCCTAAGGGTCTCAATCCTATTTCTCCTAGAGCCCCTAGGTTTTTATTATATTCCTCAATCAGTAGTCTTTTTCTTCAAGTTTCTGTGGTCTGCTAACTCCTTATTGTTTTCATAAGTCTTGCCAATAGCTTCTTACAACTTCCCCTGGCTTGATATTTGAGTTACTTCACTTTTATCTGTCTGAACTACAGATAAGGAAATAAAGAGACCAATTACTCAGATAGATCCCCAGAAGGTTAGAACTTTGAGAATTAAATCAAATTCAGTCTGATTCTTGTTCACAGAGGAGACTGGGAATTAAGACACTATTTCCTCAATACTATGTTAAACTACACTATGAAGTAGATGTGAGAAGGGCTGATAAAAATGTCATGGAATTTCACAAAATTTTGAATGTGGTATTTTCTTAATTGGGTATTTGCTTGGTTGCTCTATTTTTTATATGATTTTCATTGTTGCTACAAAGTTATTTTAGGCAGCCATTAGTTGTTTATTTAATGTTTCTAACAGGGGGTGTAGAACTTCTTAGTACTTAATCTTCCTGACTTCTCTTTGTTGATTGTTTTTTAAATTGCAGAGTGCATGCATCTGTAGATATAGAATTAGTGCAACAAATAACCAGGGTATTACCATTAAAAGTCCATCTTTTGGTTCAATATAAAATTGTATGTAAAGTAGATAGGGAGCCATGATTACTGGTAAGAACATGAGTCCAGTTCAGCTTGATAAAAACAGTAAATCTTTGCTATTGTTTGGAGATCTGATCTCTGACTACACATTTATAAACTATTTCATTTCAGTTATAAAAGTATAATTATAATTAAAAACGAATACTTGACAAATTATTTTTGGAAAATAGCAAGTAACTTTTGTAGTTTTCTCAAATGTCTTTTTATGAGTAAAATTAGATAATATGTTGAAATATTCTAGAAGTTATAATCTCAGATTCAAATTTGTAATTGTATATCCCTCAGAGCCTTTGAATCACAAGATAATCATCCACATACTAATTTATTTTATTTTACTTATATCCTTGCATTATATTAAACTGCCAATATTCCAGAAATCAGGTTTGTATTGTTATGGTTTAGTACTATTGTAATTTTATTAAAAGATCTTATAATTATAGTTTCCTTTATCTTAATCTCACTGTATCTATAAAATTTAACCAAGAAAATATAGAAAAAAAAATCCCACTTTGGATGTCAGTGGCAGGAACTTTTCAAGCTACTAAACCTTTTAAACATCATTTTCCTATCATTTAATAGATAAAATTTTATGTACTTTAAAGTGTTGATTGCTTGCCGAAAAGTAGTAGTATTAAAAGTAATCTGTAAAGATAATCTAATTTCTCAAATCTTTGCTGGAGACTTGATGGCGAGAAGAGGGGAGAAGATTTTTACATACGCCAGGACACCCTACTTTTTTCCAGAACACATTGTTCTCAACCAGAATTATTACTCACCTCCCTACAACATCTTACCCCATGCAACAGTCTTGAATATTGCCACTCTTGGCCTTTTGTTGCATTTCAGAAAGTCAGAGCTAGTGAATAATGAAGGCCCAAATTAATTCAATCGGTCATCAGCAAATATTTATTGAGTGCCTATCATATATATACCCAGTAGTGTTCTCTGTGCTGTATACCTCATAATTGAAAAACCACATAGGGAACCCTGCCAATTAAGCAGAATGATTGATAGGTTCTCATGCTTAACTAATACCAAAACAACCCATGGAAAGTTAAAACATTGATTTATGAATCTGTTACAGCTGAACTTTCTGAAAGACCCAGTTATTGCCTGATTGTTTTAATCAAATTATATTTAATAAAACACTAATTGATATAATTCTAATTTTCCTGGTTCACATAACAGTATGTTCAGATACTAGCAATAAACAAAATTTTAAACAAATAAACTTTTAAAAATTGTGTGTTTGGAATATTTGCAGAAACATCATTATATAAAGATTCATGATCCTCCCACATTGGCCTCCAAGTAGCTGGGATTACAAGCATTCCAACAGGACTATATTTCCATAGTTTCCTTTATATTAGAGTCCTTTGTGTACCTGTCTTCGCTGTTTCTCTCAAAGTGTAATTCTTACCCTCCAGGAAATTACCTTTTATTTCCTGTAGCACACAAAATAGCACTTCATATGCTTGATAGACATTTGAATGGACTTCAAAATATTTATTTTGGAAAGTTATATACACTAATTTTAATAATGTTTAATTAGTCATAAAGTTTCTTAAGTTCTTTTACAATTGCTTTAAGAGCCTGAGGGATTATTTTAAATTCTTTCGGTGGTGACAAATCATCAAGTGTTCAGGGAAAATTTGATTTTGGAAAATAGAATTCATTCTGAGCCATGGTTAGTGAATAATATGAATGCTCAATCTGGGCTCTGTAGTTTCAGTTAAAATAAAAGTAATGTGAAGAAATGAGATAATCTTTGCATGAGGCATGAAGTGACAAATCCAGAAGTTCCCAAAATACTTTCAACAATGGCAGCATAATTGTGATGAATTTCTTACATCTTAAATTTTCTACTTGGAAACTTGCAGCATTAATTTGGCCATGTAAATACTAAAATATTTGTTAAATAAGCCTTGTCTCCTTGTAGATTCATTTTATAGTTGTCCAAAACAGGATCTTGAAACTATGTTTAGAACTAAAATATCACATAATCATGAAGTTATGGCCCTTCTCAGTTAAGTATTACATTTTATAGCTTTCAGTGAGTGAGAATCCTAATATCAATATTGCACCAAATAAAACTCCCCAAATTTAGGGAAACATTTATCAGTACTATGAATCAAAACAGGTTAAAAATTCAGCTACACTGATTATCCATTCCTGAGTTTTACTAGAAATGTAAGGAACTAAAGACTATTAGAACAGAAAAGGTGAGTTGAATAAATAATTATTATGCAACTTTTCAGTAATCACTGTTTGGGGGCTCTGTCTTTTTTTTTTTCAATTCATTTGGTTTAACATATTTTCTCTAGAAAGTCTATGCAGCCAGTTGTGAATTGTGGATGGGAATGTATGCAATTATATTCCAAAACAATTAGATATTATGTGATTATTTTAGCTGATTTACCTTTCTCTTTTTTTGTTGTTCTTTTTAGTTATACATTACAGAATAGTACATTTTGACATATTATACAAATTGAAGTATGTCTTATTCTATTTGGGATCCCAGTCTTGCAGATGTATATTCCTGTCATCCTCATCCCCTTTTTGTGGGTTACCTTCCGTATATCAGAGAAAACATTTGACCTTTATATTTTGGGGAGATTAGCTTACTTCATGTGGCATGATAGTCTCCAGATCTGATCATTAGCAAAAAAAATCATAAAGTCATTCATTTTTTATTACTGAGTAATATTCAAATGTGTATATATATACCACATTTTCTTTATCCATTCATCTGCTGAAGGACACTTAGGTTGGTTATATAATTTAGCTATTTTGAATTGATCTGCTATAAACATTGTTGTGGCTGCATCATTGAAGTATGCTGATTTTAAATACCTAAGAGTGGTTGCACCAATCTTTAGTCCCAGCAGCAATTTGTGGGTGTATGATTTACCTTTCTCATTGAAGCTAACAATCAATTGATTTTGCAAACCCAATTATATATTGATGGAAAATTAAGAATGTATACATTTTAAAGATTTTTTTCAGAAGAAATCTTTTTATACCTTCAGTAAAATATTGAAAAAATAACTCATTAATACTTTGTCCATATCCTCTACCATTTAGTTGTCATTTTACTGCCATGGTATTTTATGTTTTACATATCCATAAAAGTATCTGGAGTTATGAATTTTTGTAGCCTATGCCTTGCATATTGGTATCTTTGTAGCTCAAAATAAAGTGGCAGGTATGGTGGCCAGGAACTTTGAAAATTTACCTGAAGTTAGAATAATTGAGGTTATTTCTTAACTCTTACATGAACTATTTGATCATTATGCATTCTCAGGAGATATATTATTATATAAGCCATCACTGTATACAACTTACCAAAACATTAAATGTTTGATTGAATATACATTACCAACACCACTTCCTATCAAGGCTGTTTTGACTTGTCAGTATCTCAGAGAGAAACAAGTGTATGGTAGGGGAAATAGGGCAAGCAATTAATATGAAGTATTATTTAATCCTTGTGTATCCCATGAAAAAAATGTGATTAAGTCCTAGTTATCATTAACCAAAGTTCCAGGACCACCTTAGTCTTTGTAAACACTCCCCAGAATTCACTCTCATCTATTCCCTTGCATATCTGTACTGGGATAATTTATTTATGGTCATTTGTCTTAGTATACTTTACTTTAAAAAGAATAATCATACTATTAGATAGGATTTTATAGAAGCATTGTTTCAATTTCAGGTGTGATACATAGAGTGGAGATTATTGAAATTATTATATCCTTGGCTACTATAATAATTTTCTCTGTTTTTAAAGGTAAAATGTTTCAACATTTATGGAATTATTAGACAGTATTTGATCAATAGCACTTGTATGCAGTGCTAGAAATATGTGCTTGAGGTTTGCAACATTGCAAAATTTCACTACCAATGCTAAACACTGGAATGTACTTAAAAAAGAACATATTTTATGGAACACAATTTTTTTTCTAGAGAGGTTTCATGTACACATGATAATGCCTAAAGGTTCACATTTTTTTTTGCAGTCATACATTGTTTACACAAAGTCAATTTTTTATTAACACTTAAATTTCACCATTTAATAACAAAGTGGGGAGGACATCGTGAATAGACTAATGAAATCACAGTTTGGAGAAAAATGTATCATCCATTCCTATTATAGGCCTAAGATTTAATAAGGCACACATAGTAATGATTATATTATTGCTGCTTTTGGAAAGTAAACACATGTAATATGTTTAAAGGGTTTATAGTATACACCTTTCATTATGAACTCATCTATTGCTTGATGATGATGCCTATTTAAAATGTTCTTGAAAATTTTTCACTTATTTCATAGGGCATAGGGCATTGCTTTTCATTTTAATTATATCTTCAATAGATTTCCAAACATCCAACATGGCACCAGCAATTCTAGAGCCACTCCCACCCCGGTGTCCCCCACCCCGACACACACACAGTGTCCTAGAAACCTTCTTGAAATTACAGGAAAACTTTACACCACTTCTAATTTTTTTCCACAAATTAATCCATTTAAATACTTAGGGATCAAAAAAATGCACATTTGCATATGCTCTGAATGCAAATGTATCTTGAAATAACGTATAATTTTTTTTCATTCTGATCAACATTATATGTAGTGTCAATGTATACTATACTGAGATTTGATTTGTTGTTTTCACAGATTTCAGGAAACCTTACTGTGCCTTGGATTACAGGGTGTTCTAGAAAAAGAGCAGTAAGTAATCTTTTATTTAAAGCAACAAATGTTTTTTATCTCCTGTTAATAGGAATACCATTGAGAAAATTGTCATGATTTTTGTAAAGCTGGCAAAATTTAACCTTTATTTAACCTCAGTGAACACATTTTGATTTCAGAATATTTATATATACTACAAAGAAAATCTTAAATATAGTAATCAACACTCTGAAATCAGTGGGTAGTTTTTTTGAATAATCAGTGGGTAGGTTTTCCTGCTTTAAAATGTTCAAAGTAATTCATAAAATATTATATTTTGCTTACATTTAATTAGCCTGGTTAATTTTACAATTCAATTGAAGTATTATTGATACAAAATATGTTGATTGGTATTAAATTATTTATTATTTTAATGCAATTGAGTATTTACAAGTATCTTACAAATAAGGTTTTCCTCTGGCTTTTTTGCTGAAACTTATGATTTTTTTAAGGTTAATATAAGTTTAGTAAAATGGTGTTTTACCAAAGAACCTAATTCATATGATCTGCATATGATCCATTAATATGCCCTGGGAAATAATGCAAAAGACCATTCATGGAGAATTATGAAAAGTGGAAAGAAGAAGATGACTGGTTAGGAATTCCAGGAATTGAAACCATAAGGTGTTTTGCCCTCCTTCACACATTTAATAGTAGATGGCTATCCAAACTAAGCAACTCATTACCTGTAAACAGGCAACAGAAAAAAAAATGGATAGTCACATTATTTCCCCACGTGGAACATGTGTCCACATGAGAGACTTGTAACATTGGCAAGGGAGATAAATTCAAAGTCCCCAGTGATATTAAACAGCCAAGGAAAGTGCTTTCCTTCCCAAGGCTTGAACCTCTCCTCCCTCTCTTGGAAATACCAGACAGCAATGAAAAGGAAGATATTGCAACAAAGAACAGACAGGTCTGCAGAGCCTCTTTGTCCTACTAAGCTACATAATTCTTCCCTTCACCTAGAAAATTAAGTGGCTGCTCAGGACTAGAAAGAGGGGTCAAGCTAAAACAAACATCCATTCCTAGAAGTGCTCTATTCATCCCTGAAGAATGGTGAATCCATTTTCCCACCTAAAGACAATGATCTGAGATGGGAGGGAAAGGGAGAGAAAAAGGAAATTGCATGGAAATGAAGGGAGACCCTCATTGCTATACAAAATTACATATAAGAGGTTGTGAGGGGAATGGGAAAATAAACAAGGAGAGAAATGAATTACAGTAGATGGGGTAGAGAAACAAGATGTGAGGGGAGGGGAGGGGGGATACTAGGGGATAGGAAAGGTAGCAGAATACAACAGTTACTAATAGGGCATTATGTAAAATTGTGGATGTGTAACCAATGTGATTCTGCAATCTGCATTTGGGGTAAAAATTGGGAGTTCATAACCCACTTCAATCTAATGTATGAAATATGATATGTCAAGAGCTTTGTAATGTTGTGAACAACTAATTAAAAAAAAGCAGTCGAAAAATAAAAGACAATGATCTGTTGATTGGTGCTAACAGGAGGAATCTCCTCACAAGTACTTGGGTTGGATAAAATCTTCCTGTCCACTTAAGTGGCACTAGAAAGGATCAGTAAAAACCCCGGTGACATAGATAAATCAGTAGAAACTCCATATAAAAATAAAACCACAGAGGTTCTGAAAATTTTATCACTGGAATCATAATCTATAAAATTAGCCCATGACCTTTGTGCTAAACCTAACTGAGTGACTGCTTGCTTAAGTAAAAAGATTAAATAAGACTGAAAGTCTCCTAAATTACCGACAAATGTTAAGGAAACAGTTGAAAATCACCCATCATAAAAAGAAACAGGAAAATCACAGCTTGAATGATAAATGGCAATCAACTGAAAAAACACTAAGATAAGTCATATTATGGAATTACCTGACAGATAGTTTAGAACATCAATTTTAAAAATGCTTCCTCATAAAATTATAAATTATCTTGAAGCCAATGAAAAAATAGAAAACCTCAGTAAAGCAGTAGAAGTTGTCAAAGTATTATACAACTGAAAAATGCAACTAAAATTGAAAACTTTCAATATTAGAGTGGAAATGAAAGAGAACAGAATCAGTGAACTTGATAATAGATTACTAGAACTAAAATACAAGAAGAACAGAATGTTTACAATCTGTTTTGACTGAAAACAAATGGACTGATTTTTTAAAAATATTTTTAGTTTTAGATGAACACAATACCTTTATTTTATTTTATTATTATGATTTTTAATTTCTTTATGTGGTGCTGGGAATCAAACCCAGTGTCTTCACATGCTAGGTAAGCACTTTACCACTGAGCCACAACCCCAGTCCTGGGCTGTATTTTATTGTATGTTAATGATATCTCAATGAAGCTTTAAAAAACTACTCAATTTAGATATTGTAAAACCTGGATAAAACTTATAAAATTTAAATATAATTACAGTATGTGTGAAGAAAACTTAACTTTCAAAATGATATTTATAAAATGCACATTGGATTTTAAAGGCAATATGATAAATAGGAATATGTATAATATCTCAAAAAGTTTTATAGTTGTGGTAAGAACATTTAACACAAAATACACTGTCTTAATAATTAAACACAATACAATGTTGTTAATTATAGGAATATTGTTGTATAGCACATTTTTGGAACAGGCTAATTTTTCAGTTTATTGATTTTTACTTAAATGAAGTATATATAAAGTTGTGTTGTAATTTTTATAAACAATCATAGTGAAATGGTTACTATACCCAAGAAAATTAGCATATCCATCTTCATACATATTTACCAACGCTTGTTTTCTTTTTATCATTCTTTTTTGTGCCTAGTTCATTGTTTCTTTTTTATAAGTGCAACTCCAATCTAATCTTTTAGTAAATATCCAATATATAATACCTTTTTTATGTAATTGTCCATACTGATGGGATAATGTGGCATTTCAATACATATACACAATGTATAAGCATGTCCACAATGTGTAAAATTCAGATCATAGTAATTGGCATATCTGTCACTTTAGACACATATCAGGGTTTTGTGTGTGTGTGTGTGTGTGTGTGTGTGTGTGTGTGTGTGTTGGGAATATGCAACATATCTTATATTAGTAATTGCCAAATATTCAGTTTATTTTTGTCAACCGTAGTTTATTCAGAGTTTATTTATTGTGTATGATGTGAGGTAGGAGTCCTGCTTCATTCTTTTGCTTGTGGTTATCTAATTGTTCCAGGATTCCCCAATGGTTGGACTTACATAATTGTCAGAACTCAATTGACTGCAGAGGTCTGATTTATTATTGGACTCTTAATTCTGTTTAATTGATCTATTTAACTTTGTGTCAATACTGCACTGTGTTGAATACTTCACCTTTCCAGTAAATTTTTAAATAGAATTATGAGTTCTTCAATATTATTTTTCTCCTTTAATTTTATTTTGACAATTCATAGATGACTACAATACTGTATATATTTTGGGTCCTGCTCATCAACTTCTGCAAAAATTATAGTTGAGATATTGAGAAGAATTTCATTGAATCTGAATATTGCTTTGGGAAAAGATTGACATCTTAATAATATCAAGTCTTCCAATCTATGAATATGGGATGTCTTATTCAGTTCTTTATTTACTATTAACAGTGCATTTTTTAAAAAGAATTAAAAACTAAAGGATGTTTTCTCTGATAAACAAATGTTGATAAATAATGGGGAGATAGGGAAAAATAAAGGAAATTTGGTTTGTGCAGAGGGGAGTGAAGGAAAGGGAGGGCATGTGGGAATGGAAAGGACAGTGCAATGAAATGGACATTATTATTCTAAATACATGTATGATTACAATCCCCATGTGACTGAACCATATACAGCCAGAGGAAGGAAAAGTTGTGCTCTATTTATGTATAGTGTGTCAAAATGCATTTTTACTTCAAGTATGACTAATTAGAACACATTAAAAAATATTTTTTTGTCTTGAACCTCTTTGGTTAAATTTATTCTTATATATTTATCCTTTTTGATGCTATTATAAATAGAATCATTTTCTTAATTTCCTCTTTTGCTTGTTCATTGCTAGCATATATAATAAATTTAGTGCATTGATCATCTATTTTTCAAATAGACTAAATGTGTTCATTAAGTCTAAGAGGTTCTTTTGTGTATTCTTTGCAATTACCTCTACATAGGATCATGTCACCCACCAATAAATATTATTTTTCCCAATTTGGATGCTTTTTTAGTTCTTTTTAATTTTTTTCCTTTTTCTTCCTAATTATACTGATTTTCACTATTAGAACAATGTTGAGTAGAAGTGATGAAAACAGGGGACCATGGTCTTGTTCTTGATCTTGAAATATTTTTCAATTTTTCATCATTGAGTATACTATTAACAGAGGATTTTCATAAATTCCTTTAATGAAATTTAAGTTCCTTCTGTTGCAAACTCTGGAGTAATTTTAGCAAAGTGTGTAGAATATTGTTGCATGCTTTTCGAGCACCAGTTGACATGGTCACGTGAGATTTTTCCCTCCTTAAATTCCATTAATGTGGTTTGTTATATGATTAAAGTTTTTTGTGATGAACCACCCTGACATTTCTTGGATAAATCCCAGTTAATTATATGGTATAATCCTTTACTATGCTACTGAATTCTATTTTTATTTGTTTGAGGAATTTTATGTCTATATTCATGGAGTTGTTTGTATAGTTTTCTTGTGATTTTTTTTTATCTAGCCTGATGTCAGGATGTTTGTATCTAGCTTGGCCTCAAAGAATGAGTTAGAAATGTGACTTTCTATTCAATGTTTTATAAGAGCTTGAATATTGATATTCATTCTTTTTAAAGTAAGTGTTTGGTAGAATTCACCATTGAAGCCTTATGGTAGTTATGGGGTTGTTTTCTTGTTTGCTTTGTTAAGAGGTGTTGATTATAGATTTGATTTCATCTTTACCTGTCATTGATTTCTTAATCCAATGTTGGTATGTTGTGTGTTTCTCAAAATTTATCCATTTCTTCAAGGCTCTTTAAATGATAGAATATAATTATTCACAGTAGTCCCTTGTGATATTTGTATTCAATTCTGGAGTACAAGTGCATGGTACCAACATTAGCTCAATTCTGGTGAGGACCTCATAGCAGGTAGCAACACAATGGAAAAGGCAAGTGCAAGAAAAAGAAATCACTGGGTGAGACAAGAAACCATAGATAAATGGCATACATATTTTTAATGCAAGCAAAATAGGCTACAGTTTGGGCAATTGAATGACATGAGTTATCTTAACACTGTCAGTTTAAAGCTATGAATATTTAAAACATATGGTCAAAGTAATTATATTTTTTCTCTTTCACCTGATATTTTTATGGTAGAGGCAGTGATAGCAGGATAATTTCCTTCCCCATAAATATTTTATTCCAGAAAACTCCTTATATTGGGCTAGGGCTGTAGCTCAGTGGTAGAGTGCTTGCCTAGCACATGGGAGGCTCTGGGATCGATCCTCAGCACCACATAAAAATAAATAAATAAAATAAAGGTGCTCTGTCCATCTACAAATAAAAAATATATTTTAAAAAATTCCTTGTTTTACACCTGCTATCAAATAAATTTCAAATCTTTAAGACCATATTTGTTTTATATTCATTGTAGAAGTTTTCATATTCACTGATAATAACACAGGGATAAAATTTTTGAGTTTGGTTACATTTTACAAGAGCAAAGCTTAGTTTTAGATCTTTGCTGTACTTTTTTAGTAAGATTAAAACGTGAGAACACAAAAGGACCTTCCAATGCAATGAGATTAAAGGAAAGAAGAATTTAACAGCCCAATGACTATTATGGTTCATATTTTTATTAAAGAATACTTGGTTACATGCAGGTTTTAGTGGAGGCAAACACAAGTTTGTAAACAGTACTGTTAAATACTTATGAACCACATACTTTGTATACACATAGCAGTGTTCATTGACTGGGTAAGAAAAGATCCTATGTATTGGAAGTTTTGCTACCAATTTCTTTCCACATTTAAGGTTATGCAAAAAGTTATTTTCATTAAATACATTTTAAAATTTCATATTTTACATGAATATGCATAATTTGATGACTATTCATGATTCCAAAAATGTACTTAATATTTAAAAATGTAACACTTTCTGCTGTTGGATTAAAGATTGTGAGAACCATGTTAAGTCACATAAATTTTACTTAGTGCTCAACTACTTAAATTGTTACTGATTACCTCCTTTTAAAAAATTTTTGGTGTATATTAATTATACAGATTAGTGTGTTTCATTGTAACATTTTTACATGACATAACATAAATTTGATTAATTTAATCCCCATTACATCTCCTGTTTCTCCCTCCTTCCTCTCCCTGATCTCATTCCTCTACCCACTATATCTCCCTTCTACTTTCATAAGAATAACTTTTTTTACTCTCTAGCTTCCACATATGAGAGATAACTTACAACATTTTATCTCTTTTTTCCTATAAGTTTATGACCTCCCTTCTATTTTATGTCCCAACCATTGTTGTATTGCTGTATCTATACACTCCAAGCCATCCACATGCTTATTCTACTGCACCAATAAGATAATTCTTTCAAATTACATTTTGGTGTGAGTCTCCTATTTTTATATACTTTAACTAATCTCTTTTTTTAAAGAGAGAGAGAGAGAATTTTTAGTATTTATTTTTCAGTTTTCGTTGGACACAACATCTTTATTTTATCTTTATTTGGTGCTGAGGATCGAACCCAACGCCCTGCACATGTCAGGAGAGCGTGTTAACCCTTGACCCATATCGCCAGCCCCTAGGTGGCACATTGCAGGAGCTAGTTACAGATTCCCCTTAAGCTCAGGAATTGTGCTGCAGGGCAACAGACCCCTATATTTAAGTTACTCAACAAACAAGGTTCTTGAAAGAACACATAGAAAAGCAAGCAGTACCAAATATGAACCTGAGATGCCATAACTGAGGGGTCTCTAAAAGAGCTAATGAAAGCTATGTCTGTGTTCTTATAAATGGTGAAATGATATTGACAAGGCAGGAATTCAGACACTTTCCACAGCTAGCTATAATCCAAGTGACATATGTGCTCCACAGGGGCTATGTCTCAAATGTAAATAGTAAAAATGTAAATCACAAACCTGGTGTGAATGTGCAATGTATAATTTCTAAAAGATTTTAAAAAGTAGGCAGGATGAAATGCCCTTAACAGAGAAGCTGACAAAATTCCAAACATGGCCAACTACAATTCTTCTTTTTAGAAGAGTAGGATATTCCCTCAAGTATCTGTGATTCTCCTTGTAAATTAGCCTCCCCCTAATAGCACCTTGTACTGTTTTTCTTGTTTTGGATACAGGTGGGTGTGTTGGAGGAGGTAAGTGTCAGAGGACACTAATGTTTATTTATTCCCGTGACTATGAGCCTGATTGATTTTGCATCAGTTTTCTCATTTAATCATTTTAGCAATCCTATGTGAGAGACAATATCCATTTTAAAATAAAGAAACTAAGCCTCAGAGATTAATGAACTTGCCTACAATTAGGAAGATTCTAATCTAAATCGGAACTTTCTGGATTTTCACCATTTTGCACTGAGGAGAAAAAATTAAAGAATATATGCTGTTTCTGGCTTTTAATTTTTGTTGTTGGAGAATAGAAGTTTTGTATGTATGTTAAATGATGGACTTCACATTTACAAGTTTGCTCTTGTACACAGAAGATAACCAGTAATTCCTCTATTTTTATTGAGGCTACCACCTGCTAAGTTCAGAGAGAAAAATATTATTCAATTCTATCCAAAAAGATATGTCCATTTCTCTAGGGAGTTCCTTAAATAGTGTACTTATCTGAATTCAATGTGTTTAAGCTTAGCTCTGATAATAGGGGGGTTTTGCTTCACTTTTGCTTGTCAGTGGAAAGAAGTTTTCTATTTGTATTACACTCCCCTGGCAGAAAACTGTGACTGAAACTGCTTGTCAGACATATAAAATGTTAGCTGAGCTCTGCCAGTAGAAGCTCTAGAGATCACTGTTTGTCTTTTAAGAAAAGTTAAATGAAAAATAACAGGTAGGGACCAGAGTTGTAATTCAGTGTTAGAGCTGTTGCCTAACATGTACAAGGCCCTGCATTCAATCTTGAGCACTGAAGGGATAAAAAGGACAGCTAATTCTCACATATGGTGCCTTTGGAAGGAAGTTGGGCCAGGGATTTGTATGACACTACAGACGGTTTCAAAGTTATGGTGGTTCAATATACTATATTTTTATGCTTTTTATTTATAAAATAAATACACATTAAATATAAAATGTACTTGTGAATTTGACTTTTATATTCTCACAAAATAGCAGTATGTGGCAGAATACACTTTCATCATGCTGGGCAACAGCAGCAAACTACAGTATGCAGTCAGTCATGCAATTGTGAGGGTAAACAACAAATACTTTACAGTGTACCATGTTGCTAAGCTATGACACTTAGTAGGTTAGGTGTATTAAATTTATTTTTACTTCTAGTATTTTTAATTTATGATTTGTTTATTGGTGTGTAACCTCGTAGTAAGTCAAGGAGCATCTATACTCCAGAGACTAAAAATTCAGACACACAATACCCAGAGTAAACAATGTTGTAAACTGAGGGAAATTCCAAGAATAAATTACAAGTGGCTTTAGGATTATTAAACAATTTGGGTTAGTAATAGTTCTCTACAAAAACAGAAACAGCAGGATTAATGGAGACAGAAAATTGGCTCACACGTTTGTAGAGGCAGACGAGTACCAAGATCTGTACTTCTTTAAGCTGGAATTAACTCCTGAGACCCGTGTTTTAAAAAAATCTAAAAATGTACTGGGGATGTGGTTCAGTGGGTAAATGTCCCTGGATTAAGTCACCTGTTCAAAAAAAAATTAAAAACCTTCTGTGCAACAAAGGAAATAAGAACATGAAGAGAGAGCTTACAGAATGGAAAAAAAATGTTATTGGATACTCTTCTGACAGAGGATTAATATCCAGGATATATAAAGAATTTAAAAAATTAATACCAAAGAAAAACCCAATCAATAGACAAATGAACTTAACAGAAATTCCTCAAAAGAAATACAGATAAACAACAAATATATGAAAAAATGTGCAATGTCTTTAGTAATCAGAGAAAAGCAAATCAAAATTACACTGAGATTACATCTCCCTTCATCTAGAATGACAATCATTAAGAATTCAAATATAGTAAATGCTATTGAGGATGCAGGAAAAAAGGAACACTAATAAACTGTTGATGGATTTGTAAATTAGTGCATCCACTAAGATAATCAATATAGGGGTTCCTCAAAAGACTAGGAATGGAATCACCATATAGACCCACCTATGTCATTGCTTGGTATTTACCCAAAAGAACTAAAATCAGTGATACATGTATAAAATACATGTATAAAATAGTGATACATGTATGTCCATATTTATAGCAGCCCAATTCACAATAGCCAAGTTGTGGAAATAAACTAAGTGTCCATTGGTAAATGAATGGATAAACAAAACTGTGACATATATGAATAGATAAATAAAATGTGTGTGTGTATATACATTGTGTATATGGATTTTTTATTTTTATTTGTTCCAGTTAGTTATACATGACAGCAGAACGAATTTTGATTCATTTTACACAAATGGAGCACAACTTTCATTTCTCTGGTTATTTTATACAAAATATAAGGTCACATCATTTGTGCAATCACACATGTACCTAGGGTAATGATGTCCATCTTTCTTACTCCTATCCTCCCCACTCCCCTCACTACTCTCTGCCCATTTCAAAGTTTCTCCATTCTTCCCTTGCCTTTCCCACCCCATTATGGATCAGCACCCACATATCAGATATTGGATTATTTCACTTAGCACAATATTTTTCAATTCCATCCATTTACCTGTAAATGTCATAGTTGTATTCTCTTTTAATGCTGAGTAATATTCCATTGTGTATATATACCACAGCTTCTTTATCCATTAGTCTATTGAAGGGCATCTAGGTTGGTTCCACAGTTTAGCCATTGTGAATTGAGCTGCTATAAACATTGATGTGGCTGCATCACTGTAGTATGCTGAGTGGGATAACTGAGTCAAATGGTGGTTCCATTCCAAGTTTTCTAAGGAATCTCCAGAATGCTTTCCAGAGTGGTAGCACCAGTTTTCAGTTCCACCAACAATGTATGAGTATACCTTTTCCCCCACATGCTTGCTAATGCTTATTCTTGCTTATATTCTTGATAACTGCTATTGGGACTGGAGTGAGATGAAAACTTAGGGTAGTTTTGATTTGCAATTCTATAATTGATAGAGATGTTGATCATTTTTTCATGTTTGTTGATAAATTGTATATTATCTTCTTCTGAGAAATGTCTGTTCAGTTCCTTAGGCCATTTATTGATTGGGTTCTTTTTCTTTCTTCTTTTTTTTTTTGATGTTAAGTTTTTTAAGTTCTTTATATATCCTGGATATTAGTGCTCTATCTGAGACACCTGTAGCAAAGATTTTCTCCAATTCTGTAGGCTCTGTCTTCACATTCTTGATTGTTTTCTTTGCTGAGAAAGAGCATTTTAGTTTGACTCCACCCCATTTATTGATTCTTGGTTTTATTTCTTGCACTTTAGGAGTCTTGTTAAGAAAGTCAGGACCTAATCCGACATGGTAAAGATTTGGGCCTGTTTTTTCTTCTGTTAAGCCCAGGGTCTCTGGTTTAATTCCTAAGTCCTTGATCTACTTTGAATTGAGTTTTGAGTATGGTGAGAGATAGGGGTTTAGTTTCATTTTGTTGCATATGGATTTCCTGTTTTTTCAGCACCATTTGTTTAAGAGGGTATCTTTTCTCCAAAGAATGTTTTGGTCCCCTTATGTAGTATGAGATAACTGCATTTATGTGGGTTTGTCTCTGTGTCTTCTATTTTGTACCATTGGTCTACCTATTTTGGTGCCAATACCATGCTGTTTTTGTTACTGTAGCTCTGTAGTATAGGTCTGGTATTGTGATACCTCCTGCTTGACTCTTGTTGCTAAGGATTGCTTTGGCTATTCTGGGTCTCTTATTTTTTCAAATGAATTTCATGATTGCTTTTTTTATTTCTATGAGAAATGTTATTGGTATTTTCATTGTAATTGCATTAAATCTGCATAGTGCTATCCAAGAACATAGGAGATCTTTCCATCTTCTAAGGTCTTCTTCAATGTCTTCCTTTAGTGTTCTGTAATTTTCATAGTAGAGGTCTTTCACCTCTTTTGTTACATTGACTTCCAAGTATTTTATTTTGGGGGGGGGGATGGTTACTGTGAATCGGGTAGTTTTCCTAATTTCTCTTTCAGAGGTTTCATCACTGAAATTCATGTGATTTATGGGTGTTGATTTTATATCCTGCTACTTTGCTGAATTCATTTATTAATTCTAGAAGTTTTCTGGTGGAATTTTTGGATCCTCTAAATTCTGAATCATGTCATTGTCAAGTAGTAATAGTATGAGTTCTTCTTTTCCTATTTGTATCCCTTTAATTTCTTTTGTCTGTTTACTCTGGCTAGAGTTTCAAGGACTATGTTGAATAGAAGTGTTGAAAGAAAGCATCCCTTTCATGTTCCAGTTTTTAGAGGGAATGCTTACAATTTTTTCTCCATTTAAAATGGAGAAAATAGATAGCTTTTACAATAGAGTTTTATTATATCATCAAGAATAATATAATTTTCATTTGCAGGAAAATGGATGGGACTAGAGAAATCATGCTAGGTGAAACTGGGCATACTCATAAATTCCAAAGGTTATAGGTTTTATCTTTTATGTGGAAATTAGAAAATAGTGAATTCATGAAAATAGAAGAGAGATCAGTGGAGTGGAGGAAGGGGTAAAAGGGAGGAGAAAAAGGGAGATACAGGGGAAGGAAATGGACAAAATTATGAACTGTGCATGTATGATCATATCACAATGGATCCAATATTGTGTATAATTGTAACAACAATTTTAAAAGAACAAGTGATTCATGGCATATGTGTATGTATATATATATAAATGTACACAATATAATGTACTATTTATATTACACTATATGTGTGTGTGTATATATATATATATATATATATATATATAAATTTGAAAAAAAATTAGTCAGATTAGATTTTTCTCCCAGAAAAATCCATGAAAGAGGATTTTTTATGAGACCTTATATTCAGTGTCTTATAGATAAGAAGATATTTTCACTGGAAACAGGGTTGGTATAAAAAGAGAGGAATGATATATCTCTAGCATAATGTTTTGAAAATTCATATGCATAATATAAATTTTGAATACATTGCTAAAAGAAAAATGTACTAGACCTGATTTTAAAATATCATTGTTTAGAAAAAAGATAACATTTGTTTTGTACATTTGGTTTTACTGAGGTATAGAAACTTTAAAAATAAAAAAAGAAAGAAAACTATTATTTTTGACTATTATTATTGTATTTTTGGTACACATTAATTTTATTTATTGTTATATTTCTGCATCTGCATTCATTGTTGATTGATCATGTCTATCTATCCCTTTTTCACTTTCCCAACTCCGCATCAATCTTTCCATTCCCTAGTATACTCTCTTCTACATTCAGAGCCACAATTTTTAGTTGCCCACATATGAGAACATAATACTTGTCTTTTTATGTCACGTTCATTTCACCCAACATGATGTCTTATATTTCTGACCATTTTGTTTCAGAAGACAGGATTTCATTCTTCTTTATGGATGAATAATACACCATTGTGTATATATACCGCATTTTCTATATCCACTCATCTGTTGATGGACACCTAGTTTGATTCCACAAATTAGCTATTGTGAATAGGATCACAATAAACATGAGAATGCTGATATATTTTTTCATTCTGATTTTATTTCCTTTGGAATTATACTTAGGAGTAGTATAGCTGAATGATATGGTAGTTTTATTTTTTGATGTTCTTCCATATTGCCTTCCGAAGCTGTATAATTTTTATATTAACACCAATGGTGAATAAGGTTCTCTTTTCTATACATCCTTGAGAGCATTTGTTATTTTTAACTTTTTCATAGCACCCATTAATATTGGAGTGAAATGTTAACTCATTGTAGTTTTGATTTGCATTTTCATGGTGGCTAATGATATTGAGCATATGTTCATGTATTTATTGTATTCCTTCTTTTGAGAAATGTCTCTTCAGATGATTTGCCCATTTTCCATTGGATTGTTTGTTTTATGACATGAAGCTACTTGAGTGCTGTATGAATTGTAGATATTAATCCTCCATCATGTGAGTAGTAATATATTCATCCATTCTGTAGGTTGTCTCCTCATTCTGTTGTTTGTTTCCTTTGCTATGCCAAAGCTTTTTAATTTGATGTACTCTCATCTGTAAACACTTGCTTTTGTTACCTTGGCTATTGGAATTTAATCCAGAAAATTATTGCCTTTATCATTATCTTGAAGGGTTTCACCTATGTTTTCCTCTAGTCATTTCAGAGATTGAGGACTTACATTAAGATTTTTAATCCATTTGAGTTGATTTTTATACAGAGTGAGAAATAGTGTTCGAGTTTCCCATCTTCTGCATGGGCATGCATATCCAATTTTCCCACACCCTTTGTTAAAGAAACTGTCTTTTCTCCAATGTTTTTTTTTTTGCATGTTTGTTGAGAATCAGTTGACTGTAGATGTATAGATTATTTATAGATTCTCTATTTTGTTCCATTGGCTTATGTATCTATTTTTATGCCAATATGCTGTTTTCGTTGGTAAGGCTCTGTAGCATGTCTTAAAATCAGGAATTCTGATACCTCCATCCTTATTTGTTTTGCTCAGGATTGATTTGGCTATTCTGGTTCTTTCATGTTTCTATATGAATTTTGGTACTTTTTGTAGTTGTGCAAAAAATGTTTCTGGTTATTTTGACAGAAATTTCATCGAATATGTAGATCACTTTGGGTAACATGAATATTTTAACAATATTAATTCTTCTGATCCATAAACATGAGAGACCTCTCCATCTTCTATACTTGTTTGTTCAGGGATTTTATTATGAAGATATGTCGAATTTGTCAAATGATTTTTTGCATCTATGAAGGTGATCAAGTGATTTTTGTCACTTATTCATTATATTTGATGTATTTTGTTTATTGACTGTGTGGAGAAGCATCTTGCATCTCTGGAATGAAATTGTGGTATGATCTTTCCAATATACTGTTGAATTTGATTTTCTCATATGTTATTTAGGATTTTCACATCTGTTCATCAGTTTATAGTTTCTGTGTGAGTGTGTGTGTGTGTGTGTGTGTTTGTGTGTGTGTGTGTCCTTGTACGATTTGGGTAACTGTGTAATGATGTCCTCATAGAGCGTTTTGGATGGGTTCCTTCCCTTTCTATTTTGTGGAATAATTTGAAAAGCATTGTTTGCTTTAAAAGTTTGGTAAATTTCAGTACTGGAACCATCTCATCCTTGATTTTTACTTGTAAGTCTTTTTATTGCTATTTCAATATCTTATTTTCTTAACAATCAATTCTAGTTTTTTGTGTCTTTTTGGTTCAATTTTCATAGGTCATATGTGCCCATAAATTGGTACATTTCTTCTGAATTTCCTAGTGTGTTAGCATATTTTTTTCAAAATAATCACTAATGATCCTTTAAGTTTCTGTGGTGTTAATTGTAATGTTTCGTTTTTTTATATTTATTTTATTTTTTATGTGGTGCTGAGGATCAAACCCAGGGCCTTGCACATGCATGGTGAGCGCTCTACCACTGAGTCACAACCACAGCCCCATAATGTTTCCTTTTGAGATCTAATTCTCTCTCTCTTAATTTAGCTAAAGGTTTATCAATTTTTAAAAAAAAATATTTTTAAAGAAAAACTCTGTTTCTTTTAGTTAAGCTTTAATCTTATTTTTTAAAAAATATAGTTTTAGATGGACAGTATTTATTTATTTATATTTGGTACTAGGGATCTAACCCAGTGCCTCACGCATGCTAGGCAAGTGCTCCACCACTGAGCTATAGCTACAGGCCTGCTTTAATCTTTATTGTTTCTTTTCTTCTAGTAATTTTGAGTATGGTACATTTTCACTTTTCTGAGATCTTGGGATGCATCATTAGGTATGTATTTAAGATCTATTTTTTAATATTTAATATTATTTTAGTTGTAGGTGGGCACAGTATCTTTATTTTATTCTTATGTGGTGCTAAGGATCGAACCCAGGGATTCACACATGCTAGGCAAGCGCTCTACCACTGAGCCAGAATCCCAGCCCAAGATCTATTTTTTAATGTAGGCTCTCACTGATATTAATTTTCCTCTTAGTACTGCTTTCGTTTTATACAGCAAATTTTGTATGTTACTTTCCATTTTCATTTGTTTCAAGTAATTTTTAATTTCCTTTATAATTTCCTCAATTACCATCAAGCTTGCAAGTGTGTTGTTCAATATTCATGTGTTTGTATAATTTCTAAACTTCTTCATGTTGTTGATTTCTAGTTTTATTCCATTGTGATCAGGAAAGATATAGGATATGATTTAAAATTTTAAAATTTGTTTTGTTCACTAATGCATAGTCTATTCTGATGAAAAGAATATTTGTTCTACACCTATTGGATGAAACAGGATGTAAATGTTAAGTCCATCTGATCTGCAATGTAATTTAACTTTGTTTTTTCTTTGTTAATTTTCACCTGACTGATCTATCTGTTGGTGAGAGTGTGGTATTGAAATCCCCCACTGTTATGTACCAAAGCCTGTATCTCTCTTTAAGTGTAATAGTATTTGCTTTATTAGATTGGGAGCTCCAAAGGAAGGTACATATAAATTTACAATTGTTATATATTCTTGAGTAAGTGATCCTTTGATCATTATATAGTGACTTTCCTGGTCTCTTCTTGTAGTTTTCATACTGGTGTCTATTTTGTTATATGAATAGCTATTCCTGCTTGGTTTTAGATTCTTTTTACTTGAAATATTGTTTTCTATCCTTTCACTCTCAGTCTGTGTGTATCCTTACCAATGATTTGAGTTTCTTGCAGGCAGTATAATTGCTGGCTTTGGTTTTTTAGTACATGCAGCCAGTCTGTCTTTTAATTGGAGAATTAAGACCATTTGTACTTAGAGTTATTAATGGTAGTTATGAATTATGCATATCATTTTCTTGAATTTCTTCTTATTATTTGAATATTCAACTTACTCAACTTCATCTTTTGATGGTTTACTATACCATTACTGCTTGATCTTTTTACATTTCTCATTTTTATATCTCTGGATCTAATGGGATTTATACTTTCACATGCTATCATGGTGGTAGTTCTCTTTCTTCCACTTCAGAATGCTGGACTCTCTTAAGCATTCTTATTAGTAAGACTAGTCTGGTAATCATGAATTTATTCAATTTTTGCTTATCTTGGAAGCTATATATTTTTCATTTGATTCTGAAATATAATCTTTCTATATGTAGTAATCTTGGTTGAAGTTATTTTCTTTCAGGACTTGCAATATATCCTTTCATATCCTCCTGGAATAGAGTGTTTCTGCTGGAAAGTCCACTATTAATCTAATGGATTACCTTTAATTGTGTCTTGGCAATTCTCTTATGCAGATTTTAAAATTTCTTGTTCTTAACGTCTCACAAGCCCCTCCTCATTGTGTTACTGCAGTTAATGTACAGTATTCAAACAACCCTCTTTATCATGGGCACTAAGTGCAATGTCTGCTCATCTCTGAGTAACAGGACTCAGTACTCTGCTGTACCACAAAATGATTTAAACAATCCAATCACATCTTCCTGTGGAAATCAAGGATGACACACAAAACCTGCCTCCCTCAACCCCTGCTTGTTCATGCCATTTCCAAGTGCAACCTCATGTGGTCCCATGTAGCATACAGTATTCTACAGCAGTAAGAATATGTAAGTAATATAATTCAGTTGATCTATGACCTGTGTTGGGATATAAGTTTATATATTAATTTTCACCTGACTGGTCTATCTGTTGGTGAGAGTGTGATATTGAAATCCCCCACTGTTATTGTACCAAAGCCTGTAGCTTATGGCCATCCTCATAACTCTAAGACAGTACTCCCTTCCTCACAATATGAAAAAAGTAGTCATCAAAACACACTAGTAGAAATTACACATCATAATTATTGAAAATATAAAATAAGATATATGTTCATGGATATCTGTCTCAGCATTATTTTTTAATACAAGTAACATAAAATAACAAAATGCCCAGTAAAAATAACTATATTGTATAGTATATATAGGATACAGTACAACATTTTAGCTATAAAACAAACAAAAAACTACCCTTTACTTTTACTTTGTGAGATGTCCACAAAATAAAAAACAACTATCCCATGAACCAGAAATTCCAGTTCTATGTATATATGCAAAAGTTTTGAAGGTAGGATCTCTAAGAGTCATCTACCCGTAATCATTGCAGCATTATTCCTGGTAACCAAAATATGAAACAACTTAAATGTCCACTGAAAGAAGAATGAATAAAGAAAATATGGATGGCATGGGGTGAAATATATATATATTCATTATCAAAAATGGAAATACTGTCATTAGTGACAACCTTGGTGAACCTGGAGGACATTATACTCAGTGAAATTAAACCAGTCACAAAATGATGAATACTGCATTATTCTTATTTTTATTTTTAGTTGTAGATGGACACAATACCTTTACTTTTTCTGTTTATTTATTGATTTCAAATACTGCATTATTTAACTTACATAAATTATCTTTTTAAATAGTCAATTATATAGAAGCAGAGACTGGGAAAGCGGTTTCTAGCAGCAGCAGCAGCAGGGAGATGGGAATAGTTAGCATATATCCATTGTATATGAAGTTTAAATTTCATAGAATGAATAAGTGCTAGAGACATTCCAGACAAAACTGTGCCTATAATAATTAGTAGTATATTGTACACTTAAATTTTTATTGAGAAGTTTCGTCTCATGTTAAATGTTTTTACCACATAAACACACACACACACACACACACACACACACAGATTAAGGTATATCTATCTACATTGATATTGAAAGTTTTCATGGCACAATATTGAGTGGAAAAATTTGTAATATCAATCCATGTGTTGTGGTTTTTATAAGAATATGTGTGCATTTTTATCCTGAAATGCTACTGAAGAAATTACTAATGGTGGCTGTTTTTGGTGTCAAGATTGTGGGTTTACAACTAAGGAAGGGAGCAAGATTATAGCACATTTCATAACTTCCTGATTATCTGACTCTGTTTTGTTACAAGGGTTAAAGGTGTAGCTCACTATACAGCTTGTCCAAGGCCCTAGGATTGATCTCCAGCACTGGAAAATAAATAAGTAAATAAATAAATACATGTAAAACACATGATCCTTGCTGATTAAGGAGTTTATAATCTAGTGGAGAGATGAATAAAATTTTACAAGGTAAGTTTGACATCTCAACAGCATGAACTATCATCAAAACTGAGGTTCTGGATAGGGAATGGTAGTGAATGAATAAAAACTAATGAAGGAATCTGAATGAAGTATTACTTGAATTAGAAAACTTACCTCAACATTATAAAGACTATGTATCATATCAAATGGAGAAAAACTGAAAGCCTTTCCTTTAAAATCAGAAATTAAGACAAGGATGTCCACTCTCACCACTTCTGTTCAATATATTTCTTGAAACTCTATCCAGAGCAATCAAGCAAGAGAAGAAAATTAAAGGGATACAAATAGGAAAAGAAGAAGTCAAATTATCTGTTTCCTGATGACATGATCCTATATCTAGAAGATACAAAAAATCCACCAGCAGTCTCCTAGAGTGATAAATATATTCAGTAAAGTAGCTTGATATAATATTAATGTTCATAATTCAGTATCTTTCCTGTATTTCAACAGTGATTCTGCTAATAAAAAATCAAGAAAATCATCCCATACACAATAACATCAAAGAAGATACATGGGAATTAATCTTACCAAGGAGGTGAAATATCTCTACAATGAAAATTACAGAACGCTGAAGAAAATTAAAGAAAATCTTAGAACATGGCACAACCTCCCATGTTCTTAGATAGGGAGAATTAATATTGCCAAAGTGGCCCTACTACCAAAAGCAATATACAGATTCAATGCAAGACCCATCAAAATATTTGTTGTCATTCAAAAGAACTTCATCTAGGTACAAATATATAGCTCAGTTCCACATTTAGCTAAGATGTATACTTAGAAAACTCTGCACCCCGTATCAGACTTTTGTCACTTAATGTTATTTTTAAAAGAAAAGCAAAGGACTTAATTAATTCCCAGAAGTATCATTGAGGTTTGTGAAACGGCCAGAAGATTTCTGTTGTATGTCAATATGAGGTGAGCAAAGCCACCAAAATTATCTGGTTACTTGTGCCAAGCCTCAGCTTTCACCTAGATTTCCTGGGTTATTAGAACTCTACTCTTTTCTCAAAATATACAAAATAATTGCCTGTCTTTACCTGAACCACAGCTAACTCTTCAGGATGCTAATAAAAATAAAGGTGCTTGAGATTCCAACAGAAAGATAAAACTGACTTTAACTTTAGTCTTACATAGAGAAAACATCACTTTCTCCTTTAAATGTCCATTTTTCCCCTTTTCTAAATGGGTATTCAGTTTTAATTCTAATTGATTTTTATTACCTTATTTATTTTCTTAGTTAAAATATGCTCTTAGGGAGCTTTAAAAATAAACGCTCTTCCCCAATAAGCTTCTACTTAATAGGCATTGTCATAAAAGGTCGCCTTTAGCATTGCTAATGCTAAGACCCCAGCACATTTCTAGCAAATCAAATCAGGTTTTATTTAGTTCAATTTAAGGGATGAATCAGCTTTGCATGTCCTCTAAATGAATTACAAATTAATTGGCTGAGTGTGTTCAGTGTTCTGTTCATTATTCCTTCCATTCTGACAGTAATGCAGCTTAACTTGCAGTGGAGATTTTGGTGCAATGGAAAATTATGGGTATATTTATGTTGGCTGTTTTGATGAATTATTTGGAACTTCCTAGAATTTTATATTGTTTATGTTTTTCTAACTTTTGAGAATTTAAGCTACACAATATTGTGCAGTTGATGTAGGATGAGCTCTTAATATGATCGTCAGGCTGTTAAAAAATAAATAAAACAATTTAGGGCTATTCCTCTTGAAGATAAAAAGCTGAGATGACATGTTTTGATTCATTTATTGGGAATTTGTAATTTAGTATTTGGAAAAATAATACATGTTACTCAGGGGTTTTTTTCAAGTAAGGAGAAAAGATATACCTAATGATCAAATATATTAATAGATACATCACTCTTGTTACTAAGCTGAGAATTCACATATTACTTTTCCTCCTTGTGGCTAAAATTAATTTAAAACATACTTGTTCCCAATTGTTTAGTATTACATCATTTTTAGCTATTGTAATTTTTTAAAGTCATGAGTTATTGTTTTATATATAATTTTCCACTGTTACCCAAATATGATTTAGGAAGGATTCCATTTTAGATTTCATTTAGAAAAGAAATGTTAAAAGCCATCTATGTCTAGGAAGTGTGTGATATCTTGCCTCTCTTTTGGACCAGACAGTATCTTCTTAGACAGAAGGCAGCAACAGAAACTCACGCCTCATGCCATGGTTTTCAACATTTGCATTAAACTCACATTTACAGTCAATTTCTCTCTCTCTCTCTCTCTCTCTCTCTCTCTCTCTCTCTCTCTCTCTCTATCTATCTCTCTCTCTCTCTCTCTCTCACACACACACACACACACACACACACACACACACAGTCTCTTTTCTCGCACCACAATATACAGATACACAGACAAATACCCAGACACACATAGTTTCAATTAAAGTCCATTTTTGGATTTTTCCACTACCCATTGAGATAATTGGAGAATTCATAGGGATAAAGTCTGTAGAAAAAATCAGAGCTATTTATGTTTCTAACTCTGTCATGGACTCTATATGCCCTTATTGAATGAGTCCTTTGACCTTTATTTCCTGAAACCTTATCAGCAAAATGGAGGTCATTATCCTATCATGTTTCTAATTTACTTCCTATGGTTGCCTCTAGGATTCATTGAATTAAAACAATGTAAAGCCCTTAGTTTATAGAATAAAAAAAATTGAGAACAAAAAGGTTAGGTTTATTGTGAAAAATTTTGAAATCATAAATATGTTTGCTTTCTTAAAGCTATATTATCCTCTTAAATTTCAATTACTTACCTTTAAAATTAATTACAATATAACTAGAAGGTTTGTATGGTAAATCTAGATTAATTTATCAAAAGGCACTGATGTGATCATATCTTTGGTTTTTATCTGTGTGTAGTATTTGAATGTGAATGTGTTTTATACAAAAAAATGAAGAAATATATATATTAAATGTTAGCAAGTATTATTTACAAATTCGGGGTGACTTATATTCTTATTTATCTACATTTTTGACAATTAATAAGTATTATTTGTGTAATTATAATTACTCAAAACCAACATTTTAAAAATTTCTGATAAAAACCCAACTCTTGGCTAGGATTGTGGCTCAATGGTAGAGCATCCACCTAGCACATGTGAGGCCCTGGGTTCGATATTCAGCACCACATAAAAATAAATTAAAAAAATAAAGATATTGTTTCCAAATACAACTAAAAATAAATATTTTTTAAAAATCCAACTCTTCATCCTAGCACATCAGAAATAAAATAAATGAAAATACTCATTTTCAAAATAAGGAAACAGAGAATTATGAAATGAATTTACCTACTAGTTTACATTTAAAGTAACAGTATAGCTCACCCTGATGACCCTTTCTATAGCACTGCTTTCTTTGTTTATTCTAATTTTTTAATAAAAAATGTATTGTTTAGCTACAGGACCGTACTCAGTTCAGTGATCGAGACTTAGCCACCCTGAAGAAATACTGGGACAATGGTATGACCAGCCTGGGCTCTGTTTGCAGAGAGAAGATTGAAGCTGTTGCAACTGAATTAAATGTTGATTGTGAAATAGTTCGGGTAAGGCATTTTCAATAATTGTCATGCTATAGATGATGAGTGGTATAAATGAAAGCTTTAAAACACCACACAAAGTGCTAAAAACAATGCCATAAATAAAATGAAAGGATAACCCACAGAATGATAGATTTTTTAAATTATGCATTTAATATTAAACATATCCAAATATGTAAATAAATCTTACAACTCAGTTATGAAATGGCAAATATGGCAGTTAAAGATAAACAAAGGATCTGTGAAAACATTTCTCCAAGGAAGTATGCAAATGGCCAATAAAGACATAAAAAAATGTTTAACATTAGTCCATAATGAGATAACCACTCAACACATACCATTATACTACAATAAAGAAGACAGACAATAACAAGTTTTGGTCAAGATTTAGAGAAACTGGAACCCTTATACACTGCTTGGCATAATGTAAAATCTTTTAGACACTTTGGAAAACTGTCTTCAAAAATTTAACATAGAGGTATCTTAGTTCTCAACAATTCTATTTCTATATAAATACTCAATTTAAAAGAAACATATATCCACCTGAAAACTTATACACATATATTCATAACAGTAGTATTCACAATATCCAAAATGTGGAGATGATCCAAATGTCCACCAAATGAATGGAAAAACAAAATATAGTATATGCATATAATAGAATATTATATAGCCATATAAAGGAATGAAAAGTGGACACAGCCTGCAGAATGGATAGGCCTTGAAAGTATCATTCAAAAGCAAATAAGCTAGTCACATATTATTTTACATATTATATGATTCAATTTATATGAAATGTGCAGAAAAAAATAAGCAAATTATAGAGATAGAAGGTACATTAGTGGATGTCCACACCCGAGGTTAAGGAGGACAGGGTAATGGCTGCTAATGAATAGGGGTTTCTTTTTGTTCTGAATTAATGTAATTAATTTGAAAGTAGAGAATTGAGATTATTGCACATATCTGTGAATCCATTGAAAATGTTTTAACTGTATACATTAAATAAGTGAATTGTATGGTGTTAAATGTATTTCAGTAATGCTATTAAATTATATGAGGTAATCAGAAATAAATCTCACATATTCCTGTAATGAATGATAGATTTAAAAATATGCTGATTACTTATGAAAACCTTAATAAGGGGTTTTAGGTAGTGGTGGTTCTGGTATTTAACAATCAGCTGTTTAAGGAAAATGACATTGTGACATTATTATTTATTAATTTCTGTGGTATAAAATTTCCCACCCTAGACCAGGGGTGCACACCTGTAATCTAAGCTACTTTGGAGGCTTAGGCATGGGCATGAAGATTGAAAATTCAAGGTCAACCTGGGCAACTTAGACCTTGTCTCAAATAATTATTGTTACAAAGGCTAGGAATGCAATCCAGTGATAAAGCACTTACATGTGCAAGGCCTTGGGTTCAATCCCCACTATTTAATAAAACTAAAAAAGATTTTCATCATAGCCAGGCATGGTGGTGCATGCCTGTAATCCCAAGAGGCTAGGAGGCTGAGGCAGGAGGATTGTGTGTGCAAAGCCACCCTCAGTAACTGGGAGGCACTAGACAAGTCTGTGAGACCTTGTCTCTAAATAAAATACAAAATAGGGCTGGGGATATGGCTAAGTGGCTCAGTGCCTCTGAGTTCAATTCCTGGTATCCCCTACCTCCCCTCAAAAAAAAATATATTTCTACCATAGCTGATGTGTCTTTCAATGCAAAGTTGTGAAGAGATGCTAACAAGTGAGCCTTGTTAGAAAGTAAGAACTGGCTTCAGCAAACACCAAAGAATCATCCCAAGAGATCCACAGAATAGTACTATTAAAGAACAAGTGACAAAACATAAACTTATTCTGGAAGAAATAAAGTATTTCCTTACATACATATGAAAAAAACAAATAACAGGGAGAAATGGTGGAAAACAGATTTCTCAAAACGAATGCTATTTTAAAAATAGATAATATCCTGTTTAGAGCCTTGCTCTTTCTTGTTAGAATTCAGATGGGAAATCAATTTCAATTCTTTATTTACTGAGTATGATGCTATATGTTATTTATACTAACAAGGAGGGAGAAATGCATTAGACACTTCTTAATTTTAAGGAGCTTAAAGTCTAGCAAGGATGACACAAGAATATAAATGACAGAAGAAGAATTGGAGTGGGATCATTGTATGAGAATCCTAGGTAATAACCAAAAAGAGGAAAGTGTAGAATATATGTCCTCATTGTCATATTTATTTTTATTTCTTTAAATCAAAGTTATACATGCATATAGCTTAAGTCATTCTATAGAATTTGTCAAAAAATGAACATTCCTCACTTCTCCATTCCTACCGTTTTTCAATAGCTAGAATCAAACACTTTCCACTCTGTTAGATGATTCATTTGTATTTACTTCCATCTATACATGATGTGCTATATTAATTAAATTTACATTTAGCTGTAAGTAACAAAAACTCAAAGTAACAGGGACTAAGACAAATAATTCCATGTGTAAGTCCAGTAGCTAGCATAGTAGTTCTGTTCTATGAAATCCTGAAACCATGGTGCCTTCATCTTCTATTTTGTTATTTTATAATGCATCCTCTTCAAAGTCCAAAAAGATGGCATATGTAATCTAAGCATTACAACAGAGAAGGGTAAGAAAAAGTGTCAAAGGGTGTTAAAAAAATACCTTTTAAAGGGTAAAACTGCCATATGATATTTGAACTTATACCCAACTGGCTAAAGATTATTCACATGGTCATCCCAAACTACAGGGTAAGCATGAATATTATTTTACTGTGACATTAATGTGCCCAGCTAAACCTGCTATTATTCTGGAAAAAAGGTGAAAATAAGTATGGGGAATAGCCAAGTATCTTTTCCATATCTATTTATATTGCTACTTCTTGATTTTTCAACATTAGACTATGTCTATTCATTTTTTGAAATGCAAGGATTTTTTCTTAAAAATTCTCTTTTTTAGAATTCTTTCATTGACCATTTTATTTACATACATAATTCCTCTTCCATTATCCTCCCTTAATTTTCATCAATTTGATACTCAATATTAACATTATTATGACTATGTAAATGTGTTACATCATTCAATTGGGTTGTACAATATCAGTTTTTTCCCTTTCTGCATAACATTATTTTATTACCCTGAAGTTCATAATTTACTTAGTTTTTGTTTTTTATATTATGTTTGCTTGTTTAGATTTCTGTGTGCTTAATACTAGTATATCCTCAAACACTCTCCCAGTTGTATATACCTCCTTTCAATTCATTCATAAACATTTGGTAGTGAAACAAATCCTGAAGCTATATTTCTTGTAGTCTTCTGATGTTTTCCATTCTGGATTGGTTACTCTCTGCATCTGGAATACAACTTTTATTCTGAGATTCCCATTTTTATATATTTATCCTTTTGATCTACCATCAGTAACTATGCTCAAACTGTCTGTCTACTGAGTTTTTTAGTTTTTTTTTAAATTTTCTATGAATATGTCACTGATACTAGTAAGGAATCTGTGTCATTTTCTGCCATAGAGCCTTCTTGAGATCCCCAAATTGCAAGAGACAGGAGAAAAGGACAGCAGCTTTTTTAAAGCATACAGTGAAAAGATAAAATATCCAGAGAATTCCTGACAAGTATTCTATCAATGACCAAAGCCATTGACATGAGAGCCCTCACTGAACCATTACTTTGTGCAGAATACTGTATCCCTGAAGAAAGTCCTAATTAGAAGAAAAAGGAGGAAGAAATGATACTATTTTGGTTATATATTATCTATTATTTCTGGTGATTTTTGAACATGTCAGGATGTTCATGTCAAGGAGAAAAGGTGAAGAGGTCATGTGTTTTAAGAGGGTTTCTTTATAATATCTGGTAAATTACACTAAAGAAGAATGTGTTTGCCATAAAATATATTCTCTAGATTTCAGGAAATTACCCAGATGTTCTAAAATCTAATATATCTTCTAGTTATTGATAACATTATGATAGTTATTGATAACAAAATCTTTGCCACAGGCTGTTAACCATTACTCACAATATAATTTGGAAATTTTAGATTTATTTTTCCTTTTTATATAGTTGTTCCCTGTGCTTATTCATGGGCAGTATGTTCCAAGATCTCCACTGGATTCCTGAAGCTGCAATTAATGCCAGATCTTCTATACACTATGTTTTTCCATACATGAATGCCTATCATTAAGGTGATTTCAAAATTAGACACAGAAAGGGCTCAAAGATGGCAGAATAAAGACACTCAGTATTAGTTTGCTTCTCCACAGAATAGAAACAAAGTTAACAGGTGTGTAACTGCTTGTGTGAGCACTAGAAATTGACAGCACAGAAAACAAAACTTGGTGAATTCCATAGATTATGGAAAACAGTGAAGCAAGAGAAGAGAAACAGGCTAGCACCTGGTACCTGGCACTTCCGTTGGGAGAAAAACAGTTTCAGGTAGAATGCTGCATCTTGCATGCCAATAGCTTAAATAAAAAGATGACCTGGATTCTTCACAACAAGCTAACTTTGGAGAAGAATTTCACTGCATCTTTCAGCAAACTCTTAAAGTACTATATTCAGCAGCCATCTTGAAAAGAATTGTATTGTCAGAGACCAAACTGCTTTGGGGATAAGATAACTCAGCAAAATCACATCCCAGTGCCCCTGTGGACACTCCACTGCATTGACTGAGCAGGAGTAGCCATGCTTGAGAGAAAGTCTCTGACATAGACCTGCTGAGAGATTTATGTTGCAGGGAATGCAGGCTGTGACAAGAGACAGGAGTGGAAGGCACAGTGGTTCAATTATACTGCCATGTGTGGTTTTGCATGTGGTGGGGCAGGACTGAAGGCACCAAAATTAAGAGTAGCCAATCACAGAACCCAATGGTTCAGTTGCTCCTTCCAGCCTCAGAGGCATTCTGAGGATCTTTCATGGCTTTGACATTTACCACAACCTCTAAGTGCATAGACAAAAAACCTCCAGAGCAAATACACACTCCACATGATTCACCTTCTTCCAAAACTTAGTAGGTGAGAAGGGCTCATTGTGGCTCTAACATTTGCCATAACCCTAGGTGCAAAGACTGAAAACCTGCAGATAGAATATGCAGATAGAAATGGTGAACACATTTCACTTTAATTTATTCAGCAAGAAACAAAAGGAGCAACTGCATACCACATCAATATCTTTGGCAAGAGCTGAGAAGAATTAAAACAAACTGTAGTCACAACATATTACTGCTTCTCATCCCTACCATCTGGTATTAGAACACCTGGAGAGAAGCATTTCCATGCAATTTGGCTAGGTAGAATTTTTGTTTTTTTTCTCTCCATCCATTCTATCTTTTATTATTGTTTTTAATAATGTTATGTATTCCTTCTTTGTTCCACATTTAACTTTTTATTTATCTGTATTTATTATTTAATTTATATTTCTTGTTTCTCTTTTTTCTTGGTGTCTCACAGTACTAGTTATCATACCAGGGCCTTGAACATATTGTGTGAGTGCTCTACCTATGAGCTGTACTCCAAGTTCAACTAGGAGGAATTCAGCCCAGTTCCAATCACAATCCGGTCCCAAACAAACCCTGGCAGAAATTTTTTGTTTATAGAAAAGAGTGGACATAATATCATTGATCTAAACCTATATCCAGATGATCATTGATAGGGGGAGGATGACATCCAGCTCCTGGGCAGATGCCCCACAGCAGAATCAGAGAGGAAAAACACAATAGTTAATGGCATCACATCTATGTCTGTCCTCTACATTAGTGGCATCCACACCTTGTCAGATCATGGAGAGAAGTAAATCTGAAGGAAGTCCCATGAGTAGGAGTTGAGAGTCTAGCCCTCAGTCCTCGCTGTGAAAATGAAAGGCATTAGTCAGACTAAAAAACAATTCAGCTAAAAGCCTCAACAACAGATTAAATCCAGAAGAAGAAAGACTGAACATTATGAATTTTAGGAGGTGACATGCTTCTTTACTTTTCATATTTCTTATGTTTCTATGTTGAGATTTGTACATTTGTTGGGATGACTATCTCTCCTTTTTAAATATTGTGCCCTTTTTATATGCAGCTTTCTTCTGCCATTGTGAATTGGGGTGTCAATTTGTTATATAATGTTAATTTTATTTCCAACTTGACTCCATAGTGTAATTTTTTCTGTAGCTTCTTTGTAATTTGTGAGTTTGAGCATAGAGAATACTCTATCAGTGTTAAAGAGACCCATTGTCTCTGTAAGATTTGTAAGAATGGGACACTGTGCTACTTCAGGCAGTTTATGGTATAGGTAGCAGAATATTTGAGATGTGCCATTTGTGTTTACTTCTACTTTGGAAATAGTAGACCCTATTAGGAGTTGCAGATTTCCACAGGCACTGTTGTTAGTAACTCTGTTACTTGAAAGTGATTCTGATGCTGGTTGCTCCAGTTAAGCTTAAGGGCTTGAAGCTCTTCTTATGGTTGGAGACTGCTGTATGTCACCTCCTAAAGTACATAAATTTGTAGTAATATACTTCAAAGATATCAAAATAGATGAAATGTTAGATAAAGAACTCAATTGTGTTAAAAAATCTCAATGAAATCCAAGAGAATACAAGTAAACAGTTGAAGAAAATAAAGAAGACAATGTAGCATGGTAAAGAGCAATTCATATTGGTATTTTTGAAAAAAAAGAACCAAATAGAAATCTTGGAAATGAAAGGCAATTAGTCAGATTAAAAAAAAAAACAACTAAAAGTCTCAAACAGTTTAAATCAATCAGAAGAAAGAATTTTGGATATTGAAGACATCTCCACTAAAATATTGCATTCAGACAGCAATAAAAATTAAGAAAGAATGAAAAGAAGATACAAGATGTCTGGGACACCATCAAAAGATCAAATGTCTATATAATCAGTATACTGGAGTAGAGGCTACATACTGTGGACATAGAGAACATAGTAAAATAAGAGCAGAAAACTTTTCAAATCTTGGGAAAGACTTTAATGTGCAGGTATAGGATATATTAGGAACCAAAAATAGACGTAACCAGAAAAGAACAAGTACATGACATACTACAGTTAGATTGCCAAAAGTACTGGACAAAGAAAGAATATTAAAGACTGCTAAGAGAGCATTGGCAAATTACATTTAAAGGCAAACCCAGTATGGTAATGACAGATTTCTCAGCAGTAACTCTAAAGGCCAGGAGGATATGGAACATAGTATCTCAAGTGCTAAAAGAAGATAACTGGCAAAGAAGATTGTGTTTTCCAACAAGATTAATATTCAGAATCAATGAGGAATAAAAGATAATCCAGGATAAACAAAAACCAAGGAAGTTCATGACGACTAGACCATCATTACAAAAAATGCTTAAGGAAAATCTATGTGCAGAAGAGGAAGAGAGACAAACACAATCATGTTTGCATGTAAAAGAATAAAACCCCACTAGAGGATGAGTCATACAAATGAGATAAGAAAAATCAACTCTATCAATACAGTAAACCATCAATTTTTTAGGTTGAATAAAATAGGAACAAATTAACATAGAATACTCTAAACAACCAAAAGAAAATCAATAAAGTGATAGGAAAAAGCACAAATCTTTCAGTACTATCTATGACTGTAAGTAGTAGTCTTCATTCTCCAACTAAAAAATGCAGATTGGATGAATGTATTAAAACATAAATTGTTGGGGCTGGGGATGTGGCTCAAGCGGTAGCACGCTCGCCTAGCATGCGTGCGGCCCGGGTTCAATCCTCAGCACCACATACAGACAAAGATGTTGTGTCCTCCGAGAACTAAAAAATAAATATAAAAAAAATAAAACATAAATTGTAGTAGTGTTTTCTATACAAGAAACTTACCTCACCTGTAAAACCATACACATATTGAAAGTTAAAGGATGGAAAAAAGTTATTCTAAGCAAATGGAATATGAAATCTAGCTTCAATAGCTATACCCACATCCAAGAGACAGAAAATATCATAATACATTGATCAAAGGAACAATACACCAGGAAGATATAGTTATTGTTACTATTATAAATTTATATGCCGTAAATGTTAAATAACACAACTTCATAAACAAATACTACTGGAAATAAAGTGTGAAATAAGCCTCAATTCAGTAATGGTGTGTCATTCTAATACCCCACTCTAAACAATAGACAGATCATGCAGGAAAAAAAAATCAACAAAGAAACATGGAGTTAAATTATAGTAGAGACAAGTAAGACTTAACTGACATCTGTAGAATATCCCTTCCCACAACTGGAGAATACACATTCTTTTCATTAGTATATAGACTTTTCCAAAATAAACTATATATTAGAACACAAAGCAAATTTTCACAAATTCAATAAATAAATTTCTTGAATCTTAGAATGAAAATAGAGGTCACTGGCAAGAGAAACTGAAGAAATCTCACAACTACAAATGCATATCCATATCATCCTAAATGGGGAAAAAACTGAAAGCATTTCCGCTCTCTACCACTGAGCCACATCCCCACACATTTTATTTTATTTTATTTTTTACTTTGAAACACATTCTCATTACATTGCCCGACCTGGCCTTGAACTTGCAATCTTCCTGCCTTAGCCTCCTAATTTACTGCAGTTACAGCTATGTGCCATCACCCCCGGCCCACCACAAGATTTTAGAACAGACAAATTCAGCAAACTAACAAGATACAAAATACAGTAACTTTTCTTATATATCAATAATAAACTTGCTAAGGGAGAAATTATGAAAGCAGTCATATTCATAATAACTACCAATATGATAACTAGGAATAAATGTAAGAAATTGAAAAACTTTGCAATGAAAATTACAAAACTTTGAAGAAAGAACTGTAAGAAAACAGAAGAAGATAGAAATACCCCCATGTTCATGGACTGGGAGAATTAATGTTAAAAATGACTGTCTCACAAAGACAACTACAGATTTGATGCAATCCATGTGAAAATTACCAATGACATTCTTCCTATCACTAGAAAACATCCTAAAATTCATTTGGAAACACTAAATATCCTGAATAGCAAAAACAATCCTGAGAAAACAGAAATGCTGAAGGTATGGCAATTCCTGGTTTAAAAACATAATACAAAGCCATAGTAATAACAAAACAAACAAAACAAAAAACCCATAATGGCATTGGCATACAAACAGACCCATAGAACAATGGAACAGAAGACCCATAAATAAGTTCACACATATTCAGCCAATTGATTGATGCTCAACAAAGAAGCCATAAACATGCTGGAGAAAGGACAGCCTCTTTGACAAACAGTATTGGGAAAACTGGATACTCTCATGTATAAGATTGAAACTAGAGTCCTGTCACCCTATTAAAAAATCAAATCAAAATATACAAAAGAGGTTAATATAGGATGAGAAAATTTGAAATGGTTACAAGAAAATATGGAAAAATCACATTAAAATTTGGGCACAGATAATGATTTTCTGCATAGAACTACAATAGCCCAGGAATCAAATCAAAAATTGACAAATGGAATTACATATAATTAAAAAGTCTCTGTACAGCAAAGGGAGCAATCAATAGAGTGAAAGACAACATAAATAATGGGAGAAAATCTTTTCCAGATAATCCTTTGACAGAGGATCAATATCCTGGATATGTTAAGAACTAAAAAAACTTAGCAATGAAAAACAAATGAACTGATTAGTTAATAGTCCAATGTTCTGACCACATACTTCACAAAGTGAAGTACAAATGACTAATAAATATATAAAGAAATGCTTATTACCTTAACCATCAAGGAAATGCAAATGAAAAATATATTAAGATTGTATGTTACCCCAGTTATAATGAATACTATCAAAAATAAAAAATAATAAATGCTGGTGAGCTTGTGAAGAAACAGGAATCCTTAGTGCACTTTTCATGGGAATATAAATTAATTAATACAGCCACTTTGGAACACTGTATAGGGGTTCCTCACGAAAAAAGCAAACAAAACCACCCCCCAAAAAAAGAAAAAGAACTACCATATGATCATCTACACCACCCTTGGGTATTTATTCAAAAGAAATAAATTTAGCATACAAAACATATGTTTCCATACAAAGGTTTATATCACCAGTATTCAAAATTAGTCAAGATAGGAATTAGCCTAAGTGATTTTCAGTAGATGAATGAATTGATAAAATATGGTTTATACACACAAAGGAGTATTATTCAGCTAAAACAAAAAGAAAATCTTGCGATATGCAGGAAAATGGATGGAACTGGAGTTCATGATATTAAGCAAAATAAACCTGACACGGAAAGAAAAATAAGTTTTTCCTTTATATGTATAAGCTAAAGGGGAAAAATCTTTTTTAACCGGAAAGTATAAGTGAGACTATTAGGGTCTGGAAAGAGATCATGGGTAGGGGTGAGAATGAGAGGTAGGGAAAGGCAGGAGAATGGAGCAGGCATAATACATGCATCTGTAGAAATGTTAACAGTGTAATCCATTAGTTTGTGTTTTAATAATTATAATAATTAAAATAAGTAAATTATGCATAATTAGAGATCAGCAATAGTAATATAATAAAATAGAATAATTATAACAATGAACTATAATAAAAATCAAATGAATGTACTCTCTTGAAAGTGTAAAGACATATATTAATATATTCAGACTGCAATTGACCACAGATGACTGGAACTTAAGAAAATAAAATTGTGGATAAATGAGGGCTATTGTACTTCTAAGAAGTATAGGAAACAGATTTTGTATACTTCTCCTTTGACTTTATTGAATATTAGTGTTTCTTTAACTTGAAATGTCATTCCCAGGTTAGTGCCCATTATGTATTGACATCCATTTATATTCAGGTAAACTGAATACCCATTATATGCCAGACCTCTTCTAAGTGTCATGTGAAAAATGCAGCTTTCCCAAAGAACTTGTAGTTTCCCATCATCATTTTTTAAAAAATATCTCTGTACTTCAGTTATCAGGAAATGAAGTTAATATATCATAGAACTGTTTTGAAATATTATATGTGGATAACATATGAAGCACAGTAATTTCTCACTAAAGTTATCTTCCTCTCCTGTGTTGTTGAAATTGCCCTTTCATCTGTGTTAGGATTATAGTAGATGTATGTGACAAAGTAATTTTGTGTGGTCAGATATTTGTATGAACAACATGTTTGAAGTAAATGTTTAAATGTTTGAAATACAATTAAATTGACAAACTTCATGGAAAACATGTACTTTTTGTTTAACATTATATTTATATTCAAAGGAGCATGGTTAAATTAGAAGTTGATTTCATAGAACAGTACTTTTCAGTTATTATGTAAAAACTTTCTTATCTACATAAACATTGGTTCAAAGTTGGTGAGCACCTTGGGATTGAATTCAGTATCTTTAATATATTTGCATGAAATTAGAGAACAACTTTCCCAAGATAACTCAGGCAGCCAGTCACTAGAGGCCAGGTCTCTTTACACCCAGTCTAACATCATTTCTGTTTATAACTTAGTAGTTTATGCCTCTTCATAAAAATTATCATGGATACTTATTAAAAATTTTGATTACTCAATTCTATGCCTGTAGAATCAAAAATTGCAAGGAAGGACCTGAGAATCTGTGTTTCCTTTTCCCTAATAGTATTCTTTTTATTAATTATACAAATCAATGAGTCTCACTGTGAAATTTGTGCACATGCATATAACATGTATTGATCATGTCTACACTCCTTTCTACCATCTTTTGTTCTTCCCTCTCTCTCCTCTCCCCACCCCCCTTCCCAGTTTCTAGCAGTACATAACAGTCCATCTTGTACATTCAGATCACTCTTTTTTTCTGGTACCAGGAATTGAACCCAAGGGCACTTAAAAACTGAGCAACATCCCCAGCCCATTTCTTTTTCTTTTTTTTTTTTTTTTAATTTTGAGATATAGTCTCACTAAGTTGCTTGGGAGATTGCCAGGTTTCCAAGGCAGGCTTTGAACTTGAGATTCTCCTGCCTCTTCCTTCAGAGTCACTGGGATTAACAGGTGTGTGCCACTATGCCTGGTTTCAGATCATCTGTTTTTAAAGCTTCCACATCCCATAGAAAATATATGGTACTTTTTCTTCTGTGTATGAATTATTTTGTTTAACAGGTTGAACTCTAGTTGCATCCATTTTCCTGAAAATTATAGGATTTACTGCTTTTTTACTCTCACATCTTTTATTTATTTGATGATTTTTTATTTTTTCTAATTGCTTACACATGACAGTAGAGTACATTTAGTCGCATCATATATAAATGGAGTATAACTTACCATTCTTCTAATTGTACATGATATAGAGTTACACAGGTCATGTAATCATATAATAATGTCTGATTAATTCTACTGCCAATCTTACTCCCAAACCCCCTCCCTTCAATCCCTTATGTGTAATCCAAAGTACCTCTATTCTTCCCTAGCCCTTATTGAGAATTAGCATTCACATATCAGAGAAAACATTCAGCCTTTGGTTATTTGGGATTGCCTTCCTTCACTTAGCATTATATTCTCTAGTTCCATTCATTTACTGGAAAATGCCATAATTTCATTCTTCTTTAAGGCTGAGTAATATTTTGTTGTGTATATATACCTCAGTTTCTTTATTCATCTGTTGAAGGGCACCTAGCTTGGTTCCACAGTTTAGTTATTGTGAATTGAGCTGCTATAAACATTGATGTCGTTGTGTCACTGTAGTATGTAGATTTTAAACCCTTTGGGTATAAACCAAGAAGTGAGATAACTAGGTCAAATGGTGGTTCCATTCCAAATTTTCTGAGGAATCTCCATACTGCTTTCCATATTGGTTGCACCAATTTTCAGTCCCACCAGCAATATATGAATGTACCTATTTTCCCCACAACCTCACCAACATGTATTGTTGCTTGTATTCATGATAATAACCACTCTTTTTTTAATATTTTTATTTATATATGACAGCAGAATGCATTACAATTCTTATTACACATATAGAACACAATTTTTCTTTATCTCTTGTTGTATACAAAGTTTATTCACACCAATTCATGTTGTCGTACATGTATTTTGGATAATAATGTTCATCACATTCCATTATCATACCCCTGCTCCCTCCCTTTACCTCCCACCCCTCTGCCTTATCTAGAGTTTGTCTATTCCTCCAATGCTCCCCCTCCCTACTCCACTATGAATCAGACTCCTTATATCAAAGAAAACTTTCATCATGTGGTCCTTTGGGATTGGCTAACTTCACTTAGCATTATCTTCTCCAATGCCACCCATTTACCTGCAAATGCCATGATTTTATTCTCTTTCTATTGCTGGGTAATATTCCATTGTGTATATATGCTACATTTTTTTTAATCCGTTCATCTATTGAAGGGAATCTAGGTTGGTTCCACAGTTTAGCTATTGTGAATTGTACTGCTATAAACATTAATGTGGTTCTGTCCCTGTAGTATGCTGTTTTTAAGTCCTTTGGATATAGACCAAGGAGAGGGATAGCTGGGTCAAATGGTGTTTCCACTCCCAATTTTCCAAGGAATCTCCATACTGCTTTCCATATTGGCTGCACAAATTTGCAGCCCCACCAGCAGTGTATAAGTGTGCCTTTTCCCCCACATCCTTGCCAACACTTATTGTTGTTTGTCTTCATAATAGATGCCATTCTGACTGGAGTGAGATGAAATCTTAGAATGGTTTTGATTTGCATTTCTCTAATTGCTAGTGATGATGAACATTTTTTCATATATTTGTTGATTGATTGTATATGATCTCCTGAGAAGTGTCTGTTCAGGTCCTTGGCCCATTTATTGATTGGGTTTTTTTTTTTTTTTGGTGCTTAGCTTTTTGAGTTCTTAATATATCCTGGAGTTTAGTGCTCTATCTATGTGATAAAGATTTTCTCACCCTCTGTAGGCTCTCTCTCCACATTATTGATAATTTCCTTTACTGTATAGAAGCTTCATTCTTCTTTATAGTTGAATATACTCCATTGTGTCTAAATACCATATTTTGTTTATCCACTCATCATTTGACAAGCACCTATCTAGATTCCATATCTTGAGTACTGTGAATAGTGCTAACAATAAACATGGTTGTGCTGGTATCTATTTTGTATGCTGATTTTACTTGCTTTATTTATACATACATCTAGGAGTTGTATGGTTGGGTCATGTAGAAGTTCTATCTTTGGTTTTTTGAGAAACCTCCTCCAATCATAATTTTTATGATCAGGTAATTTTGAAAAAGACTTTGCTACACTATGTCATTGTCTTTTAATATTTTAGATGGTTCTTTGTAACACTTGTTCAAGAGTTGTAATTTATATTTATATTTATCTATTTGTTCATTATAATCACTTGTAGTTTGTAAGTTCAATATCCATCAGAATACAGATTTGCCTATTATGTTCACCACCATATCCCCAGCACCATAACAGTGCTTGGTACATAATAGTTGCTTTGTACTATTTGTGGAATTAGTGAATGAATTTCTTTTTTTAACAGAGAGAAAAAGAGAGAGAATTTTTTAATATTTATTTTTTAGTTTTCGGTGGACACATCTTTATTTTTTATTTTTATGGGTGCTGAGGATAGAATCCAGCACCCCATGCATGCCAGGCAAGTGCGCTACCACTTGAGCCACATCCCCAGCCCTAGTGAGTGAATTTCTAACAAAAAGATATACTCTATATATCATGCACAGATTACCAAATATATAGTAACATATATTTACACTAAAAGTTTGAAATATAGGTTCATATTATTTTTTAACAGAGATGTGCTTGGAAATGTATGGGATCTGATGGTACTCATTTTAATACCCATTATATTTTTGATGTTAATACATAGAAATTCTGGTAGAAAATATATAGTGTTAATCTACAGATGTATTACCACCTCAGAGCTACATTTATAGTCAGGAAAGTACAAGATTTGGAAACTAGTTCCCTGATTTTGCACATAAGGAGCTCGAGGCCCATAGTGACAAAATAACTTGTTAATGTATCATACAAAATTATTTTAAAACTGTGTATTTCAAAATTAAGAGTGTTTAATTTGAAACAAAGAAAATATACTCTAGAATAGCTGGAATTTATAGGGAGATTGAGCTGAAGAAAATCTGGAGGAAAGAAATGGAAACATTGCCAACAAGAAAAAAGAAAATAAATATTGAATCAGTTTAAGAATGAGAAACTTTAAACAAAACTGTGCAAAAACTGGACTTAGTAAACTTGCACAGTTCCATATTCCTGGAGTTTTTATGCAAAGGTAATATGGAAACTTAAGGCTCTCAGTGATTGGACTGATGCCCTCCCTTTTATCTAAAGAGTTAACTTCTCAGTCTACCTATTCCAATACTAATGTCTTACAGCTCATCCTCATGAAACACATGAAATATTGTTTTACTAGCTATCTGGGTATCCCTTAGCACAATTAGGTTAGCCTATAAAATTAACCACCACAAGTGGCTACTACAAAATACTAGAGACTGGGTGGCTTATAAGCAACAGAATTTATTTTTCTCACACTTATAAAGGTAGAGAAATCCAAGGTCAATGTGCTAGCATATTTTGTGTCCAGTACAGGTCTATACAGATAGTGGTGTTTTTGCTGTAACTTCAAATGATGGAAGGGGTGAGGGTACTCTCTGGGGTTTCATTGTAAAATGCACTAATGCCATTTATGAGAGTTTACCCTTATGATTTGTTAAACTTTCAAAGGCCCTATCTCCTAACACTATTACCTTGAGGATTTGGAGTTCAATATTGTAATTTTGAGAGGAGGATATGAATATTCCAACCATAGCAACTTCTAAGATCACTTCCGTCTTCAATGATTCTATAAAAATGTAATAAACCCACTAGAAATGTATTTATATAGAGTCATTTCCCATTGCCTTTTAGTTTGAAGAGTATCAAATAGGAAATATTTTAGCCTTCTTATGCAATAAGTTCCCATATACTTTCAATATTCATATTACATATCTCATCTTTATCTTTGTACATTTCAAATCACTCAACTCTCCCAAAAATGTTGCAAAAAAGTTGAAGATAAAGAAGAACTTGGTCCTTGTGTTCCTTTATTTTGTCCAATATATTTTATGACCCAAATGAAACAAGAAGTATTCTGAGGAAACTGGTGTCTTCCTCCAATTGTTTATACTATCACTGCAGCAACAGGGTCCAGGACTATTGTAAAAGAAAAAACTTTTGCATTATAATTTTTATACATCAGTATTCACAGATGGAAAACAGACAGACCACCTGACAATTTGAAGGTATTTTAGTAAGAAGTTGCAGTTCTTTAATTTTTCTGAAGTCTAGCATTCCATTTTCAGTGACATAATATAATGGGAAATTGAAATGGATCAAAAAATTTTAACTAATATTTCTTCCAAGGGGGAAGTTAGTAAAATTAGAAAAGACTAATGCCCATAAATATTTTTATTTTCTTTTGTATGATTTTAACTTGGCAGTTTACAAAACTATGTATTTCAGACATCACATATAGATTGGATGCTAAACATATCCAACGTCCTAAATTTCCTGAATTTGAAGATTTCCCAACAATTACAAAGAATAATTGGTATCATTGGACTAACTTAATAGTTCTTCTGTGTTGCCTTATATGTATTGGTTTGAAAAATCTTACAAAGTATAAAGGTAACTTCATTCATGCTTTGTATTTATATTTCTAAGGTGGCTTCGTATTTCTGTAGTCCCTGTTATACAGAAGAATTCTGGTTGAAATACAAGGAAGGAGTATCATAATCCAATTTAAGACTGAAATTTAAATGTGTAATCATTATGAGTTCATGTTTTGATAAGGTGTGGGGTTTAATTTGAGGTCCATTTCATTTTCCTCTGGATATCCAATTGTTTCAGCATCATTTCTTTTTTTAAAATTTTTTTATAGTTGTAGATGGATGCAATACCTTTATGTTATTTATTGTTTTTACATGGTGTTGAGGATCAAACCCAGTGCCTCACACATTCTAGGCAAATGGTCTACCACTGAGCCACAACCCTAGTATCCCCAGCATCATTTCTTGAAAAGACTACCATACCCTATCAAGTGGTTTCTGTACCTTTGTCAAAAATAAGCTGAGCTCTGCATGCTTGTGTGGGGCTATTTCTGACTTGGGTATTTTGGTCCATTGACCTAATGTCTTGAAATTGAGTGTCTGGATTCCTTCCACTGTATTTTTTAAATATTGTTTTATCTATACTAACTCATGTCCCTTCCATAAGAATTTTACAAATATCTGTTAAATATATCCACAAAAATTCTTGCCTGGATTTTTATAGGAATTTTGCTAATCCTGCATATCATTTTAGGAGGAATTTACATCTTTAGAACACTGAGTCTTCTAATCTGTTAGCACATAATATTTCTCTATATATTTAGAACCATTCTTATTTCATCAGTATTTTGTAATTTTTAGCATATAAATCTTATACACGTTTTGTTAAGTTTATACCTCAGAATTTGTTTTTTGAAAATAGCATTATAATTTTAACTATTTTATGTTGCATCTGTTTGTGCTTTTCAATGGATTATTTCATCTCATCTAAACCATGATATTTGTGTGGGTAAAGTTGTTTTTATTATTCTGTTATCCCTTTCGTGTCTGCAAAGTCTATAGTGACATTCTTTGGTTCATTCCTGATATTAAGTTTTATTTTATTTTTCTTTCCTTGCCAGTCTTGCTAGATACTATCAATTTTTCCTGTTGTTTTTATTTTAAAGCAGTTTTTAATTTTCTTTTGTGGAAGACTAGGAGGAAATAAATAAGCTAAAGATTGGGATAAAATATTTGTCAACCACATATCTGACCAAGAACTCATATATAGACTATATGAAGGACTCTAAAATTACACTCTCTTGTGTGTTCAATCAAAAACTTCAATTAGAAAATGAAGAGAAATTTCACTGAAGAGGATATACAGATGGCAAATAAGCACATGGAAAGATGTTCAACATCACTACCAATTAGAAAAACCAAATTAAGAAGTCAATGGATGTCAGTGGTAGAGTGTCTGCTTAACATGCATAAGACCCTAGGTTCAATCCTCAGGAAAGAAAGAAAGAGAGAGAGGGAGGGAGGGAGGAAGGAAGGAAGGAAGGATAAACTTGATGAGCCTTCATTACACACATGATTGGGAACATCCGATTTTTAAAAATATTGTTGACAACAGTAAATATGGGCAAGAAAACTGAAAAGTTGGATATCTCATACATTGCCAATAGTAATGTAAAATGGCATTGCTCCACTAGAAAACAATTTGGCAGTTTCTTATATAATCTAACATATAATCCCAAAATTGTATTCTTATTCATTTGCCCTTAAAAAATTGCAACTTATGTCTGCACAAAAACCTATTCATGAGTGTGCATAATAGCTTTATATATAATAGCCAAAAACTGAAAACAACATGTGTCTTTCAACAGCTGAAAGATTAAAAAAACTTTGGTACATACATACCATGGAATACCACTTGGCAGTAAAACAAAATGGACTACTGATACAACTTAAATGACTCTCCAGGGAATTATGCTGAATGGGAAAAAAAGGCTGATTTTAAAAGATTTACTGCTGTATGATTCCACTTATATAATATTCTTGAAACAGATACAGAAGTAGACAATAGATTAGTGGTTGCCAAAAGTCGAGGATAGTGGGAAGGGATAAAGTTATGGTATAATAAAAGAACATAGAACTATATGTATGTAGTGTACAGTATCAATTTCCTGCTTTTGATATTGTGCTATAATATTGTAAAGTGTAATTTGGAGGAAATGGAGTGAAAAAAATCACAGGAGACCTATTTTTGAAATTTTTTTGTGATTCTAAAATTATTTCAACATGTTTCAAAAATTGATTCTAAATACAATAAAATTAAATTTTTAGAATACAGAGCAATAAAGAGCACATTTTTACCCAGAAGGAACAAAACTGGAAATGGCATTTGAACTATAGGAATATAGAACTAAAGTAATAGCCTTATTTATTTATTTATTTATTTATTTATTTATTTATTTATTTATTTATTTTGGAAAAAACAAGAGCCAATTCACTTTTGAGAGATTTGGTGAATTGATTTCCTCAGAAATAAGGTAAATCTCTACTAGATTGTATATTGTTCTAAAATCTGAATATTTAGATAAATATACTGCTTGTGCTAATAATCTCTTTTAAAATAAAACAAAATTATTTTTATTTTAACTTATTGACATAAATTCATTATTCTGTACCTGTTTATTCTTTTTATTCAAATTTTATGTAGCATCCATTCAGTTTTCATGGCCAGACTGCTAAGTTTTCTACATTTATAAAACTCCCTCTTTTATTTTTTTATAAAGACTTGGATTGGGAATCGACGAAGGAAATACCGTTTAATGGGGATTGAAGTTCCACCTCCAAGAGGAGGCCCTGCTGATTTCTCTGAGCAGCCTGAATCTGTTTCTTTGTCTGCACTCACACAAGGAGAGGAAGCTGGGCATGAAGTAGGAGAGGATAATGACAGAAATGATGAAGTATCCATCTGTTTGTCCGAAGGAAGCTCTCAAGGTACTTTATGTGCTTGCTACACCTCCTAATAATAGCCTTTATAAATCTGATGCATTTTTCTGCTTTTTGGCTCACTGCACCTCAAATCTAGAGTTTTCAAAACACTTGACCAAGAATTTGTAAAGAAAGAGATTCATTTTTAATGTTTCCATTAAAGAGTCTCCCACATCAACTCACACAAGTAGCAGTCATCTACCACAAAAATGATATCCTACACATTAAAATGCTGTTTATTTCAATAATTCATATATTATAATTAAATAAATGATTATCTTTATTTTATTGGAGTTCTGGTCAATTTAGATTAGAGCACTAAAATACACTGTAATGCAAGGGAGTATGGTACAACATAATGAACAACAGGCTTGGAGTGTAGCAAACTGGGTGCTTGCAAGTCCTATCTTTTCCATTATCTGATTATATGACTTCAGGCAAATCATTTAATCCACTGGGCTTTAGTTTACTCACATGCAGAAGGAAACTAGATTGGATTGTCTTTAAAAACCTATCAATATTTCCTTAAATGAAACTGCAAATAATACCATGAAATCATTTGTCCATGAGAAGTGTATTTCATTTGACTTCAACCATGGAAATAATACTAATGCTACTTTTATTAACACTTTTATTAATGTTTAATTTAAATTTCATGAAGTTCATCCATTTTAAGTGTACAATTCAATTATTTTATTAAATTTAAAACCATTACTATAACTAAAATCTAATCTTAGATCATTTTCATCACTCAAAAAAGCCCATTTTCAGTCAATATCCCCTTCCATCCTCAGCTTTAGGAACTACTAATCTGGTTTTGACTACATAAATGTGCATTCTCTGCATATTTTAAATAAATGGAATCATACAATCTATAATAATTTTGTATCTGTGATTGAGAAACAAGGAGAATAATGTATTTGCCCATCTTGTTTGTTTTGTTTCATTGAGTCCTATTCAGGATACTGACACTCATACATTGACATTTTCCAGTTCATCATTTGCCTTTTAATTTTGTTTATGATGTTTTTCTGATGTCAGAATTTTTGTTGTAATTTAATATTGTCAGATTTACCAATATTTCCTTTATGATTCCTGACGTGGTTGTCATGTTTTCTTGTGATGCAACTATGCAAATATACCTCTATATTTGCTTCTGATATTTTATAGTATTATTTTTACATATTCATATTTATTTCACTTATAATTTATTTTGCCTTAATGCGTGTTAGGAAAATGCCTAATTTTATATTTTCAAAGATGTAAATAGTTATCTCTGCACTATTTGTTAAATAATATATATATATATCTTTTTTCCAGTGTGCTTAAGTGTAGCTTTGTGTCAAATATGCATACATTTATATGCATACATACAAAAATACATACATACATATGCATGAACCCATACAAATATACACACACTAGGTAAAATTCTGAAGTTCCTCTTGTGTTACGTGGATCTGACTATTTACAATGTGGCTTTATAAAATGTCTCAAAATCTGGTAGGATTCTTGTTATTCTTAGCTCTTGGGGTACTTTGATTCTTCTGAATAATATTTAAAATTGTTTAATTTTTATCTTTTCCTAATTTCATCTTCAAAACCCATTCAATAGTTTATTGGCATTGCATGAAATGGATAAGCTATTATATAAATATTAATTCTGGTTTGCATTTATTGAGTTTTATAGAGCTGTCCAGCAAGCTATTAGATACTATGGTCTGGAACTCAGAAGCAAGGTTAAGATATGTGAATTTTGAATCACCCACACCAAAGCCAAAAACTCCTAGACAAAAAAAAAAAAATAGAAGATTTATTGAGTAAGAAAAAAATGTAAAGGACAATGGGCAAGGACTGTGTGTTGAGAAAAATTCAGATTTGGGGACTAGAGAAGATAAAAGAAGTCATTAAAAGATCATTCAGAAACAGGAGACAAAGGAAAAAGGAAGATTTCAGAAAGAAGAGGGGTCATTATTATCTCAGTGATCTCGCAGACATTGAGTAGAATGGAGAGGCCATTGAATCTGTTTTTAAGGGATTCTTAGAAAAAGCAATTATACATGGACTGGCAGAAGTTTAACATTGCAGTAGGTTAAGTAATAAAAGGGAAAGAAAAGCTGTCACTGTTGAGAGGGCTATGTACTTCAAGACCAGGTGTTTAAAATGTTATCAATTTATGAATGTGAATATTCAAGTTTCTCTCTTTCCCTCTTTATCTCTCTTTCCCACTCTTTTTCCCCATTGTTACTGGTATTGGTGAAGATGGTAACAGAATTTAATATACAAGGAAATTGTGAAGCAGATTTTAAAAGCATCAAATTTTAAAAAAGAAGCATTTTATCAATTCTCATCCCTTTATTTCTAAGATAGTGGGTTCATTAAACACAATTTTGTCTTCTCTCAGTCCTGGAGATACTTGGAAATTCCCCAGTGATTCATGACAGGCTCTTTAGAACATAATGTCTGGCAGCTAGTTGAAGGCGAGTGGGGAAACAGGGATTTGTGTCTTTCTGAGAGTGGGTGGGAAAGGCTGTGAGGAAATATTCTGATAAAGTTCAGAAGCCCCTAGGTGGATTTTTATTCCTTAACTGCCACTCCCCCACCTATAAGGGAATTTTAGAAAAAAAAGGCAGTTAATAGAAAAAAAGTGAAAGTTAATTTTAAAGCCCTCTGTAATGGTCCACTTTTAATAAACCATTGCTCCTACACTGGCATTCTTTGTCATATAATAGCATGTTCTCTAGACAGCTGGCATAGTAATCAAGACCTAATGAGAAAGAGGAGAGAGAGAATTTAATGTATGAATCAAAAAACACTTGACGAGAAGTGCGATTGCCTAGAATTTCTCTCGGCGGCTTATTTTTCACAGCTGCATGATAACCTTTTCATTCTCATCAGAAATTGCAACAGAAAAGCATTTTCAAATACAGAAAAGAGCCCCTTTTTGTGCAGTTTACTACTACTTCTATTCTCTTCCTCATTTTGCTGATGGAGAATACTAATCTGATTGGTTTGACTGTGATCATTTTGTGATGATTAAGTTAATTGTATCATCTGGTTTAAACTAATATCAAACCTTTAAATATGCTAACCATATTCTGTTACAGTTTATGAGAATGCAGTTAGATGTATGTCTACTTTGAGAATTTTATTAATTTACTCTTAGACATATACGTACAGAATGATTAGAGTAACCGATCATACCATTTCAAAAATCTAGCAACTGAAATTCAAAGTCCTTATAACACATCTAGTGATTCAATAGGATTTATAAAAAGAGAAAGATATCTTTAAATATGTGCTTACAAACTACACGTTAAAATCAAAAAATGCTATAAAATTTTCTAAAATATCTGCATAACAAACAAGACTTTTTAATTGCAGTTAAAGGCAGGTTTTGCTGGAGTCAAAAAATGCTACTATGTTGCTGATCTTTTCACAGTTTCAAATCCATTCCTTTATCTCTGGGGCGCTGATATGTCCCTAACACAGAGCTTCTGGCTTACCTCTAACATCCGTATTCTATCTCCTACTTTTCCCTCTTTAACTTCCTTTCGCTATCCCTGTGCAGGGATGAAGAAAAGGGAGATATGGTTGGGACTAAATTTTTTTAAATCCTCCTAGTTCATCCCTCCACAAACTGTGAACTTCAGCAAAAGGAATGCTTGGATGAATGAGCTCCCTAATTTCAAGTTCTCTATTTTCTAAAACATATATTGATGGTTAAGAAATTTTGAATGTTTTGTACTATTCTGAGGAGCAAAGTGATTAAAGTTTGGGAACAATTAGCATCTATAATATTAATTTTTGCAGCAAAGCCTTTTTCTGCTGTATCTATTATGTGGTTGTGCACATGAAAAATAATTTGGCATACAATTCCCTAGTGTGAGTACGTAGCCACATCATAGAGTGCCCTCTAGAGTTGTAACTCATTAACAATTCTGCTTATTCATTTTCCAGTTAGCAGAGCTGCTTTTCCTAATAATCAGACTTATTAACAATGTTTATTTTCCAAGCTTTCACAATGTAAAAGAAAACCTTTCTTATTCAATGCATCACTTCACGTTTTTATTTAGAAATCCTCAAAATAGTTTTTACTTAAGTCTTCTAAAATAATCAAACCATGCATAAAAATGTTGCCAGTAGAGCAAAACTGTGCACAAAGTTACAAGTAAATGAGAACAGGAATATATGGCAAACCTATAAGGAATAGTACCAATAATGATCTTGTTGATAAGCAATATAACCCCTCTTCTGAGACCACCAACTCTGCAGCTAAAGCTGATGAAAAATTTTCCTCCCTTCATTTCATTTAGTTGCCAATTTAGTAGGACTTTAAAGGTCTATGATTTGAAATGTCTAAATAATGAATAGGTTTACAGTCCCTTTGTCTAGGAATCATTCTATTTTTTAAATTTAAATTGACTTTTCTTAGATTCCACATATAAATGGGATCGTGTAATTTTTTCCTGTCTAGTTTATCTTAGAATAACATCTTTTAAGTCCAACCACGTTGTAGCAAATTTTAGGGAAAAAAGAAGATCAAATATATAGAAGTAGAAAATAAAAATTAGTATTAGAATAGAGATGGGGAATGGGACGACTTCAGTTAAAGGATGTGAAGCAGCAAGTATGTATGATGAATGAGTGGAAAGATCTATTGTAAAACATGAGGACTATCACTAATGATAGTGGATTGTATTCAGGGGTTTTGCTAAATGTTTATAGCTGCTATTTCCTGGAAGGGTTTCACTATATGAAATGATAGATATATTAATTTGTTTCAGTAAACTAACCATTTTACTATATACATGTGCATTATAATATCATGTTGTATACCAGAAGTATACACAATAAGATATTTAAAATATTTTTAGTTGTCAATGGACCTTTATTTTATTTATTTAAATGCAGTGCTGAGAATTAAACCCAGTGCCTCACATATGCTAGGCAAGCAATCTACCACTGATCTACACCCAAGTCCCTAAAATTTATTTTTAAAATAGACCTAGTAAGAGACAGAAAAAAGATTAAATCAAATTTATAGTAGACTTCATATTAAAACTCTTGCTAAAGTTTTCCTGGATTTCTTCAACTTGAATTCTCTCATAGAATTCTCCTAAGTGAGATCCTGGATTCTACATAATTTCCTATTAATCATCCCTATGCTCATATAAGACACTCTTACATATGTTTACATGGGAAGGAATGGGCTCAGAAAAAAATTGGGAGGGCTGATATTTTTGTTATTCTTTCTAATGTGAAATAAAATGTCAACTGCCAAAGAACTGGGAAAATCTATTAATATATATCCAAACAATTTCAATGACATGGCCAAGAAGGGGGGGCATTGTTATCCTGTTTTTCTAATGGTTAAAAGATAAAACAGGGGCAATAATGTATGCAGACACCCAGTGCCTTGAATTAGCCACTTTCCATAATTTAGCATGAAGAGTGTTTTAGTAAGTTGGGTTTTTTTCCCCAAAATTACATTATTTTCTTTCCTAAATTTTTTCTTTCACTATTATAAAATATTTAATTTAATAGAAAAGGAATGTATCTTTATTGTAGAAAAATTTGGTAGATACAATAAAAACAGAAGTAATTCTACCTCTCAGTGATAACCCCTCTGGAAATGGGGATTAGGGGATATTTTAGCCAGTATTTTCTCTTAGCATATATACAGGATAATGATTTTAATAATTTTTCCAATAGTAATGAACAATACATTTTCCCCATAGAAATATTTATATACAATAAGAAAAATAAGAAAATTGAAAAAAAAATCTCTATCCAGAGTTAATAACAGTAATATTTTGATGTAAACAGTGCCATTCTTTTTTTCCTCTCCATTAAAATATGATTTTTTCCTCCTTTACCCAATTAAAAGTATGTGTATCTACATAGTAGGTTTGGTCGCCTTTATTTTTTCATTTTACAGTAGATGGTTATTAATTTCCCTGTTGCTAACTATTCTTCTATTTCATTTTTAGTGGCTTTATAGTATTTATTTGTAAAAATAGGTCCTAAGTGATTTCTCCCAGTCTCAATTGCTAATTATATAGGATTCTTCCTTTTTTTTCTATTTAAATAGCACTGTAGAGACTATCTTTGTATTTGCACCCATCCACACTTATTTCCTTAGGATACATTTTCAGAAGTAGAATTGCCCATTAAAGCATTTGTGAAGTGAATTTGCCATCTGTATCTTTTTACAATAGAGACATTATTTAAGTGGTCTTGAGAAAAAAACACACTCAAAAGTTTTGAGGTATGAAAAATGAAATTATCCTTTTTTTCCCCTATAGAAGAGCCCAGTGATATTGTTCCAAATGAGTCAAGGGCTCAGAAAGAGGAGGACCACCATGCAGTATCCGCAGATAATGTGGTATGTACACTTTGAAATTCTTTCCTCATTACGTGATGGATTTCAAGACATATTTCCAGTTGGTGACAGAATCAGCTTTTTCAGAATAATGTCTTTCTCTACTTCACAAAGCAAAACAGCTTTCTTTAATGAACGCTTGAATGATATCTTTGAATGCTTACTAATTGAAATTTAAAATGTCTCAACGTGTTTTATTTAGGGGATTTCAAATAAAAAAACAATACTTATAAATATGATACTTTATGTATGAAAAGTTATTTTTCTCTAACATACTTAGCAAGTAGCAGATTTCTTCTCATTTGACAGAAAGCAGAATTAGAATGGAGTTTAGCCTGAGATCATGAAGGAAGCCTTTGTCAGTTCTGGTACTTGTGTCCCAGACCCAGGATTTCTGACTCTGATTTCTCTGTGTAGACAATACCTATCTATACTATATTTAGAATTGTTTCTTTTTTATACTTAAATTTAACTCTGTTACTCACCTTAAACATCATAGTAAAGGAGTAACAAAAATATTACAGTTCAACAGCAGACAGAGTCAGGCTGTGTGTGGATTAATCTGGGTTTTGTGAAAATGTAAACATATAATAAGGTTCCCTCAGCAGCTGTTTTAGAAGCATTTGTTTATACTTGACTCCATCAAATAATATAGAAATTAAGACAGTGTTAAGCAAAATCATGCATACAGGGGAATGGGAAAAGTCATTGTGTATTTTTTCCCTTTTGAATCAGTATTTTGTGCTTGATTGCAGTCATTACAAGTATGCCCCGATAATGGATTTTTTTTGTTCCAAAATTACTGTGATATCAAAATTAACCCTTACATTACCAATATTATTTGTTTGTCCCTATGATCCTGCCAAAAATTAAGCACATACAACATGCAGATTTGTTCTTGTTTGTTAAATATCTACAATATTTAATATTGTTACTCACATGTAGAATGTAGCTTAGGATTGCATTTTATTAAGTCCTGGCTGAAGTCTATGTTTGACACTTCTAACACTAAATTCAACAGGTTACACTCCTAAAAAAAAAAAAAAAAAAAAAAAAAAAAGCTTTGATTTTTGAGGCAAAGTCATGTTTTCATTAGGTAACAAAAAATATTAGTTTTCTAGAATTTTAGATTTCGTTAATATTCCTAAAGTGCACCAACTAATAATCTCCTTCTGATATAGATTTGAATTATAATATATAAGCTATATATGTGTATTTACAAATTAAAACCTCTTACTCCTGAAAAAAAATGCTCATTTTTAGCCTGCCTTGAATCTCCCTTGCAGCAGACATTTGAAGATAATGAATGAAGTCATTGCATGGAATGACTCACAGTCACTTAGGCACCTAATTTTTCAAGAACAATTGATTTTCAGAGACAAAGCTCCAAACTTTCAAAGGTTGATCTCCTCTGCTTGTAACTTTGGAGTGCCCCCAATTATTCATGGATGACAAATCACACAGACATATAAGACCTATTTATATGCACAAATCTATACAGTGGCCTTTGGTGCCTTCCTTCCTGGATTGCTTAGCTCCTTTTTTTCCCAGAACCAATGCAAATAGTTAGAGAATATGAAAAACATCAAAAAAAGTATCATTTCTGAGGTCTAGGGAGAGCCAACATGATTAAGTCCCAAGTTTATAGTGATTATAATAGAAAACAAAACATTAGATTCATCTCCAGGCAGCAGTAGAAAGCAATTTCATTGCAGCTGTCCTTCTGATTCAGAAGCCTGCAGGTCAGAAACCCTGTAATGGTATCATATCCTCGTAGGCAATATTTCAAATATGATCATTCCACGTTTGTTTGCGACTTTTAATCACCATATATATTGCTGGGTAGGAAGCCTAATTTCAAATTCTGTCTACAACATGCTGCTATTAATGTACTTGTTCTTAAAAGACTTGTCTAGTGACTAGGTCTTGCTGAGCTTTTCCCTTTTTTAAAGAGTTTAAATGTTTCAGGGTGCTTTTAATTTTTAGCTATGTTTTTTTACATGCAAAAGAAAAATTTAGAGGTGATATTTTCTTTTGATTTTTGCTTTTTAAAAAAACATATATGTGATTAGATAATTTGCGTTACCCTAATGTTTATAGCTTATTGGCAATTCTTTTCATCAGGACTGAGCAATTTTGTTCATTCTTTGGACACTTATTTAATTAGGACCTACTGTGTGCAAGATGCTGCACAAGCTATGTTGTTTCTTCATTTCAAAGCTAAGGGCATTTTTTTCTCTCTGTTTGCCTTTTTCACCTACTCACTCCTTTCCATAGTGTCTAATGAAGAAAAAAAATCACCATGCAATTTTAATCATTACATCATAAACATCTGCTTTCAATTGTCTAGCTAATAGAGTGAAGTAAATTTTTGATTTTTAAAAATTGTTTTTGCCTTTGGAATACACCATATGTTGATATTTTACATTAGAGGTAACAAAGAGGCCTGAGGAGATAAAAAAGAAAGTGCTTCCTATTGATAATATGTTTACCATTAAAATAGACTATCCTTACAGGAAGTGAGTTCCCTGTCGCTGGAGGGCGCTATTTAAGCAGAATTGAATGCCTGTTTTTGCTGTTGTTTTGGTTTTTTTAAGGGATATTGTGAAAAGTAATTTTCTATTTTAAATAGTATTAAAGTAGTTTTCTATATTCTAAGCAGTCATCAATTAAAGGTAAAAGGAAGGGGCACAAAATCACTGAATAACACTGAGGAGGCAGTTAATTTATTCCAGATAACCTAGACTAGATAACTCATTTGCTAAACCTAACCTTGATTATGTGTGTTCTATACATTGTTGAATATAGTGAAAATCGTCTAATAAATATTTATAGAAACTTCTCTACTTGTATTATAGAAAATAGAAATTATTGATGATGAAGAAAGTGACATGATAAGTAATTCTGAAGTAGAACAAGTGAATTCTCTCTTGGATTATAAGGTAAAATTAATTTTTCAAATTCTGAATTTATTAGGAGAAGGTATTAAATGAGGCAGACTTTTACAGTACCTATGTTACTCCCATTTTAAAGATTAAGCATTCTGGGGCTCTGCATTGATTATCTCAGGCAACTTGAATATCAATCAGAGTGCTGGATATATTAATAATTGGTGGCTGGTTTAAGTGGATATTATTTTATTATAGAGTTTGATGACCAAGTGTAAATATTCATGTACAACAAGGTAGTTAACGTGAAATTCATGAAAATGCCTTTTTTAAGCAAATGTTCATTTTTTAACTAGTAGTGGAGCATGGTGGTATATACTTGTAGTACCAGCTAATCAGGAGAGAGACTAGGTGGGAGGATCACTTGAGTGCGTGGGTTGGAGACCAGCATAGGTGACACAGTGACACTGCATCTTAAAAAACAAATCAAAGGTAAAGCAGAGATTTTTTTCTAGTGATCCCTGATAACCATATCTTGAATTGCAACTTCTTCTGAAGACCATCTTTAAAAATATGATAATATACTAGTTCTAAGAGAAGTTTAAAAACAATTCCCAAAGCAAATACAGAATGAATATGAATAGAGATGACCTTTTCTTAATGTCACTTGTTACTAAACTGAAAGGCTTCCTTTGACAACGTGCAATACATAATTATGTTTTTAATAAATTTTGACATAAGCTATCAATCTGTATGTCAATGTTTTCTGCATAGACATATAAATGGTATCCCTTTGTTAGTCAGTATCCTATCTTACTAGATAACTTTGGAATCTTCTGAAAATCTGGCTACATAGTACTTCTTTCCAAATACAATAGTTCTTTTTTTTTAATATTGTCAAGTGTTCACATCAGAGACTAGTAATCTTAAGATGTTATCAAAAATAGCATTTAATCAGAAAAGACAACAGCTGTTATTTTCTCAAAAATCTTTTCAGTTTTCCTATAATTGAAATTTATGTCACTTAACAGATTCTGTTTTCCAAATGTTCATAACATGTCAGGTTTTAAAATATTGAACATTGTAAACACAGAAGGAAATTGTCTTTTGAAATTTATTTGCCACTTGGTCAAAGAGCACAAGACAATCCTGTATTTAAACTGTATTCCAGCTAACAGGATCATAAAGTTGTTGATTTTGAAGTATAAGAGATCATGCTATGCTATCCTACTTGGTCATATAATATTTCTAAATTCCAAGTTAAGGATTAAAATTACTCTGCAGGCCACCACTTGGCACAGGCTATGGAAACTACAGACGAGAAGCCTGGATTGCACAGCTGTTAAGTTTGCTCTACTTAGCACTCTCAAACAGGTCAGATAGGGTCGGGCTCAAGACTCAGAGGATTCTTTCCAAGACCTCTCCCCTCTGGGATGACAGCCCACTTGAGAAGGTTTGGAGCTGAAGATCAGGGAGGCAGAGCAGAGTGTCCAGTCCAGAAATATCAATGAACATTTTTACTGAACTCTAAAGGACATATAGTAATCCAGTGATTTCCATTTTGGTAGATGCTGTGGGAACAAGAAGTCCTATCACATTAAAGGTATCCTTTATAACACATCACAATGTCACACCAACTTTTTTCTTTAATTCTAAAAGATACACACCTATGTAAAAATATCATTTTATAATAATTATTTGTAAATATTTCCATTCACCTCACCTATGAATTGTTAGCTAAATTATAAAGTAATTATATAAAACCTCATGTATCAGTTGTAATTGCAGACTTTACACTTCCCAGTTTAGAAAAGTAAACACTTCAGAGAAAATTGTTGTACCATCTTCCATTTACATATGCCTACTAATATCATTTAAGGATGAAAATCACTTTGTTTATTTCTTAAGTATATTCATTGTTTTTTGAAGACAAATCCTTATTTTACTCATTTTTTTGTTACCTAGTTGTACAGCCTGGCACTTAGATGTTCAATAACTAATTGCTGAGTGAAGGAATGAGTAAATTTATATTGTGAAATAATATCAATACTATTATTCAAGTGCTAATTTATATAAAATCAAATATGATCAGGAGCTGTATCATTAAAAATCTTCTTCCCATATGGAAACCATCTTTTATTCCTGGGATTTATTGTACCATATTGAAAGAATATTCCCTATGGTGCATTTGATAATCATTACTATAAAACCATCAATACTCAGTTTGGGTGTAGTGGAGTTTCTGATTGAGATACATCGCTAAAAATCCATATTGCTAGGAGTTCTAACTAAACAAAAATGTTTATGAGACAAGCTGATGGGCACAGTAAGTGAGGCATGAGTAGTTAGCTGTATCATAAACTAGCACCTAAGTTTTGATCTTCATGGAATCTTGGGTGCTCCCTAATTATTTTGGAGAAGTATCAACAAAACTTACTAGGAATGAATGAAGGATTTTAACAAGAAAAATAAGCTATGTTTTGTTTTGTGAAATTCAGTGTTATATTACGAGTTCCACTCACAAGCACTCCATTTCCTAAGGAAAACCTCTAAAGTACACATAAATCACAGATTGTAATCTAGGAAGTGTTTAATAGGCTTGCAAAATACAGCTCCGTGAAGAAAATGTCTATAATATAAAACTGTATTAAATGTTTATGCTTTTGAAATATTTGATAAATACTGAGTAGAAGAAACATTTGCATGAAAAATTAGAGATCTGCATATCAAAAGATTCTTTGTGACTTTGGCAAATTGGAATAAATATTTTCAAAATGTTTCTGATGGACCATGGTGCAGCACAGCAGGACTGTGTATTCAATGGAGACACTACTATACTGATGATAGCTATCTCCTGTATTCAAAAAGTCCTCCTGGTCAGCACTTTACTAATACTGCTGCTCTGACAATGCCCTGACTAATAAAAACAAAGGTTTAGAATTAGTAAAATGTATTGTGGCAGGAGCATGTTGAATTTTATTTTAATGCTTACTTATAGCTTAGATTGTTGTAGAGTGCCTCTGGATAGGAATTTAGCTTGTGCAGATGTTTTACTTGATATTAAATAATCTGAAAAGGAAGCAGTTTTATCAAATAAAATAAATTCTAAACTAAGCTGATAAAATAAATGGTACAATAAACATGTTCACAGATTGAATGTGATTAATACCACAGCATCCTCTCAATTGAAACAACAAAATAACCATAGAATTAGCTACTTTTTCTATTTTTTTAAAAATTTTTTGTTATAGTTGGACTCAATACCTTTATTTGAATTATTTATTTTTATGTGGTGACAAGGATCGAACCCAGGGCCTTGCACATGCTAGGCAAGCACTCTACCACTGAGCCACAACACCAGCCCAGAATTAGCTAATTTTAATGTGTTTTATGCAGCTATTTGAACAAGGTCAAAGATCCTGCTATACATATCCGTGAGGTACAAAAGTGTTAATATGATTTATGAATCAAATATAGAATAATTATATATATATGTATATATATAACTACTTAAATTATCCATCACCTGAAATACAATTTTTGTTGTAAGTACATCTGAAATTTGTTCTCTTAGTGATTTTGAAATGTATTATACATCATCATTTACTATATTCACCTCACCACATATACTATTCAGCTTAAAAATAAACAAAGAAATTTTGTCATTTGCAAAACATGGATGAAATTAGAGACCATTATTAATTTCAATTAGTAAGCCATGTACAGAATGACATACTTCATGTTCTTTCTTATATGTGGAATATAAAATAATTGAATTCAGAGAAGCAGAGAATAGAATGGTGGTTTTCAGAGACTGAGAGGTGAGGAAATGAGGAGATGAATGATAGTCAAAGTGTACAAATCGCTAGACAGGAGGAAGAAAGGGTGTTTTTGTTCAGAATTTACTGTGGGTTTCTTGTTTTTTGTTACTACTTTGTCTTGTTTTGATTTTGTTTTTGTTTTGCTGGAGATTGAACCCTGGGAGTCAAGAATGTTCTCTCCCACTGAGCTACACACCAGAACTCTTATTTTTTTTTTTATTTTTTTTGTAAGAGACAAAGTTTCCCTATTTTCTTGCTTTAGCCTCCATGGTAACTAGTACATGCCACCACACTCCTTGTATTTTTAACCAGGTTTACTGATATATAATTTCCACATAGAAAAAAAATCAGTTCTTTAAGTATACAATTAAATGAATTTTGACAAGTGCAAACAGTTGTGTAAATACTGCCTCAATTTGTTTATTCACTTGCTAATGAAGGTTGGACTGTTTTCAGTTAAGGAATATTATGAAAAAAAGACGCTATAAATGTTTGTGTATAAGTATTTTGGTACATGTGTTTTCATTTCTCCTGATTAACTATCTAAGATTACAATTACTGGATGAAAATTAATATATTGAATTTATATCAAACTGAAAAAAAATCCAAATGGATGTGCCACTTTATACTCTCACCAGCAATGTATGAAAATTTTAGTTGTTCTACATTCTCACCAATACTTGATATTATTAATTCTCTTAACTTGAGCCATTTTAGTATGTTAGTAGTAGTACTTCATTGTGGTTTTTAATTAGAATTTCCATAATGGAAAATTATATTAAATATATTTTCATGCCAATAATTTTTCATATATCTTCTTTACTGATATATCCAAATGCATTGCCTGCTTTTTAGTTTGTTGCTGGTTCTGTAAATGGTTTTTGTTTTGTTTTGCAATACTGGGGAATTAACTTAGGAGCATTCTACCACTGAGCTAATCCCTGGCCCTTTATATTTATTAGGTTGAGTTAGGATCTCACTAAGTTACCAAGGCTGTCCTCAAACTTTTGATCCTACTGCCTCAGCCTCTGGAGTTGCTGGGATTACAGGATCTACCTGGCCTATAATTGGGATTTAAACCCAGTTTATAATTGGGATTTAAGAGTTCTTTATGCATGCTGGATACGAGTACTTTTTCAGATATGTGAATTGCAAATATTTTCTCCCAATATAAGAATTGTGTTTTATTTTCTTTACTGCGTTATTTGATAAGTAAATTATTATGAAGTCTTTTAAGTTTCATGCTATTTATGTCCTTTCAGAATTTTTTGCCTTACCAAAGGTCACAGTTTTTCTCCAATTTTCCTGTAGTCCTACATTTTTAGGTTTCACACTTAGGTATATATCAATTTCTTATTAAATATTTTTATGAGATGAGGTAAGGGTTGATAACTTTTTTCATGTGGATTTACATTTTCAACCACTATTTGTTAAAAGGCTACGTTTTCTTTGTCCATTAAATCACCTCAGTACCTTTATTGAAAATCAATCAACCATGTGTGTGTGGGTTTATTTCTGTACTGTTTGATTGATGCATCTGTGTACCCTTATGCTATAAATATATTTTCATAATTACTGTAAATTAGATAGTAAATTCATTCAGAAGGCTTTCATGGCCATTAACTTATTTGAGTCTTAAAATCCTCAATACTATAATGTTAAATTTGGGATTATTAATATAATATGTATTTTACTGATGAGTAAACCGACAGAGTGGTTAATTGGCCTACCATGTTTACAGTTATCAGTAGACCTAGCACTAGAATACCCCTAAATCCTAGACTAGTATCTTTTCTGAAGTAAATTTTAAAAAATACTGAAGAGAAACTGATCCCCATATCAATGATTCACAGTGGCAGATTAAGAGATATTTTATTTTTCTTCCTTTTTATTTTATTTTTTAAATGTGTTCTAATTAGTTATACATGCAGAATGCATTTTGATATATTGTACACAAATGGAGCAAAACTTCTCATTCCTCTGGGTATACACAATGCAGAATCACACTAGCTGTTCAATCATGCATGTCCATAGGGTAATAATTTCCTATTCATTCCAATATCCTTCCCACCCCAATACCCCTCCCCTCCCCTCACTCCCCTCTGCCCTATCCAAACTTCCTCCATTCTTACATAGCCCCCACCCTCAATTATGAATCAGTACCTACATATCAGAGAAAGTATATTCCTCCTTTGGTTTGTTGGGATTGGCTTATTTCATTTAGCATGATATTCTCCAGCTTCATTGATTTAGTGGCATATATTATAATTTCATTCTTCTTTAAGACTGTATAATATTCCGTTGTGTGTATATATGCTATAGTTTCTTTATCCATTCGTCTGTTGAAGGGCACCTAGGTTGGTTCCATAGTTTAACTATTGTGAATTGAGTTGTTATAAACATTGATATGGCTGCATCACTGTAGTATGCTGATTTTCAGTCCTTTGCGTACAGACTGGGAGTGGAATAGTTCAAATGGTGTTTCCATTCTAAGTTTTGTAAGAAATCTCCAGACTGCTTTCTCTATTGTTGCACCAGTTTTCAGTCCCACCAGCAATGTATGAATGTATCTTTTCTCCCACATTCTCACCAACACTTATTGTTGCTTATATTCTTGATAATTGCCATTCTGACTGGAGAATGGCAATTAATTGGCACTCTGACTGAGATGGAAACTTGGAGTAGTTTTGATTTTCATTTCTCTAATTGCTAGTAATGTTGATCAGTTTTTATATATTTGTTGAATGATTGTATTTCTTCTTCTTGGAAGTGTCTGTTCAGTTGTTTAGCCCATTTATTGATTAGGTTATTTATTTATTTTTGGGGGGTGTTATGTTTTTTTACTTCTTTATATATCCTGGGGATTAGTGCTCTTACGTGAGTTATCTGTGGTAAAGATTTTCTCCAATTCTATAGGTTCTCTCTTCACCTTATTGACTGTTTCCTTTGCTGAGAATGAGAATTTTAGTTGGAATCCATCCCATTTATTGATTCGTGATTTTATTTCTTGCTCTATAGGAGTCTTATTAAGGAAGTCAGGACCTAATCCAACATAATGAAGATTGAGACCTACTTTTTCTTCTATTAGGTGCAGGGTCTCTGGTTTAATTCCTAGGTCATTGATCCACTTTGAGTTGAGTTTTGTTCAAGGTGAGAGATAGGAGTTAAATATCATTTTGCTACACATGGATTTCTAGTTTTCCCAGCACCATTTGTTAGAGAGGCTATCTTTTCTCCAATGTAGGCATTTGGCACTTTTGTCTAATATGAAATAACTGTATTTATGTGGGTTTTTCTCTGTGTCTTCTTTTCTGTACCATTGGTCTACATGTCTATTTTGGTGCCAATACCATGCCACTTTGTAGTATAGTTTAAGGTCTGGTATTGTGATGCCTTCTGCTTCACTCTTCTTGCTAAGGATTGCTTTGACTATTCTGGATCTGTTATTTTTCCAGATGAATTTCATGATTGCTTTTTCTAGTACTATGAAGAATGTCATTGGGATTTTCATGGGAAATGCATTAAATCTGTATAGTGCTTTTGGTAGTATGGCCATTTTGACAATATTAATTCTTCTTATCCAAGAACATGGGACATTTTTCCATTTTCTAAAGTCTTCTTAATTTTTTTTAAAATTTAGTTCTATAGTTTTCCTTGTAGAGGTCTTTCACCTCTTTTCATAGATTGATTTTGAAGTATTTTATTTTTGTGGGGGCTATTGTGAATGGGGTAGTCTTCCTACTTTCTCTTTCAGTGAATTCATCACTGGTGTATAAAAATGCATTTGATTTATGGGTGTTGATTTTATATCCTGCTACTTTGCTGAATTCATTTATTAGTTCTAGGAGTTTTCTGGTGTGATTCTTTGCATCTTCTAAATATAGAATGATGTGATTGGCAAATAGTGACAGTTTGAGTTCTTTTCCTATTTGTATCTCTTTAATTTCTTTCTTCTGTCTGATTGCTCTGGCTAGTGTTTCAAGAACTATGTTAAATACAAGCAGTTAAAATGGCATCCCTGTCTCATTCTAGTTTTTAGAGGGAATGCTTTCAATTTTTCTCCATTTAGAATGATGTTGGCATTGGGCTTAGCATAGATAGCTTTTACAGTGTTGAGGTATGTTCCTACTCTCCATGGTTTAGCAGACTCCTCATGGTGGGGAGCTAAGCAAACTACTTACAGATTTAGTAATAACAGTCTCCCTTCAGTATAAATCAATCTTTTTAGTTTTCAGTATTTGGCTTTCTGAATGATATATTCAGCATTGTTGTACCTGGTGTTCCTCTTATGGCTAATTGGACTCTTATATTCTTAATTCTAATGCAAATGCTAACTGTTTGATATAAGAAGTGTCTTATATCAACTTCTCTTATTGGAATTTGTTTGAATGGGTTTTTAAACTTACAGTGTTTTTTGTTGATGATTTGCTTAAAGGGAAGCCTTTAAGCAAATAGGATAATTTCTATTGTGCTTTATATTTCGGTTTATTTTCTTTATTGTCCCTATGATCTGGTTGCTTTTAGAATTTTATTGTGCTTCAAACATGTACATTCTAATGTTAACATCAGGTAATTTTTAAAATATTTTTTTAGTTGTAGTCGGACACCATGCCTTTATTTTATTTATTTATTTTCATGTGGTGCTGAGGTTCGAACCCAGGGCCTTGCACGTGCTAGACAAGTATTCTACCACTGAGCCACAACCCCAGCCCAACATAGGGTAATTTTATTGTTTAATGTTTTCTCCCTCAGAATGAAGAAGTCAGATTCATTGAAAATGAGTTAGAGATTCAAAAGCAAAAATACTTTAAACTTCAGACTTTTGTTCGAAGCTTGATATTAGCTATGAAATCTGAAGATAAGGAACAACAACAGGTAGGTCCCAAAGAAACTAGTAAGCTAAAATGCATCATGTTGTAAAATAGCATGTCACAACTGAGTTCTTCATATCTTTTTTTTTTAATTTATATTCCTGTTTGACATGGAGCAGAATGGTTGTTACTTTACGACATTTTTCAGTTTTCTTGAGAAAAGGAGTTCAGATTTTTGTGCCACTATAGTGGGAAATTTAAATAATTGATTCCATATTTTATTAATTCCAGATCACACTTTAAGTAGGGAAAATTGATTTTTAAATTGATTTTAAGGAAATTCCTCAAAATGTTTGTAGAAACAGGGCTACCCTAACTAGAGAGGCACATATTAGGGAAATTTTATGAATGAAAAAGTGAGACATTTATTTACCTCTCTTCTGGAACTTTGTTGCCTGAAAGCCCTCTGCAGAATTCACAAATGTTTAAATATCTTCTATTATGTGATCTATTGCTCAACACTAAGAAATTATGAAATTATTTTGTGAAATTCTTTGACCGGACTGTGTAACTTAATTTTCTCAATTTAAGTAAACTCTTTCAGTCCCCTACTCTAAGATGAAATGTCCCTTGTTTTTTTGCTATGGATTTTTGTTTATAAATACCTTCCAAGTTACATTTCCTGTCTCATATTTTTATGTGAAATCTATATAATCATTAATTCATCTTAAAATAATTATAGATGTATTTAAAATATGCCATTTAATATTAAAGGATACCAAATTTGTCAGATTTATATAGTTCCATGCTATTCCTGTCTGATAAACCAGATTTCTGTCTGATGAGTCCTACCAATATTGTGAGAGTCAGGTAACCATTGTTTAGGAAGCAGTTCCAGAAATTTGTATTCAGTGAATAATTTTAAAATATAAATAAATTCACCTCCTATACCCAAGCAAGACTGCACATACATACTCTATCCCAACATCTCCATGAGGAAAGATTTAACATCCCATAATTCCACTTTTCTTCAAAGAAAAAAATCTTTATATTATTAACTGATGTGTTGACGCACAAAATTAAAACTAGAAGAGTATTCAGGAAGCTCAAAATAGCATGTACATTACATGTTCAATATCATGAATTTTAGGTCCAACCAATGCAATAATGTGAAGCATAGTATTGATCTCAAAATCTCAAAGAATATTTTTAATTCAGTTTCATGTCCTATTAACTAGTACTTACCTGCTATAGTTATTACTGTCTCCTGACATCTGGGAATTGCATATAGGCTCCATTTTATTCTAATTATAATCTCACTCCTATTTAGTTTCTTTTCCTAAGACCACAAGCAAATAATAAAATAAACTAATCAGTGTTCTATTTTTCTCCTTCTCTTTTACTTTTCCTTTGATAAAAGGCCAATGAACAAACATATGGATAAAAAAAATTGGCTGAGAGAAAGACAAAGTGATATAAACATTTTGCTAAATGTTTTACCCTATATAATCAGCACCCAAAATATACACTACTGATTTTCATGACTTTCATAATTGATATGGGGTATAATGAACCTAAAAATATGGTCTCAAATATAGAAGATACTAGTGGTAGTGCATAAAAATAGTCTAGGTGATCTCTTAAATTATTGATTTTTATATTATGAAATATTTATGGATTCATTTACAGAAATAATTTTAGTCTACCTAATAAAAGATAACTATCGTGTCATTGGTTTCTTAATTTTAAAAATTCGTCATTGTTTTCCCATTAGTCTTATTTGGGAAGTTGATTAAGATAAGTGGTCCATAAAACAATTTGACATGGTAAAGAATTTTAGGGTTTAAGCCTATATGTTACACTCTGATTGAAATGTAAGATTATCAATAGGTATTTTAACATCAATGGCCATTTATTAAATCAAAATAATGTTGCCAGCATTGTTCTAAGCCTTAAGTTCTTTTTACCCCTAATAATTCCCTATGAGATCCTAACCTGATCAATTGCCTTTCTTGAACTCTAATTCTCCACTTTACAAAGAAGATAATAATGATAACATTATAGAACTTGGCATTCATACCTTAAGTTCTACAGTAACTGTTACAGAGACTGATAGTGTATTGGGGAAAAGCTTTAATAATCTCGTGGAAGAATGACACTTGGTCAGACCCTGAAGGCAGCTGTCATTGATGAAGAAACTTTAATAAAGAAAGTTGTGTTTATGTTAGGCTCCATGAAAAAAAAAGCAGTTCCAACAATTGGCATATTCTGAGCATTTGTTCAGTGTGGCAATGCTGCAGTCTATTAAAGTATGGAAAGAAGAATGCTGACGTGGTGTTATTAATAATACCGTATACTGCCTCAGATATTAAAGTTTTACTATTTCTTACTACACTCAATTTAGTCAGTCAACTTCATGCAATACAGTGACAAAGAAATGAAAAACAGTGCTTCTCTGATGTGTAGGACTACTTACTAGAATTTAGAATATTATCATGTCTCCTCATCTACTTGATTTTCCAGGACTCTATGCACATGGTCAGTGAGTGTTAATTTGAAAACTTTTCCCTCTTTACTATGGTGGTGAGTTAAATCCAGTGATATATTATTCATAGTCTGATCAGCCAATTCAAGCAAATGTTCCATTGCACCTGGACAGGATTAATGGTATCCCACTGTTCTAGAAAAATAGTTCTGTTTCTGGGTACTGGAACCCAGAACCTTAGAGTTCATGTAATAATTTAGGTACCTTTGCTGTGTAAATATTCTCCATTTCAGCAAAAATTTCATGAACAACTTAATGATATAAAATAAGAAACACCTTTTTATCCCAGATAGGAGGTAGTCTTTCCTTGTACATTCTGAAAAAATGAAGAATGTACTCTTGCTTTTTTGCTACACAGCAACAGGTATAAAATCTATAACTGTCACTTTTTTTAATAAAGAAAATAGAAGAAAACTGTCTCATTTCAACAGTGGATGTCATATGTTCTCCAACATGCCCTGTCTTTCTGTTCCTTAATTGGATAGTGGCAAGCTTTCATTTGTTCCTATTCCCTTGGTCCTTGTTTACTATTGTGCCTACAGCCCACACTACAAGTAATGCTGTCTAAAAATTTCCAGATATGCTATATTATTTTTAGCACTGGGAGCAGCAAATCAATCATTTAGTACCAATTTCTTATAGTCAAGTGGACATCCGCACCATGGGCACATAAAATTGGATAAATTATTTCTCTAGTTTAGATGCATGTTCTGCAACTCCAGATGAAATAATGAGACCATGGCAAAGCTTAGTTCATCAAGCTCAGTGTATTCTAATTATTCCAGCAGAGAAATGAGCAGCCTCTAGATACATCATTACAACAGTTAGCTTTAATGGTTCAACTGGCCCTAGTGGGTGCTTGGCCATCTGTAGATATGGGCATAGTGTAAGGAAAGAGAAAAAAAAATCAGTGTCTTCTCAAGTTGTTAAAGTTTAATATAAAGTAGACTAGTTGAACTTCTTTTCTAACCACTAAATTCATTCTCCCAATGAAGAACAAAATGTGGTTTTCGATAAGTATAGTGAAACCAGGCATGGGTATTTTAATAAAGAATACAATTTCAAAACCCTTTAGCAGTGATCAGTGAATACTCAAAAACAGTATGAAAATCACTTAACGCAAACACTTCAAAGTACTTTGTTCAGAACAGTTGCTCATTTCCCTCCTGATTTTCTCCTTTAGACAGGTTTCTAATCTATATAACCCACACTCTCAACATCTAGTATTATGTTACCTCTTATTAGTGTATGAATATATTTTTTCTTTTAGGTAAGTTAATTATGTAAGATCCTGAAACATAATTGCTTTTTTCTTTAAAACCATGAGAATAAATCAAAATTAAAGGGCTACAACTATTAACATTAAATTGAAAAAAATCTATCCACATACTAATCCAAAAAATTGATTTTTCTGACTCAGGCACTGCTGTCAGATTTACCTCCTGAATTAGAAGAGATGGATTTCAATCATGCTTCACCGGAGCCTGATGATACCTCATTCAGTGTGTCTTCTTTATCAGAGAAAAATGCCTCAGACAGTTTGTGATTTGAGGGGGAGGGGAATATATGATGCAGTCTTTTGGCTGCTTAACAGGTGTGCATTTCAAGATAACTGTATTCTGTTGCCCCAATAATCTTCAGTTGGAAAAATGCATTGTTGAAACATTCTGTGAAAGATGAACAAGATATAATGGCTACAATGCAAAAAGCTGCATGTGAAATTTTAAAGTAATCATTTGAGATTTTCTTCCAAACTGGAACTCTGGGAAAAATTTAATTTTAAACAACTTAGCTATAAAATTTATTATGTCTGATTTCTGAAAGACTTTTGCTTGGCTTTATAAAAGAATCTTAGTAATAGTTTTAACCGGAGACACAAAATTTAAACCATTTCAACATTACTTATAAAGTTGTTATAGCTGGATTGGTCTTGTTTTTGTAGCCATTACATCTTTCTTCCTCTCTCCTTTTCCTATCATCCATATACACTTTTACTCAGGAAAGTGGATTGAAAATTAAAAACAAAACTTTAAAATATTATTCAACCTGGCTGAGTCCTGGGATTTATTTTTCAACCCTTATGAGAATTTGACTTGAGATAATGATTGAAAATTGAAATGATTTCTAGTATGTAATTGTAAATTGTTGGTATTCTTCTATTATCTGACCCAAATATTTTCAGGGATGGGAGAAAAATACAGAAAGTTAATTCATTAACATAAAGTCAAATAAATCATTAATTGTATAGAAACAAAATGTAAAAGATTAATCTCAATGGGAATTCTTCATTGCTGCCAATGGTAAACATTGATAAGATTTGTATTCTTGCAAATTTGTGTAACCATGTTAAATGAAATATTACACAAATATTTCAAGTTTGTCACCATCTTCATAATATTTTTTCAGTTCTTACATTTTATGAAACAGGAGGTCAAGGTAAGCCACTGAGAATTTTTTTTTAATCTAGTCACTTAGCTTTGCCACAAAATTTACCTCATTTCCATGTGAGGCATGTACAGAGCCATCAGCCAAGGATAACATCCAAAAAGTGTTATATTACTTTGGTTGTAAATCCTAGTCCTCTGAATTTCCTGGATACTATTCTGCGAATATTCACCTAAAATGGGCATGGTACCCTGTAGTTCTATTAGTAACTACCAGATGCCAACACATTGCAGATTGTTCTTTGTAGATCTTCCTTTCTGGGATACCAGAAGATATTACCAAGACCCATAGAAGGGAAAATTCCAGTTTTTCTCTAAACTCACAGAGCCAAATATTTGTGAATTGGTAATGTGGAACTGTGTTTTATGGTTAAATTACTATCTATACCTAAAATACTAATGAAAGCTAAATGGCTGTTGTGGTTATTAAGTTTCCATTTCGGACATTTTTTTAAAAAATTCAATGAGAGCCAATTTTTATCTTGGAATTTACTGATATTTATGAATACAGAAAGGTAATCATTAATGTATTTGACCTTGAAATATCCCCCCTACACAAATAGGGGAGGATCATTGGACAGTCCTTCATTTTTCAACTGTTTGACTTGATATTGCCACTATAATACTGTTATGGTTCCTTTGTTAGCAGAAGCATTTCAAGAACACAGGTATGCTCCCATTTAGCTAAGAGGTTCTTTGCAAACAATGTTTAGCATTCCTTGATGACAAGTCAAATTTGCATTCAGAAAAAAAGAGCAAGCCCTCTGTAACAGAATCTCAGATGTTAATATTAAATTTATAGATTGCACCAATTCCTCCATGAGATGTAGTCCCCACTCTGTACAGAAAATAGAAACCATTTCTTAAGTAGGAAGAATAAAATCCCTCCAGCCTGAAAGTTTCTCCTCTGATCATTAGTTATGGTGAGTCTTTTAACTCAAATTTATTCTGCCTCAATTTAACCCTCTTCTTAGCTAGTTCTCATTTTAAAGTAAGAATAGGTAAGTTTCTCCTACATAATTTAACACTGAAGATTGTATCTTCACACCTTAGAATTTAGTCACTGAATGAAAATATTTTTTTTTAGTTCCTACTTTAAAGAAGGCACTGTACTGGATATTGGATTTCTCAGCAAGCCCTGGACTTCAAAAAGAAATGTTTCATGTTAAATTTTCAGGGATATTAATAATATTTATTTAAGTAGAAACTGTAATTAATTTAAAGATTCTGCTAGGTATGATTCCTAGAGGGTATGCTAGTTTACACTTTGGGGAAAAAGCATAGATGACTTCCTTGTTCCTGTATAAAGTTCCATCAAACTAGAAACTATATAAATCATAACAGTAAATTTAGGACTCCTTTTATCTTATCATTTGTGTTTCATTATCACAATTATTTCTTTTACCATCACTGGAATTAAAACACTTCTGAAATGAAATGTGGTTGTTCTTATCTTGGAAACAAAGGAAACAGCTGCATGCAAAACATCATAATTTGCAGATTGAAATTATGAACCTAGATTCTGAAAAAGATGTCAAAGTGTTAAAAACTAGTATATGGGACTGGGGCCGGAGCTCAATGGCAGCACACTTGCCTGGCACGTGTGAGGCACTGGGATCAATTCTCAGCACCACCTATAAGTAAATAAAAATAAATAAAGGTCTATCAACAATTTTAAAATATTAAGAAAAAACACTATTATATGGCTGAAGATGTAGCTTTATGATAGAGTGATTGATATCATGTGCTAGGCCCCGGGTTCAATCCCTAACACCACAAAAGAAAAAAGAACTATTATGAAGAACATATTTTTTACAGATATAGATTTTAAGGGAAAATGCAGCTCTTATTAACATCTACATGGAAGAGGGTAAAAATCAACTAGTGTTTCTTTCTTTAGGGCTTACAGTCTTAAAACAGACCATAGGAATAAAGATGTAGTTCAGTGGTACAACCTGTGCTTAGCATGTATAAAGCTCTGTATTAGATTCAAAACCCTGCAAAAACAAACAAACAAAAAACTACAAGGTACTATATGAATTGTTTCTCAGACAGAAAGCAATGTTAAAAAAACAACTTTTTTTCTGTTAGCTGTATTTGGATGTCTGCTTTAAGCTTAGTATAACCAAGTTATTTTTAAGCAGGAAATATATATTTGAGAGCATTTACCTTCCAAACTGTGGACTTAAAAAATGAAGCCACCTTCTACCTTGAAATGAAGCTAAAATTAATCACAAGAAAATGAAAATTGCAGTTGCCCTGGAGAATAGGAAAATTAACACATGCACAGAAAATGTTAAAAGAAAATTGGCCTCTTCATTGAACCAGGGGATGTTTTATTGTAATGTTATTTATCAATAGCAAGACTTTTGTATTGCTATTGCAATAATGTGAAAGACATGTTTCTTATTGTTGGAGAAGAAAAGGCTGTGGCCCAAACACATTCTGTGCTCTATATACTACCAAGATCTCAAAATATATTTAAAAGGCCATTTTATCCAAAAACAGAAACTTCTAGCTTAAGGGTTTTTGATATTCAGCAGTCTTACATGTTTGTATGATAAAACAAAAATGGTAGATTTAAAAGAATTCTGGACTCTAGAGGTTTCTTTGTTTTGTTTGTTTGTTTGTTTGTTTTTTGTACAAGAGCATTAAACTTATATTCAGTGAATAGTTTCCTCATCTCAGCCTGATTGCTTATGATCTTTTTTAAGAGAAATTTGAAAATGTTAACTGTGACCATTCTTCCAGATTGAAATAATAGTATACCAGGAATATTGTTTATTTTTAATGTATTAGATTTCTATTCAGATCCTAAAGATGCACAATGTGATAATTTACCTTTTTAAGGGAGTTGTCTATGCCATTGTGTCTAAATGTTAGGTAGATTTCTCTTTGAAGTTGGTGTTATCCTTGGCAGACAGCACTGTATCATGCCCTTCACCAAGCTATGCTCTGTAATGCTATAATGGAGGAGCCTACTAACTTTTGAACCTACAATCAACATACCATTGCATAAAAGAAGCCTTTATTAAGAGCAGATTTGCTAACGGGGAAAAAGAATAAAGTGATATTTTCATGCAAATATAATTATGATTGTTCCATTAAAGTGTATACTGAGTATATATTGTTCCACATTGAAATTTATTTTGCATTAACTTACTAAGTAATTCCTTTTAGCAACCCTGCATCCTTTTTACTGGTACTACCTCTGAAGCATACTATCACCTTAAAACCACATCAGATTGTAATGTGAATTTTTGTAGGGTTTTTATTTAAACTTTTATAGAGGCAATAAATGATTTCCAACTAATAGACATCTATTTCTTTTTTTAGTGTTTATTTTTGTCAGTCTTTGTGTTATAAGCCTTTTCCCCCATTTAAAACAAATCATTTCCTCCCCACTAGAAGGTGTTGAAAAAAAAAAAGAGAAACACAAAGAGTAATAAGGTGTTGGAGGTCACAATAGGGAGGACATGGAGTACTCAAGTGAAAATTTGATTAAATTTCAAGTTGACATATATATAATCAAACTTTACTTAATGAAGAACTACTCCAACACCAATGAAATATTGTGAATATTCTGTAGCAGGCAACGGATTTGCCCACAAGGACATATTTAAATGGTAAGACCAACAAGTAAATTGCCACTTTATAAACAAAAACAATAGTTTTTTTACAAAAGATTTTTAATGTGTCAGTGTTTAACTTTTCCTGTTTCTCTTTGACACCAGTTGAACATGCTTTTAATTTAGATCAAATATACCTTCTTTGTCAAAGTCTTATACCAATTACAGCTCTTCATATTACCTAACTAGTGGGGAAGGAAAAAGGGAGTACAAAGGATAAGTTTCAAATAACACATCATCACTTTTCCTTCCCACATAATAAATTTTCAAGAATGTTGCAAGGAGGGTTGGGAGTTGTGGCTCAGTGGCAGAGCACTGGCATAGCATGTGTGAGACACTGGGTTTGATTCTCAGCACCTTGTATTAATAAATAAAATAAAGGTTCATTGACAATTAAAAACATTTAAAAAAGAATGTTGCAAGGGGAAAATCACATGCAAACATGCACTTCAATTGATACAAATCTTTCTCTCATCTGTGAAAACATTAATTTAAGATGTTGAAATCTTTTGATTCCATTAAAAATGAATGGGGATCAGTATAAATCTATTTAAAAGACAAGTCAATGGATGAGAATCATTCATCAGATTGATATTTTTCACATCCCTTGATATTATATTTTTTACAGTTTTGCTTATATATTTATGCATATAAAGTACATTATTAAAGACACTTTGAAAAACATAGAAAACATAAAGAAAAATAAAATCACTTGTAGTTTCACCACCATATATTTATGACTGTTAACATCTTTTTTAAGTATTTATTTTTTTTTAGTTCTAGTTGGGCATAATACTTTTATTTTATTTATTTATTTTTATGTGGTGCTGAGGGTCTAACCCAGGGCATCGCACATGCTAGGCGAGCTCTCTATTGCTGAGCCACAACCCCAGCCCGACTGTTAACATCTTTTTGTTTTGTTTTGTTTTGTTTTAATTACTTATACATGACAGTAGCATGCACTTTTATACTATGATGTATCATACATAGATGGGATATAATTTCTCATTTTTCTGAGTATACATATTGTAGAATTACATTGGTCATACCTATATACAGTAATAATGTCTGTTTGATTCTACTACTTTTCTTATACCCACATCCCCTGCCTTCCCCTTTTTTTACTTCCCTCTACCTAATCTAGGGTAACGTTATTTTTTTTTTTGCATCACAATTCTTAATACATATAAATACTACACTTTTTGTATTTATGTTTGTATGTATTTCATTCTAGTCATTTCCTCTGCATATAACATATTTAGCATAACTAAGATTATACTGAATATGCAGCTATGTTTCCTGATTTTCCCATGTATTTATCACCAAGGTGTTGATTAAATTTGGATCTAACAAGGTAAAAATATTTAAAAATTTGTAAAAAAAATAAAAAAGCAAAATTTCTATTGATGAAAAGTAATTTACTATAGAGAATAAGGAGGTAGGTAGCTGTTTACATAAAATAATACCTCTAGATAACCTAGATTTAAAACAAGTGTTGATGCTTATTTACTTTCACAATAATGAAGGTAGTATATTTTAACTGCAAGTTACAAGACATTTCTCTAAGAATACTTGTACCCAATTAATGCTTTTATTGCTTACACTACTAAAACTTACTAACTTAAAAGTAGAACAAAACAATTTTAGACTATGAAAATTAACCAATGAAAATTGGGTACACCAATATGCACTTAAAGCAGTTATTCTTTAATACAAATCCAATTATTCTGTGAAGAATTTTTCTGTAACATTGTTTCTATTTATCATAGTCTTCTGTTTCAGATAATTTATTGGAAAGTTTCCAGTTCTGGGTGTACTGTGAGATAACTGTTAATATTTATATTTACATTTTTTGAGGTAATGTAGTGTACAACAAGACTTACATTCAAGAACCCACTTTGTGATCTAGGCCATATGAAACTCTAATCTTACCCAATACCTAGGTCACTCTCAGGTTAAATGTCAGGTCTTTAGGCAGACTTAATAATTCTTTGCAGCTGTTAAGACACAATTTCAATGCTGACTCCAATAATGCTGCAACTAGTATCAAAAAAATGCTTGTTAGGTTAAATTACATAGCTCACAGTTTTAAAATCCAGGACACAGGTTGAAATTCCATTCAGATTAGGAAGGAGATATAAGTGAGTACAACTTCATATGTTGCTTGTGTGGATAAAATACTAGATGCTGAGAAGGCCATCCTGTCCTTTCTCACCCCCTCCATATCTCTGTTGGAAGTTTATTAGTAATAATTTATTGGGGATAATTTGTTATGCAATCATCCCTGACCAAAAAAAAAAAAAAAAACCCTGATGTTTTGTCAAGCATCCATTCATACTACAGTGGGATTTGCTTACATTCTTTACAACATTAAGTAAAGAGAAGGGCACAGAGAGAAGGACAGTTGAAGAGGTAGGTGTTTTAAACTATACAGTGAAAAATATATAATCACTAGAAACCTTTAGAGAATCATCACAATGGACACTAATATGTGGGTGGTGGGAAGAAGAGACAGAATTCTATACACTAAAATTTGGGTGAATAAAGGTATGTATAGTTCAGTAGTCTAGTTGGAGTTGAATGTTTAACAGTTAAATTATGCAGTTAAATATCTCAGTTTTAACACTTGATGTGTTATCACATAAGTTATTTGATCTTTTGGTGTTGCAAAATGTGAATAATGACAGTACCTATCTTATAGTGTTGCTGTGAGGAATATAATAGCTTGTTATTTAGCACAGTGCCTAGTACACAGTAAGTACTTAATGAATGTTAGCCAATACTATTATTATTACTTCCAGAAAATGCAATTAAAAGGGGCCAAATACAACTCTGACATAATTTTGCCCTGAGCAGAAATGTCTCAATGCCAACATCTAGAAAAATAAAAACAACTCTAAACAATTTCATCTAATTATATTATTGGAATACAGAGATGTCACATTGAAAGGGCAGCAGGATTTTATTGCTAGTGCCCTCCACTACTTCAGAATTAATAGTCTTTCCTCCTCATCAAACAGCTGCTGTGATGTGCCCTGGCTCATTATCTTGCATTGAATAAAGCATGAATACCGTATAACATATTTCATTCACTTTTATTGACCCATGATATCTATGTTAATAAGGGTTATAATCTTGTATGAACCAAATCCTTTGTGGATAAAGCTTTTTCTTTAACAATTCACTTGGTAGTTTATATAACAAATATTAGTGTTCAATTCTCTCTCTCTCTCTCTCTCTCTCTCTCTCTCTCTCTCCCTCCCTCCCTCCCTCCCCTAACCTATTTTGTTCAAACAAGTTTTATTTATCATGGGATTCTGCATCATATTTATCTAGCTACATGCTTCATATTTACATGCAGCTTTCCTTATAGTCTATTCATGGACACATATTTTGTTTTCTAAGAGTTCTTTTTTCGAATCACATATTATTTGAACATACTTAGTTCACCCCTGTATCAAGAATTGCATAACCTGCATCCCCACTGGCACACTAAGTCCCAAGAAAGGGCTCTTTAACCTTTGTTAAACCTGTTTTCTTCACACAGAGCTATTTTTCCAAATTTACTAATATAAGTGCTAGACAGATTTTAATGGGTTTATTTTTTTACATGTTCTCATGGCTTTTTTAAAATTTTCCATTTTCAAATCATTAACAAGTCTTAACTGGAAGAAAACAGCAATAAAATTTAGAACAAAAAAAGCAAGAAACCTCAGATTCAGTTAAATAAAAAACATTGAACAATTTGGATATAAATGATTGTGAGAAACCAGGAAGAAAATAAAAGTGTTCTGGCAAAGGTATTTAGAAAAACCAAGAAAAAAGGCAATATATTTTAAAATGCACTGAAACTAATAACCAAGAATTAATGTTTCTCCTCATCCTAATTAGAAACTTATAATATTATAAGAAACTCATAGTATTATGTCTTCATTTCCGTTTCTTTGTATGTTCATTTCTTTCTTTTTCTAGTACAAATATTTTTAGTAGAGGAGATGAAATTTTTGAGGTGGAAATTTCCTGCATAGTAAAAGCTATGCCCCAGTCAAGTGTGGTGGCACACACCTGTAATTCCAGTGGTTCTGGAAGCTGAGGCAGGAGGATCACAAATTAAAAGCCAGTGTCAGCAACTTAGAGAAGCTCTAATCAATTTAGTGAAGCCCTGTTTCAAAATTAAAATCAAAAAGGGCTTGGTATGTGACTCAGTGGTTGGGTGCCACTGAATTTAATCCCAGGTACTAAAAAAATGCTATGTCCCAGACTTTCCTTTCTTCAGTAATACACAACGTAGTGTGGTATCATAGAAACAGCACTGGCATATGTGATTTTGTTCAAGCTAGACATTTTAAGTCTCAGATTCTTCATGTATGAAATGGTAATAATAATACCTCTTCTGATTTTTTCTCACAATAATATGTAAGGATAAAATGTACTAGTTTTAAAAGTCATTTACAACGTACAGAGCACTACAGAAATGCAAAACATTGCATCTGTTAATAAACAGATGTTAATTCACTGACTACCTATGTAGTAAAAACTATATGGGTTCTTGGGGACATAGGGAAAGAAATATGTTTTCTGGCTTCCATGAGCTTAGAATATACCTTGGAAAATTAGGGTTAAACACATGAAATTTAACATGCATTTGAGTAAAAAAAAAAATGTTATGGTGTGGTTGCTAAGAGATTGGGAAAGTTTGCTTGCTGGGTGTTGACTTCAATAAGGGCAGATGCTAAATGAGGCTTCATATAAAGGGATAAATTTGAGTTGGGTTGTATCCAACTAAGCCCTCTCCAGTCAAGTATTTACCCCTGATGGCCACCAAGAAGTGATGTGAATAAAACATGTGAATATACTCACAGTTTCAAAGATAACTCCTAAACATTTTGTTAGGTTTCTTTAATGCATTGCCTGTTGCATATCCATAGCTTAAGAACTTATTTAGTTCCTTCTTGAAAATGTTCATATATTTCATCTCTATTCACATAATTTTTATTCAGTTTACATTATGTGCCACACATTGTGCTGGATGTTAGTTCTGATGACTTCTTAGAACAGGTTCTATTAGCGTCCTTTCTGTAGAGTCATACAATGGCAGAAGATTTTAAAGATTCTCTGTATCAAATCTGTCAGAATTTTTCTATGGAAAAGGAAAATGGTGCTCAAAAAATAATATTTGTATTATTTACCCAATATCTCACAATTAATAAATGGTAAAGCCAGGACTTGACCCTCAGTTTCCTCCCACCTAGGTATGTTTCCTGTCATGCTAGATTATATAATAGTACCTTATTTTAGTGAGCCTAATACTACCTCTTTTAAGTAATGGTTCTCAAACTTAAAAATAAATAAGAATCAGGGTGGGAAGTCGTTTGTTTAAAATGCATGTTCATGGCACCATCTAGAGATGATGAAAAAATTAAGAGTTTATATGCTTTTTTTCCTCTAATGATTTGATTTGCCCAAGTGATTGTGATCTAAGAGGTCCTGAGATCATACTGAGAGACATTTTGTATTAATGGGTCAAGTAATGAGTATACATAATTCCATTGTTCTGTGGTTTGATGATGTTATCCTTGCTAATACTATTTATGATATTAAGGGCCTCATTGATCTCTATCAGCCTTTGTCTTTGCAGATAGAAAAAAAACTGAATTTTAAGGATTTTTAAAATAATGAAGTCTTCTATACTCTTTGAGATTTTTAACTCCTTTGTCAGAAGTGACTACTTTATATCCTTACTGCATAACAGTGGTCCCAGAGTTGATTGTTCATGAATCAATATCTGTCTTGATTCTACAAAACAATAGAAAGCATTCTATATTTGAGGAGAGCACATAGTATTCAGAGTCTAGAGCCATATCTTAATGACAGTAGATGCAAGCACCCAAGAAAAGGTGCATTAAAATTCTATTAACAACAACAAATACTCATACATAAACAGCACCCATAACAACATACATGCACACATAACAACAATCCACAGATAGGAGTGTCACTAAATGATGGATCACATTCTAGGGCAATAATTGGGTTTCCTATTACTAGTGGGAAAGATAACATGTACGAAAATATCACTGATAACTATTGATATGTGGATCTTTCTCCCTTTCCTTCTCCCTCTTCCTCTGTTTCTCCCTTCATGTGTGCTTTTTTAAAACCCCTTTCTCTCATGAGAATCTAGCTAGATAGGTCAAAACGCATTGTTGACTGCTGCCTGCTCATCTCTTCTCAAACACATTGGCAGTTTCCTTCAAATGTTCCTGCAACATATTATGCAACATGTTGAAACTGGTATGTCTGATTGGAGCTCAGGAGAAGGGAAAAGACTCCTATTAAGTTTTAGCCTAAAATGTATTTTTCAACCAGCTTTATAGTAATAGCTCTAAGGTTTTTCAAGCCCAATTAATAATATAGTCATGCTTAACTTTCAAATTTATGACTTTTTTTCTCACACTATTTCTCCCTAAGGACCTCAAAGTGGGTCAAATGGTGTTCCATTCCAAGTTCTCTGCTTTTCAGAGTGTAACACCAATTTGCCGTCCCGCCAGCAATATATAAGTGAAACTTGTTCCCCATACTCGCCATCATTTATTGTTGGTTGTATTCTTGGTAATTGCCATTCAAACAGAAGTGAAATAGAATCTCAGTGTGGTTTTAATTTGCATTTCTCTAATAACTACAGATGTTGAATATTTTTTCATATACTTGTTGATTGTATTTCTTCTCTAAAGTGTCTGTTTATTTTCTTTGCCCATTTATTGATTAGGTTATTTGGTTTTGAGTATTACGTTTTTTGAGTTCTTTATATATCTTGGAGACTAATGCTCTATCTATGGTGCAAATGGCAAAGATTTTCCCCCATTCTGTAGGCTTTCTCTTCATGTTCTTGATTGTTACCTTTGCTTTGAAGAAGCTTTTAAGTTTGATGCCATCCCATTTATTGATTATTGATTTTACTTCTTGTGCTTTATGAGTCTTGTTAAGAAGTCAGTCCCAGAGCTGACATGTTGGAGTACTGAGCCTATATTTTCTTTTAGAATGTTCAGAATCTCTGGTCTAATATCTAAGTCCTTGGTACACTTAAAATTGAATCCCACCATCATGTACATCCACAGGAATGGGATCCTAACTAGAATAAGATAACCCATGCCTGTATAATAATACCAAAATGGATTCTACTGTCATGTAAACTAAAAAAACAAACCAATAAATAAATAAAAGGAAAGGACCTCAAAGTGGGGAAGGGACTGATTGGCATAATGGAGATTGTGGAGTTTAAATATTTGTATCTCCATAGTACTCAAACACTGACAGCAGCATAGAAGTATTTTAGTACTGAATAATCTTCAACCTCTTTTACTACAAAAAAGGATTTGTCCAAGGTCTAAGAGTTAGATGAGAACTCAGGAACCAGTACAGAACCCAGGACTCTGTATTTATGTCCAATTGTTTAAACCAAAAAATTTTCATACTGAGCAGTTATTTGTGGTTACCAACTCCCCTCACAGATAGTTCTTTGGTTTTCTGTCACTTTCCAGGAAAAAAAAAAAAACATGGAAACAAAATATACAATGATGTCTTAGGAAGCAGACTTTCACACATTGTACTCGTCAAAAATTGCAATGTCTATATTTATAATTTTAAGGATGAATACAGCACCCTATATAAAATACTCAAAGATATTTGTGTATGGTGATATATTATTCAAAAAATACTGATACTATGGACAAAATACACTGGACCAAAGTGGGTTTAGAGTCTCGGAATTAGAAGACACTTTAAATACTTTCAAATCAACTTTGAAAACAATAAATTCCTTCAGCCATTGCTGGCAGATAGTCCTCCACCTGCTACCTAAATATTTCAATTGATGGGGAAGTCACTCCATCAGAAAGGAATTTATTCCATTACAAAGTCTCTTAAACAATCTCAAGAACTAAAATGTGACTTACTGTGACTTCTACCTATTGAAATAAATGTTGCCCTCTTAAAATGATACAGAGCAGTTCTTTCTTTTCTACGTGAAATCCTTGTAAGTATTTAAAGGTAATTTTATAATTATAATTGTTCACATATTTACATATTTAATTCACATATTTACTTCCAAAACAAATTTTTGTTTTCAAATTGCTCCAGTTTTTTCCAATGATTTCACATTTGAGTTCACAACTAGATCTTAAATCAGCCAGGCCTAGAATGGTTGAGATTGTTGCACCTGAAAGGAAATCACATTCCAGATAAAATTTATCCATTCAGTAGTAAAGTTTGGCTATTAATGACATTGTTCTAGATTTCTAAACAATTGAAGATACCTGAGCTGCAAGTTAAAATAACTAACTCATTCAAACCATACTACAAAGGCTATCACATCTTTTTTTTTCTTTATTCATATTGGCATCCTATTGTAATTGGGTATTCTTGTGCAGCTAAGACTGTGTTTAAAAGTGACAAAACATGATTGTTTTCTCCCTTTATAAATCTAAATTTCGGGGCAAAGAAATCTTTCACTTCTTAAATTCTTAATAATGAATCTTAAAAAAAATAAAGAAAGAGGCTTGTGTTTTCATGAGGCACAAAATATTACTTTTACTATATCTATGCTATTAAGCATTTTACTATTAAGCTCAACTGTATTTGAACTTCTTGCACAAGTTTAGAAATATTAATATAAATAGACTTTCTTATATAGATTAAACTTCATCTTTTTTAAATGAGAGTTTTAAGAATATTGGTTATTTTATTTATTTATTTATTTTAATTAGGTACATATGACAGCAGAATACATTTTGTTTCATTGTACACAATTGCAGCACATCTTTATATTTCTATGGTTGTACATGATTTAGCATCACACCATATGTGCAGTCATCCATGTAAGTAGGGTAATGATGTCCATCTCATTCCACCATCTTATTAGAGAGAACATTCAGCCTTTGTTTTTTGGGATTGGCTTACTTGACTTAGCATGATAAGAATATTGGTTATTTCCAATGAAAAGAAATACTCACAATTAAATTTTCAGGGTTTTAGTTATTCAGCCCAAACCAAAGACTAAGAAATTATTGATAAAAAAAGAAATGTGAACTCTAAAAAATAATTATTAGTTATCAGCTGTTTCTAGAAACACATGGGCTACTTCTAAATGATACAGATTATATAGGAAGTAATGATGCTGCATTTTTTTTCAGTTTTCCTACTGCAGCATGGATTTCAGGAATAAGAAATAAATATGTACTGAAACCCAATTTGTTCACTCCTTGCCAAAAGAGCATACAAGACAGCCTGAAAGGGCCACTCTTTTGTAAACTATCTAGGCAGAGCAGGCATGGTTTTGTAACTCAGTTAAGGGCACTTATATTGGGAACTCCTGGGAAATGCTGTGCCTCACCCCTTTGCCTTTCTTGAGACATTTATATTTAGGTAAATCAATCCTTAAGCAGAAAAGCAAACACAAAATAGTGTACACATCTGAGAGGCTTTTAATATAAATATTTTGTGGTAGCAAGGAATATAAATTTGTGGTAGAAAGTTTTTTGTAAAGCATCCACAATGTGCCAGGCACTGAGACACAATTTGGAATGAGACAGGCATTACTTTGCCCTAACATACGTCACAGTCCATTCACTCTAATATGTATCTTTTAAGTATCACCTTGGAAAACTATCGCCTTCTTTCTACAGTCTGCCTATGAGTTATTTTCCAGTTCCTACTGAGTTCTATTCATTGCAACACACATACACACACACACACACACACACACACACACACACACACACATACACACACACACACGCAGTCCTGAAGCCTGTCCACTTCCCTTAGAGATAGTTCTACTACTTATAAATGTTTTAAACTCAGAGAAGAAGTGACAGATGGGAGATTAGAGGAATTCAAAAGACCATCCAAGACCAAATATAGCCGACTTGAGCCTGAGTAAAATACTGCTATTAACAAGGAGGTTTTGCAATTTTTAGGATTTATTTGCTTTATGTTTTCAGCAGTATAACTTTTAAAAATACAGATTTATCCTTCTAGATATGGAGATTGAATGAAATTTTAAAAAGATTCCTTTCCATACTTAAAGAACATTTGGCAATTTACAAGGCGTGTTTGTAATCATTATTTCTTTTATTCTCATCTTAACTTATTAAGGTGAGAAGACAGCCTTTTTTCCTATTTTCATATTAGGAAAGTGGAGGCCTATGAAGAATTAAATTATTTACACTATTATATGACTAATAAATGATAGAACTGAAAATAATTCCCAGCATTCTCATTCCAAATTCAGTGTTCTTTTTATTGGTCATCTTTATTTCATTTAAAAACAAAATATTATTCTATAGCTAAATGTTGCCTTATATATTTAAGAATAAATACAATGGGTTTTTCACATTTGGAATGGTAGCTAAATGAGATTTTTAATGATCAAATTGCAAGGCTCATTCCAACTCTAAGATTTTTAGACTTACTTTAAAAAAATGAAATATTTCCTCCAAAGATTAACTATAGCTCTTCAGGCTAAAAAATTGTCTTAAAGTAATCCATTCAGTTACTGAGAATTAACAATGTATTAATAGTAAGTCATCATATTATTAAGTGTTCAACACATTTTAGACAGGTCTATAAGTTAATAAATTTGTTTTTAGACCCAGGAATATATGTTAAAATAAAAGTTCGTCACCCTGATAAGAAGAATCACAGTACCCATAGTATCTGACAAGGTACCAAAAAAATGAGGTAATACTTAACAAATGCTTGTTTAGTGGAAAGAAAAATGCAAAGAAAAATAGATGAATGCATGGATGAACGAAGATAGCACATATCAAGCATTTAGTTGTACATGGGTAGGTGTACATGGAAGAGACTATTTAAAGCAATTGATTTGATTGTTATTTTCACTTTTAAAATTCTTTGTGCCTATGGAATAAAGCAATGGTCCCCACTCCCAAATTTTCACAGGCTGATGTGATTGTCTGAGTGTATGTGTGTGTATTTGTGTGTGTGTGTGTGTGTGTGTGTGTGTGAGGGGAGGGCGAGAGAGAGAGAGAGAGAGAGAGAGAGAGAGAGAGAGAGAGAGAGAGAGAGAGAGAGATACAAAGAAGAAATAAAATTGCCCTTGTTAAAATGTATTCTTCCAAAAAAGAACAGTTCTTATATTCACATGTACTAATCCTTGTAATAAGGTATCAAGCCTACCCTTGAGTTTGGCAACCAGCTGAAACTGACTCTAGTGACCTGGTTCTTACATCTTTCTTCTAATCATTAGCCTTTGGAAGGCATTTGCTAAAAATCTCATTTACATTTTCTAAGCTGGTGTTCTATACTATTAGATTTGTACTGAACTATGGAATTTAAAACAAGATAAAACATAAGCAACTGTCTGCTAGGAGGCATGAAGGACAATCAGCAATAGGAAATGTCTCATATCTGCTATTCCATTTTACTTCAAATTTTCCATTGCTGGCAAATCACGGATTGTCCAAACATAACAAGACTATTTTCTCTAGAGTCAGAAAATATCTTTGAATAAAACTGACCTCCAGGACCCTATCTTTTGTTATAATTGGATTTTAAACTAAAATAACTTAACACTGCTAACAGCATTAAAAGGTCAGGAAATAATGGGTCCAGGGTGAACTTCTAAGTCATCAAGCCTAGCAACTATTTCATTGCAATATTGCATGAAACTCTTTCTTCAGATAGGATTATGGTTTGGCTGAATTATCCTGACATTCAAATACCTTCACAGTATGCACTCAATAATTTTGATTTCCTCTGGATCTTATGCTTCAGTTATATTGGACTATCTGGATTTCCCAGGAGTACCGGCACCTGCCTACCTTCTATGCCTTCTATACTTTTGCTTAGAATCTTTTCACCTCATCTCCACTAGTTCAAATATTACCCACATCTCAAGGTCCAGATAAAATGGCAACCCTATGAAGTCTTATAAATTCTCATTGAAATTTATTTATAAATCTTTCACCTTTCTATTTACTCTGCTTTCTCTGTTATTGTCTGCAGTTCCTATTCAACTTTGCATCCTCCAGTGTCTTGATCATAGTAAGAGCTCAGTAAATATTTGTCAAATACTCTCAAATGTTTTATGATTTTCACTAGAAAACATTTATTCATACATTTAACAAATATTTATCATGAGGAATATATTCCTGAATATGACAGACAACATCTCTATCCTTTTAAAGCTTTCATTCTAGAAGAAGAGGAAAAAGTAATCAATATATAATTAAAGAAAATAAAAAGTGTTCTGAAGGTTAGAAACTCCTCATTATCAGATTCATCTTTATGTCACTATCATGAAATTTTACACAAATTAATTAATAATAATACCTGAAATTTTATTGTACTTATCATTTCAAAGCATTTTCTTCAGTTTTTTCTGATTTGATTCTACAACATTCTTTTTTAAAAAATTTTTATTATTGGTTATTCAAAACATTACATAGTTCTTGACATATTTCACACATTTGATTCAAGTGGGTTATGAACTCCCATTTTTACCCGGTATACTGATTGGACAAGATATGGTTGTTATTGTTCCCATTTCATAGATGAGGCAGATAAAGACCCAGGAAGTTTTCCTATTCAGTATTGAAATGCCATTTCCACTTATCCATTCATTCATTCAAGGAATAGTTTTTGCTTTTGTGTACATGGAATTTAAAGCCCAAGGATACCTGCCCCTAAAGAGTTTAGGATTAAAAAGAATAAAGATACAGAGTTAACTATAATCCAAAGCAATATGACCTAAGTGCAGTTAAGTATGGTGCCACTGTGATGTTTTGGTATTTAAAGGAGGGAGGGTTTCCCTCTGACTGGGAAGAATCAAATAAAGTTTGAGGAAATTGTTGGACATTTAAATCAGGTCTGAAAATTTTCTCATTTGTAATTACCATATGAAGATCACAGATGAGTTCCCACTGAAAGAAATGATTCTGCTATGTTGTCTTGTACATGATACAAGGCCTGACTATAGAGCACTGGGACTAATTTCCTCATATGGCTCATAAACTGGCTCTGCTGGAAGTTCCAAAAGAAATTCTTGCATTGTTTAGAATAAAGGCCATATCATTAGAATGAAATATGTAGCCTCCCATTACATTGAAGAGAACACCACTCATATGACTATTTAGTCCCAATACTTTAGATTAAGTGACAGCTCATTTTCAGATAGGGATTACTTTTGCTTAACAAAGGTATTGTCCCCTGTGTGTTTTCAGCATATACAAGGTGCTAAGGGTACATAAGATGATAGCATCCTAGGTCTGTAATGTAATCCTCTGTATCCTATCTCTTTAAAGAAAAAAGTGGAGGAGACTGAGGGGTTCAGTGGCTATGACACAGAGCTTTTGAGACTCCTGAGAACTTCATGAATAAGAAAAAGCTCCTGTGTCCCAAGAGAGAGGAGGCCAACATTTAGAGGGAGACTACATGAATATAAATGTAAGAATACAAGATGAACAATTTTGAGTGAGCTACACCTTCTTAAATTGCAATAGTGTAAGCTATAGAAATATAATAGTTTTACACAGAACATGATATTAAGACAAATGTCAAATTTCAGTATTATTTTAAAGATTCAAATACAATATCTTAGGAATGTATACAAAGATATGAACCTTAAAATACCTGATTAAAATGACTTTGGGAGTATTAAAGAATGATGTCTCATGGAAATTATTTATATCATTATTGATAAAGTACATTTTTAAATAAATGGATCATTTTTTCTCAACCATTTTTTAAAAATTGTGGCAAAAAACACATAATTTTATTGAGTACACAACCATTTTAAGTGCTCAGTTCAGTAGTGTTAATTATATTCACATCACTGACAGATCTCTAGAGTTTTGTAAAATTGACACTATACCCAAAGAAAACAACTCCCTACTTTCCCCTCCTGTTGGCTCATGGGAACTACTATTCTTTCTGTTTTCATTACTCTGATTACAGTAGCCCTTATTTATCTTCAGTTTCACTTCCAATGGTTTTGCAGCATTATTCACAATAGAGAGAGAGCTGAGGTAATACTTAGCAAATGCTTGCTTAGTGGACAGAAAGATGCAAAAAAAAAGATGAATGGATGAACAAAGATAGCACATATCAAGCATTTAGAGAATCACTGGGGAATCAAACACAAGGCTTTGTTCAAACTAGGCAAGTCATCTACTGCTGCACTATGCCTCCAATCTTTGGGTTATGTGTTTATTTATTGCCCCTGTGTAGGAGTTCTTATATATTCTGAATGTTAACCCCTTAACAAATATATTATTTGCAATTACTTTTTCACTCCATTGATTATTTTTGATGTAGAAAAGTTTTCTTTATTTCTTTATTTTTTAGTTGTAGGTGGACACACAATATCTTTATTTTATTTTTATGTGGTGCTGAGGATTGAACCCACATGTGCTAGGCGAGCACTCTATCACAATGCTACAACCCCAGCCCATTCTTCTTATTTTTTTTAAGATTGATATAGTCTTGTCTATTCTTGCACTAGTTGCCTACAGTTTTGTTTTCTTAGACAAAAAATTATTGCCAAATCTAATGTTGTAAAAATTTTCCTCATGTTTTTTCTAAGAATTTTATAGTTTGGTTTCAAATGTTTAGGTTTTTCATCTATTTTGAATTAATTTATATATATAATGTAAGGTAAGGTTCTAACTTCATTCTTTTCATGTGTACTTCCAGTTTTCACTGGAAAAGTACTATTTGTTGAAGAGGCTATTTTTCCTTACCATATTGTATGATATGGGCACTCTTGTGCCATAAATCATATATACAAGGGTTTAGTTTGAGGCATTGTAATCTCGTCCATTGGTCTGTGTCTGTCTTTATGCAAGTACCACATTGTTTTTATTACTATAGTTTTGTAAGATATACTGAGATTAAGAAGTGTGAGGTCTCCAACTTTATTTTTTCTAAAGGTTATTTTGGCAATTCAGGGTACCTTGAGATTCTATATAATATTTTAGGGCTTTTTAAAAATTTCCACAAGAGTATGTCATTGGAATTTTTATGGGAGTTATATTGAATTCATAGATATTTTTGGATATCATGGACTGTAATGTTATTTGAAAAGAGGTTTCTATAGTATTTACCAATAAATAAATGGAGTACATAGCTGGTAAAATGAAATAGTACTGTATGTGCTAATTTTTCTCTTTTTACTGACGCATAATCTAAATAGCAAAAGCAGAATTTGATTACATTTTAAACAGAAACAATACTATCTTTTAGTTCTTCAGAGAACTAGATGTGACTATTTTAATATTCTCTTTCTGGATTTTCATCAATAGGAAATAATGAATCTTCTCTGTGCCTTAATAAAGATTATAAAGGGGGCTGGAGTTGTGGCTCAGTGGTAGAGCATTTGACTACCACATATGAGGCACTGGGTTTCATTCTCAGCACCACATTAAAATAAATAAATAAGATAAAGTTATTGTATCCATCTACAACTAAAAATCTATCTAAAAATAAAGAAATATTAAAGGGAGAAATATATATCTACCTGACTCAGGAGTTGTTTTTTTTTTAGTTGTATTGATTTTATTTTTTAATTACACGACAGCAGAATGCACTACAATTCTTATTACACAAATAGAGTACAATTTTTCATATCTTTGTATATAGAGTATATTCACGCCAATTCATGCCTTTATACATGTACTTTGTTTTTTTGCATTACAATTCTTATTACTCAAATATACGACAGTTTTTCAATCTCTGTTTATATATAAAGTATGTTGACACCCAATTCGATTCTTCATACATGTACTTTGGATAATGATGTCCATCTCATTCCATTGCCCTTGCTAATCCCCTATCCCCTCCCTTCCCCTCCCACCCCTCTTCCCTATTTAGAGTTAATCTAATCCTCCCATACTCCCCCTCCCTACCCCACTATGAGTCAGCCTCCTTATATCAGAGAAAACATTCAGCATTTGGTTTTTTGGGATTGGCTAACTTCACTTAGCATTATCTTCTCCAACGCCATCCATTTACCTGAAAATGCTCTGATTTTATTCTCTTATATTGCTGAGTAAAATTTCATTGTGTATATATGCCACATTTTTTTATCCATTCATCCACTGAAGAGCATCTAAGTTGGCTCCACAGTTTAGCTATTGTGAATTCTGCTGCTATAAACATTGATGTAGCTGTGTACCTGTAGTATGCTGTTTTTAAGTCCTTTGGGTATAGACAGAGGAGAGGGATAGCTGGGTCGAATGGTGGTTCCATTCCCAGATTTCCAAGGAATCTCCATACTGCTTTCCATATTTGCTGTACCAATTTTCAGTCCCACCAGCAATGTATGAGTATACTTTTTCCCCCACATACTCTCCAACACTTATTGTTGTTTGTCTTCATAACAACTGCCATTCTGTCTGGAGTGACATGATATCTTAGTTTTGATTTGCATTTCTCTGATTGCTAGAGATGATGAGCATTTTTTTCATATATTTGTTGATTGATTATATATCCTCTTCTGTGAAGTGTCTGTTTAGGTCCTTGGCCCATTTGTTGATTGAGTTATTTGTTTTTTGTTTTGTTTTGTTTTTTTGGTGCTTAGCTTTTTGAGTTCTTTATATACCCTAGAGATTAGTGCTCTATCTGATGTGTGAGGGGTAAAAATTTGCTCCCAGGATATGGGCTCTCTCTGTTCACCTCACAGATTGTTTCTTTTGCTAAGATGAAACTTTTTAGTTTGATTGTATCCCATTTATTGATTCTTGGTTTTTATTCTTGTGCTATAGGAGTCTTATTAAGGAAATTGGGGCCTAATCCCACATGATGAAGATTAGGGACTACTTTTTCTTTTATTAGACGGAGAGTCTCTGGTTTAATTCCTAGGTCTTTGATCCATTTTGAGTTAACTTTTGTGCATGGTGAGAGTTTAAACAAATGAATAGCTAGATTTCAGCCTCTTTGTGTGAGCCATCATAGAGTCCCTTTAATAATAACCATCAGTGGTTCTAGTATTATGATCTCAGAGAAGTGACCTTATTGAGGATTTGATGCTTGAGCTGACATGGATAAAAAAGATACAACAATAAAATATAATTTGGTATCATATCAAGATGCCAGTATGATTTTGTATTATGTAAATTCAGAATGTAAGGTCACCCAGAGGTTATAGTACGCAACCAAACTCATGTTAAAAGAGGACATCTGAACTTGGAATATAATCTGAAATTCCTAATGCCCTGAAATAAACAGCAATCATTAATTGTCTAAAAATATTTATCTGCCTAAAATGAAGTATTTTCTCTACAAGGTGTCCAATAGAAAGAATCCCTGAAGATATTGAGTCTGAGTCTACTGGATACTAAAATAAAAAATCAATTCTGTCAGGGAGATGAAAAGAGTCTGTGAAACTTGTTGGCTGTATGACTCAATTGATCTATCAGCCCAGGCAGAGAAACAAATCCGATATCTTCATCTACCTGCAACCTTTAAAAAGGCCAGCAAGATGATGGTGAGTGATTGATTACTATTCTATCTTTGGAAGCTATAGTCTTATGTCCTATTTATCTCAAGAAATGGGTGTGGCTCACTTCGTGAAACAAAAGGGATGATGTTGCTGTTTTTAATCAGTTTTCCTTTATGCATTCACTATAAAGGGTCAACAGACCAATACAGATGCATTTATGTTGTTTCTGGAGAGCTCATAAACAATCAAGTGGTCTCTCAAAGATCCTCTTTGAGCTTTCACTTTGTGTTTGCATAAAATTTCTACTTACATTTGAAATTTAATTGTAGAAATGTCAGGCACATTTCTAGTATGATTTTCAACCTGACTTTTAGTGTAAAGTAGATCTTTCTGAAAACAACTTAGAAAATTGCAATTTCTGTAAAAATAATGTTGAGGTGTGGGTGGGGTTGAAAGACTCTGAGATGTTCCAGCAAGAGGCAATTCCTCATAACTAGGCTACTAATAGTGGCATATGGTTTAATAATCTACTGATAAGGAAAGGTAAAAAACAACCACACTTTTGGCCCTAACTTTCTCATTGCTGACTAATCTCTGTGAGAAGAAATTTGTGCCCCATTTTGTTTTTGTCCTCTCATTATGATTGTATGGTTTATAAAGTTAATAATATTCGGTTAAATTTGCAGAACTTGGTTTGGATTTTTATTGGATAGGGCTAACCCTGATTACTCTGGGAACCATTTTTGGTTCTCTCCTTACCTTATTTCTCCTCTAGCTTTCTCCTTCTGCTTATTTCACCACCAATTTCACTCTCAGTGTGGAATACTTGCAATGACCTGATAGGAACTGTGAGTCTCATCAATATATTTTACTATTCTTAACTCTAGATACATTTGAGAGAGGTAGAAGTTCAAGTTCATGTAACTCCTTGGAGTTTAGAAACACACTGAAAATCTTATTGATTGACATGGCCTTTTCCTACCTGTTTCTTTTACCTTCAATATATACCTCAACAGGTGTATTTACTTGATTTATCAAATTCAAGTTGTTTGATGCTACCATAGTACCATGGCAAATGACAGAACTTCCCAATTGTCCAACCAGGTAATAGGTAACTGGGAATAGGTTTCAGGTGTTCTGAATTATTGATATTTTTCCTTGTAGCTGTTGGAGTGACTGAACAACCTGAGCCAGGGTTACCGTTCACCACTTAAAGGAAGTTTCATCAATTTACTTCAGTATGCTATACACAATTTTATTTTCTATAAGTACATAATGGAGAAAACCTTGTCAATCACTACTTATTTACTATAAATGGAGGAATTCAATATTACTCCTTATCAGGCAAAGGTTGGAATGACTGCTAAGTAGGATGACATATTGGCTGGACCCAAAGCTGTGCTCTACATTTTCTTTTCCAGGAGCACATTAAATAACCTGAATTGGCTAACATGCCAATGTCTTGGCAAGAACATTCAAGCATATCTTTCTCTCCCATATCTCTTCATATCTGTGATATAAAGCAGGCTAAACTTTTGGTGGAGGAGCACACTGATCTGTATGAAGACATTATTGCCTTTCTGATGGCATTAAGTCCATGGCCCCAAACAATTTATCTTTAACAAGATAAAATTTGCCACAACAGGCCTACCTCTTCCTTAAATTCAATTCAACAAGCAATTCATGAAGCATCTTCTTTGTATACAGTGAAACCTGATGCTTTGGGACAGCAATGTGTAAATAGGATATTGTCTGTCTTCAGGATTCTTTTGGTTTGATAGGAGGATAAAGACACTCAAAAGAAATTAAGAAAGGCTTCATAGAAAATATGGTGATAATTAAGACAGACTTTGAAAGATAATTAGAATTTTAAATGAAAGATGGGAGGTAATTGGACATGGTGTTTGTCAAAGAGAGGAAGTAGTGAAAGCATAAGCAACCCTAAGTAATCAATTTTGACTGAATGTAAGCTTTATGTGAGGAAATTGGGAGACAAGATTATATTGTCAGGGCTGGGGTTCTGGTTCAGTGGTAGAGTGCTTGCTTAGCATGTGAGAATCACTAGGTTCAATCCTCAGCACCATATAAATAAACAAACCAAATAAAGTCATAAAAATTATAAATATTATA